>NC_133523.1:12098541-12402500 GCF_049354715.1 Callithrix jacchus | reverse complement strand
CGCCCACCTCAGCCTCCCAAACAAGTGCTGGGATTACAGGCGTGAGCCACTGCGCCCGGCTGATTCCATCATCACTGTCCTCACTGTGGTCCAGCCCCACTGGCCTTCCTTCTGTCCCTGCATTTTCAAGGCCTGTACACTTGCTCTTCCTTCTGCCTGGAACGCTCTTCCCCTGGCTGGCTCTTTCATGGTCTGTGGTCTCAACACAAACGTCACCTCACGTAGAGCCCCCTCTCCTGGGGTCACTGTTTGTTTTGTGGAGCCGTTCTGTTCGTTACATAAAATCACGTGTTTCTTTCTAAACCGGATTGTCAACTCCATGAGGGCAGGTTGGTTGATTTGTTTCCGGTCTTTTCTGCTACTGTGTCTTGAATGCTTGGAGAAGTGCCTAGTGCATAATAGATACCAGCGTTTGTTGAGTGAATGACTGATGGAGCCCTGTGAAGTTGAACGTCTATGTTGCTCATCTCTTTTTGGCTCTGGTTTTGAGACCTGCAAGCCCCTTAGAGCAAGCAAACTCCACTTTCTCTTCCATTCTCTGCCCGGGGGATCTTCTATTCCCAAATTTATGCACTGTACTCAAGGGGGCCTGCCTGGAGGAGGAGGTGGACGTGCAGACAGCAGCTGTGCAATGTCTATGAGCTACACAGAGACCAGTCTCCATTTATCCCACACCCACCATGGGCCCAGCCTGGGTCAAGGGGCTTTGGGTATGAGCTCATGGGTTACTGCCCTCAATACCCATTTCATAGAGGAGGAAACCGGGGCACAGAGAGGTAAAATAACGAAGCCAGTAAGTTAGCATCAGTTTTGGAACCCAGTTCTGTCTGAATCCAGAGCCCATGTTCCTAACGCCTGCCTTTTCAAGGTCTTGAATTTGGAAATGCCTGGCATACAGTAGAATGAATGAAAGAGAGAGAGAGAGATAGAGAGAGAGAGAACACTAATGAAATTGTTATCACTAAGCTTTTCTCTGCCCTTCAAGTACTAAACTCTACGAAGGCGAGTCCCCTCTCTTACTGACCCTTGAATCTCTGGGAGCGCTCTGCATAGAGCTTTGCAGGGAGAAAGCACGTGATGTCTGTCGAACTTGGTTGCGTTGAAGTCTCAAGAAACTCAGGATGACATTTCTACAATCCCGAAGGCCAGCATGGCACATGCAACCCATTCTCTAAGCCCTGGCCACTAGAAGCAGCTTGAAAGAGACCAAACTGGGATTAAAATAAAATAAGACCTCACCTTCTGATATTTCCAGCTACTCACGTCCTTTCACCTCCTCTGTCTCTTGCAACCATGAAAATAACATTTGGGAGGGCAGGTCTTAGAATCCCCAAATCACAAATAGAGACACGAAGACCACGTACACATAGACATGAGCCCTGAGTCAAAGTCTAATGGTGACATTGAAGTTAAACAATAATCCCACCAGCCCAGCACTTTGGGAGACGGAGGCAGGCAGATCATCTGAGGTCAGGAGTTTGAGACTGGCCTGGCCACCTTGGTGAAATCCCATCTCTACTAAAAAATACAATCAATCAATCAATAAGCTGGGCATGGTGGCACACATCTGTAGTCCCAGCTACTCAGGAGGCTGAGACAGGAGAATCACTTGAACCCAGAAGGCAGAGGTTGCAGTGAGCCAAGATCATACCATTGCCCTCCAGCCTGGGCGACAGAACGAGATTTCTCAAACACCAAAAAGTAACAACAGCAACCACAGCAACAAAACGAATCCCAGTCTCTCTCTGAAATGCCATTCTGCAAATCGAATGTATCCCTTTGCCATCCAAGACGACCGTTCTTGCCTGGTGAACTTCCTCTGGAGGACCCCACGTATGTTGCAAAAGACAGATTTGAGGGCAAAAGGAGCCACCTTGAAAATCCCAGCCCATCCTGTTAGAGCTGGGCAACCCTGGGCAAGCGCCGAGCCTCCCCGAGCACTGAAGGAAGATCACAAGTTCCTAGTGCAGAAAGTCTGGGAGAGGGCACTGACGAGGCCGGGTTCAAACAGCAGTGCCTTGGAGGATGAGTCACTTTAGCTTTTCCCCTCCTGTGGTCTGTGCACCGCCTGGTCAATATTCACGTATGGTGCTTCCAGTCTGTATGCTAGGTCAGGGGCTTCTGAATGGTGCAGCTTATTGGCGCTGGAGCTAGGCTGGCTGGATTCATACCCTGGTTCTAACTATTTGTTCTGTGACCTTGAACAAGTGACTTCGCCTCTCTGAGCCTCTGTTTTCTTGCTCGCAATGCAGGGAAAAAAATAGCAGTCACTTCATAGGGTTATCATAAGAATTAAGCATTTCAAAAATGCTTAGGACAACTTACATTATAAGAAGGAATGGCGTATTTAATAATAATTATTATTATTGTTTGAGAGGAGTCTTGCTCTGTTGCCCAGGCTGGAGTGCAGTGGTGCAATCCTGGCTCACTGCAACCTCCACTCCCAGGTTCAAGCCATTCTCCTGCCTCAGCCTCCCAAGTAGCTGGAATTATAAGCGTCCGCCACCACACCCGGCTAATTTTTGTATTTTTAGTGGAGACAGGGTTTCTCTATGTTGGCCAGGTTGGTCTCGAACCCCTGACCTCAAGCAATCTGCCTGCCTCAGCACCCCCAAAGTGCTGGGATTACAGGTGTGAACGACCATGCCCGGCCAGGCCTGTTAAATGAACATATTTCCACCTATACCCCCAGGTGTGACCTCCAAACGGTCACGGACTTTATCTTACTGGTTATGTATCACCAGAGCCTGGCGTACGGCAGGTGGTTAGTGAAGGCCGGGTGAAAGCAAGATATGAGGTTGGAACGTGTTTGTGGCTGAGAGATGAAAATCTAACCTCTAAATCTGGGGTTTCTAAACTTCTGTAGAGAGCCAGAGAGGGGCCGTATCTGGCCTGCAGGACGATGGCCGCTACCTTTGGCTGTAAATCGCAGTGAGAGGTTCATGGGAGCTAAGAGAGCATGTTTCAGGGGCTGCTTTCTGGACAGATGGTGATGTCGGAGCCTGTTAAGTCTCCAATAGGAAGGTCTGTGTGTTTTTGCTACTTACTAACGTTTATTAAGCACGTGATACGCTGTCCACATGTCAATCATTGCGCTGGGCAGTCATACTCTTTTATCTTTAGGACAATCTTGGAAAAGAGTATCTTTAATTACTCCTCCCTTTTTTAATTTAATTTTTATTTTTTTATTTGTACAAATCTATAGGATATATGTGCAGATTCTCTCCTCCTCCTCCCCCCTTCTCCTCATCCTACCCCTCCACTCCCCCTCCCCCTCTCTTCTTCCTCCTTTTCCTCCTCCTCGTATTTTGTCTTTTTTCTTTCTTATTCTTTGACAGGGGGCCGGAAGTGCTGGCTCACACCTCTAATCCAAGCACTTTGGGAGGCCATGGAGAGTGGATCACTTGAGGTCAGGAGTTCAAGGCCAGCCTGGCCAACATGGTGAAACCCCATCTTTACTAAAAAATAAAAAAAATTAGCCGGGCGTGGAGGCATGCACCTGTAATCCCAGCTACTCAGGAGGCTGAAGCAGGAGAATTGCTTGAACCCAGGAGGCAGAGGTTGCAGCCCATGAAGATTGCACCACTGCACTCTGGCCTGGGTGACAGAGCGAGACTGTTTCAAATAAAGAAACAGATAGGGTCTTGCTCTTTTGCCCAGGCCAGAGTGCGGTGGTGCAATCATAGCTCACTGCAGCCTGGAGCTCCTGGGCTCAGGTGGTCCTCCTGTCTCGGCCTCTCAAGTAGCTTGGACTGTAGGTGGGCACCAACACACCTAGCTATTTACACATGTCATTTCCTTTTGTACAGACAGGGGTCTTGCTATGTTATCCAGGTTAGCCTTGAACTCCTGGCCTTTAGCAATCCTCCTGCCTCAGCCTCCCAAATAGCTGGGATTATAGGAATGAGCCACAGGGTCTGGCTCACCTCTTCCCTTTTTTAAAATCAGAAACTAGGGCCCAGAGTGGTTAAGAAAACTTTCCCAAGTTCATACAAGTTCAACGGGGTCCCCTCCCTCCCTCCCTCCCTCCCTTCCTTCCTTCCCTCCCTCCCTCCCTCCCTTCCTTCCTCCCTTTTCCTTTTTCATTGGAGACAGTCTCGCTCTGTCCCCTACGCTGGAGTGCAGTGGCCATCTTGGCTCACTGCAACCTCCACCTCCTGGGTTCCAGCGATTCTTATGTGTCAGCCTCCTAAGTAGCTGGGATTACAGGCACCTGCCACCATGCCCAGCTATTTTATTTTTTTCTATTTTTTTTTTTTTTAGTACAGATGGAATTTCACCATGTTGGCCAGGCTGGTCTCGAACTCCTGACCTCAGGTGAGCTGCCTACCTTAGCATCCTAAAGTGCTGAGATTACAGGCGTGAGACACCACGCCTGGCTGAATTGGGTCTATTTTCAAAGCTCTGGCCTCTTCCATCCGGACCAGAGAATAGCTGAGGCCTTCTCTTAAAGCTGCCATTTAAACGTCCACGGCTGGGTGCACGGGCCCTAGAAGCAAGCTTTCGAACATGGGGCAGCAACCAAGGCGTGACGTGTGGGGCTTTTCAGTAGACGTGTGTGACTACAATCCATCACAAAGTGGCACGGGGCCTGTGCATCGGTCTTGCGGGTGGGTCTGCGGGAACATTCTGGAACTCTTCAGTGCTTGTCTTAGAATGAGGATGTCTCAGCCAGGCACGGTGGCTCACGCCTGTAATCCCAGCACTTTGAGAAGCTGAGGTGGGTGGATCAGGAGGTTAAGAGATTGAGACCATCCTGGCCAACATAGTGAAACCCTGTCTTTACTGAAAATACAAAAATTAGCTGGGCATGGTGGCCGTGCACCTATAGTCCCGGCTGCTTGGGAGGCTGAGGCAGGAGAATCACTTGAACCAGAGAGAGAGAGATTGCACTGAGCCAAGATCATGCCACTGCACTGCAGCCTGGGCAACAGAGTGAGACTCCATCTCAAAAAAAAAAAAAAAGGCTGGGCATGGTGACTCATGCCTGTAATCCCAGTACTTTAGGAGGCTGAGGCAGGCGGATCACGGGGTCAGGAGACCGAGACCATCCTGGCCAACATGATGAACCCCATCTCTACTAAAAATAAAAAAGTTAGCTGGGTGTGGTGGCACATGCCTGTACTCCCAGCTACTCAGGAGGCTGAGGCAGGAGAATCACTTGAATGGGAGGCAGAGGTTACAGTGAGCCGACATTGCACCACTGCACGCCAGCCTGGTGAGAGCGCGAGCTGGGCACGGTGGCTCACACCTGTTCTCCCAATGCTTTTGGGAGGCCTGACTCCTGGCTTTAGCCCAAGAGTTTGAGACCAGCTTGGGCAATATAGCAAGATCCCATCTCTACAAAAAAAACTTTTTAAAAAATTTAGCCAGGCATAGTGGCGTGTACCTGTAGTCCCAGCTACTGGGGAGGTTGAGGCAAGAGGATCGTTTGAGCTCAGGAGGTCAAGACTGTGATGAGTCACTGTCACACCACGGTCCTCCAGCCTGGGCAACAGAGCGAGACTCTGCCTCTCTAACAATAACAAAGTTTGCAGGAGATTCTACCTTCCGCTTCACTGAGGATACACTCGGCAGAGGCCTGCACGTTTGTACCCAACTTGGGAATTTAAAATCCACTGGGGAACGGAAGAAAATGATGGTGTCTAATCCATTTCTAAGCCAAGGCGGAATGATTGTGGTGTGAGTCACGACTTGGATTCTTATTCTTTTGGCTTCAGTAATCTCCTTTGTGTATTCAGAGCAGATATTCAGCGGAGACACGTTGGTACAGCTGATTGGTAAAATATTAAAATATTTTCATGCCAGTTAGTAAATAGCTGTTGTGAGCTCCCCCACCCACCCGAGTCCCTTCCTGAGCCTTCCCGGCCTCTTGATAATCAATACTCCAAAGATAGTGCCCCCTGCTGGTAGCTACGTATTTTAACCTTTCCCCAGTGTATTTGATCTTTAGTTTTTGTGTCTGTGCACATATCTCAGATAAGAAAGTCGGTTTGCAAACTCATAAGTGTGAGAAAACTCCTGCGTTTGCACAGGGAGTGGGACTAATTCTAATCCTGGTCCCGACGTTGACCAGCTAGGCAAGTAATCTAACCTCCCAGTTTCCTCGTGGGTAAAATACTAATAATATCTTCCCTAGGCCAGGTGCGGTGGCTCACGCCTATAATCCCAGCACTTTCAGAGGCCGAGGCTGGTGGATCACGAGGTCAACAGATGGAGACCATCCTGGTCAACATGGTGAAACCCCGTCTCTACTAAAGATACAGAAAATTAGCTGGGCATGGTGGCACGTGCCTGTAATCCCAGCTACTCAGGAGGCTGAGGCAGGAGAATTGCCTGAACCCAGGAGGTGGAGGTAGCGGTGAGCCGAGATCACGCCATTGCACTCCAGCCTGGGTAACAAGAGCGAAACTCTGTCTTAAAAACAAACAAACAAACAACATCTTTCCCAAAGATGTAGGATGAGGTTTAAGAGAATAAAGGCACGGATAGGCCTTAGAACAGGGCCCGGTGTGTGGGTAACATCTTATAAGTAATAGCATTTGTGTTAGCAATTTCTGTGTAACTAATGACCAAAATTTGTATGGCAAATGGCCACAAATTTGAAAAAAGTTTCCCAAGTTCATCCAAGCTCAGCTGAGTCCTCTCTCTCTTTCTCTCTCTTCTTCCTTCCTTCCTTTCCTCCCTCTTTCTCTCTTTCCTTCCCTCCTTTCCTCCCTCTTTCTCTTTTTCCTTCCTTCCTCCCCTCCCTTTCTTTTTCTTTCCTTTAACAGACTCTCTCTCTGTCCCGCAGGCTGGAGTGCAGTGGCTTACTTTGCACAGACTTACTGGCTTTACACACACACATTTCTTTTCTTGCAGTTTCTATGAGTCAGGAATCTTGGTGTGGCTTAGTTGGGTTCTCTGTTATAATGTGTTGATGGGGATGGGGTCTCATCCAAAGGCTTGTCTGGGGAAGAATTTGCTTCCAACCTTACCTAGTTGTTGACAATATTCAGTTCCTTGCCAACTGCTGGAATAAAGGCCTAAGCTCCAGCTGAGTGTTGGCTACAGGAAACACTCAGTTCCTCCCCAGTGTGGCAGTTTGCTTTGTCAAAGGCGGCATAGCGAGGTGTCTACTAGCAAGAAAGAAGTCTTAATATTTTGAAATCTAAAGTGGAAGTGACATCCCCCAACACTGACGTATTCCATTGACGAGAAGCGAGTTCCTCAGGAGAGGGAATCATGCGAGGTCGTGAGGCTTCACTCATACGTTTGGTGCCAGAGCTTTTTCATGTGGGTAGCTTGAGCTTCCTTATAGCATGGAGTGCCAGGAGGCGGAGACCACTGGGGACCATCTTACAAGTTGCCTGCTGCAGTGTTGTTACTTTTTCCGCCTCTTGGATGTAGATGATTTAATCCAGGTCATCACTGTTTGCTCTTAGGGCATGGGTTTTATGAAGTGTGAAAACATCTAGAGGCTTCTTGATTCATAATCCATATTGATTACCTTTGGGACCCTCCCTTGCCCCATCCTGCAAGGTCCACTCCAGTAGGAGGCTCAGCTGTTTCTGAGCTGAGTTTTGGGGCTCAGAAATCTTTGGGGTAGCCCAGAATTCTGCCCTTAGCGTCATCCTTCCACTCTTGGTAGATACCTAGGGAGTGGGCTCCAGTCTGCCCTTGGGGGATCCCCCAACCTTCATGTCTTCCCAGTTGTTCCCCACAAAGCTATCTTCCTCCCCTCTACCCTCAGGAACACCTGATATTTTTTCATTGCGTTCAGGATTTCCTGAGAGACAAGAGAAGTGTTGACTTCCCGAAATACTTTCTTCCTCTGAGGCAGGAGACTTGAACTCCCTGTCATAGAGAATGTCAGGTTAGAGGAAAGGTACAACCAAATGATTGGGGACAAACAGGTGGGAGAAGGTCTGGGGAGTCAGGGGTGTGTCGCCGAGTTGGCCAGGAGGTTTCCTGGGGCGGGATTAGAGACGAATACTGTTATACCCAGGAAGAACTGAAAGAACGCATCCCAAATGCGGGAGAGGACACACCAGAGCCATTGACCAAAAGAGAATCAAGTGGGTCGAAGTTATGGTGAGAGAATAGGTTGGCTGTGTTTTTGTTTTGTTTTCTCTTTGCGGGGAGGGGGCAGGGCAGGTGAGACAAGGTTTCCCTCTGTCACCCAGGCTGGAGTGCAGTGGCATGATCATGGCTCACTGTAGCCTCCGCCTCCTAAGCTCAAGCAGTCCTCTCACCTCAGCCTCCCAAGTGGCTGGGACTGTAGGCGTGCGCCACCACACCTGGCTAATTTTTTTTTTCCCTACGTAGAGATGGGGTCTTGCTCTGTTGTCCAGACTGGTCTCAAACCCCTGAGCTCAAGTGATTCTCCCTCCTTGGCCTCTCTAAGTACTGGCATTACAGGCGTGCGCCATTGCATCAGGCTCCGTGGTCATTTAAAGCATCAAGAATTAATTATTATTTCTTGCAATGATTTAAGTCAAGGATTCTCTGGAACTCAGCTGTCATAATCTCAGTATAAAGCAGTGTCTCATTTAGCTGCGTTATGTTGATGGCTGGCAGGGCTGGGCGTCCATGAGGCTTCACTCACACGTTTGGTGCCTCGGAGCTTTTTCAATATATTCCTTCTCTCCATGTGGCTAGCTCGAGCTTCCTTACAGCATGGTGGCTTTGGATAATTGGACATTCCAGAGTCTGGATTTCAACAAGGGGCATGTCAAACTTGAAAGCAGACGATGCATGGGAGGCTGCTGGGTTTGAAGAAGCTTAGATATCCTCTTGGGAAGCTTGCGATTTATCCCATTATCATTGACCAGGCTGTTGGAGGTCTTTTTCTCTTCTTTTTCTTAGAGATCAGGTCTCACTCTGTCCACCATTGTCTGGAGTGCAGTGGTGCAATCATATGTGGCTCATTGCAGCCTAGAACTCCTGGGTTCAAGCAATCCTCCCACCTCAGCCTCCCAAGTAGCTGGGACTACAGGTGCACACCACTATGCCTGGCTAATGATTTTATTTTTTGAGTGACAGGGTCTCACGATGTTGCCCAGGCTGGTCTTGAATGCCTAGCCTCAAGAGATCCTCCCACCTCAGCCTCCTGAGTAGCACTGAGGGTCTTTTGATGGGAAACCATAGACTTCAACACATCATGGTGCTGTTTTACAAAGTGATTTCAGAAAGGAGTACAGGTCGGTGGGAATGACAGTCTGGAGAATAATACCAGATCTTTCTACTCTTATGTGGCCCTGGGTTTTATTTAACTTTCCTGGGTTTTAGTCGCGACATCTGTGAAACAGGATAAGAATCCGTACCGTACACACTCTGCGAGGCTTTTATAAGGAAGCATCTGTAAAGTATTTTGAAACCCAGGGTTGCCAGACTCAACTGTCTTACAGGGGCCAAGTGGGTAATGGTGACTAGGGCAGCTTCCGTGTCAGGGAGACACTAGGGAGTGGTGAGGCCTTTGGCAAACTGGAGAGCTCCAGGCTTGTCTGAAGGATATAACCATTATTCAATAGAAGCTGATTGCTGTCGTGCAGGAATGTGGGCTCAGCTCGGGTAAATCATCTTGAGTTTTTGAGAAAAAGCAAAAATTTCACTTTTATGTGTAATCTCCTGACTCGTTCTGAACGTATTTTTATCTTAAGACATGGATAGATCGAGGAAGTGATTTGTGAGCTCTGAGTTTGTAACATCCGCTGTAAACCCTGAAACTCTATGTAAATACTAGTTATTAATTTTGTCACTGACTTTTAACACTGGGAAGGCAAGACGAGCAACAGGGAGATGTGGAGTGGAGAGATGCTAGTGAGTCAGGACACGGCTGGACTAGCACAGCCATCTTGGGAATGCAAGTAGGGAGAGGATCTCAGAAAATTTCAGAAGGAGAATCAATAGGAGTCACTTGCTAATTGGCTGGGGTGAAGATGGTTAACACTTTCTGAGCCACAGAGCCGTCTTCAGTTCAACAGAAGCCAAGGGATCCCTTCTCAAAACTGTGCTTTTTATTTTTATTTTTATTTTTATTTTTTTGAGATGGAGTTTCGCTGTTGTTACCCAGACTGAAGTGCAATGGCACAGTCTTGGCTCACTGCAACCTCCGCCTTCTGGGTTCAGGCAATTCTCCTGCCTCGGCCTCCCGAGTAGCTGGGACTACAGGCACGCGCCACCATGCCCAGCTAATTTTTGTATTTTTAGTAGAGACGGGGTTTCACCTTGTTGACCAGGATGGTCTCTATCTGTCGACCTTGTGATCCACCTGCCTCAGCCTCCCACAGTGCTGGCATTATAGGCGTGAGCCACCGCGCCCGGCCAAAACTGTGCTTTTTAAATGCATACTATCAAATGCAGAGGAAACCAATTACATTGAACGTTAGTTATACAAATATTTGAAAGAACAGATTTGTCATATCATCACAAACGCATTTAACAATGCATAAAAAACAAGCTAGTGACAGACCTAACAATTTGAAGGTAAGAGTAAGTGGTTTTCAAGATATCGGCAATAATTATAATGTGACATAATAAAAATGTGGTTTCTGTTTTTTTGTTTGTTTTGAGGCAGAGTCTCTGCTGCCCAGGCTGGAGTGCAGTGGTGCGATCACAGCTCACAACAGCTTCCACCTCCCAGGTGCAAGCGATCCTTCAACTCAGCCCCCTGAGTAGCTGGATCTACAGGTGTACATCACCTCATCCAGCTAATTTTTAAATATTTTGTAGAGATGGGGTTTCACCATGTTACCCAGGCTGGTCTTGAACTTCTGAGCTCAAGTGATCCACTTGCCTCGGCCTCCCAAAGAGTTGGGATTACAGGCGTGAGCCACCGCGCCCAGCTGAGATGTGGTTTCTGTTGATGACAAAGTCACAGGTCGTGAACGCTGCTAATGTTGCCACAATTGCTCGCCTTCATCCAGGCATAATTACAGCTCTAGGCAGTGAAAATGAATATGTGAACTTTCCCAGCCAAATTTACAGGCTCCCCGAATTATAAACAAGTTAAGTACCACTTCATCTGGGAAGTGAAACAGGTGAGTTCAAAGGGAAATCCGAGATTTCTAGTTTGGGGAGAGTTGAAGTAGAGTTGCCTAGGAGGCTGTAAGAAATTAGGGGATAGAGCAGAAGAGACTAAAAGTGGGTAGAAATAGTGTTTGGGGGAACTGTGAGAAATAGAACAGAGTGATTAAGCTTGTAGGCTCAGGAGCCAGAGTGCCTGGCTTCAAATCCGGACCCAACTTCTTACCAGCTTTGTAATCTTAGTGCATTCAACAGCACCCCACTTCTGGTACCAAATCCAGATTTCTATACCAGTTACTGGACCGACTTCCTGTGCCTCAGTTTCTTCAGCTATGAAATGGGGATGATAATAGCATCACCCACCTCTCAGAGAGATCATTAACATCAAATTAATTAATACACATAAATTAGAACAGTACTTGGCACACAGTAAGCACTACATAGACATAGTTATTATAGAAGGGATGGAAGTAGATGAGGTTCATTCATTAATCATTTATTCAACAGAGGTTTATCAAACAGTTTTTTGTTTTTTGTTTTTTTGAGACAAAGTCTTGCTCTGTCTCCTAGGCTGGAGTGCAGTGGCATGATCTCAGCTCCCTGCAATCTCTGCCTCCTGGGTTCAAGCGATTCTCCTGCCTCAGCCTCCCAAGTAGCTGGGACTATAGGTGCCTACCACCATGGCTGGCTAATTTTTGTAGTTTTAGTAGAGATGGGGTTTCACCATATTGTCCAGGCTGGTGTCAAACTCCTGACCTTGTGATCCATCCGCCTCAGCCTCCCAAAGTGCTGGGATTACAGGTGTGCACTGTTACACTTGGCCCCATCAAACACTTTTTTAAATGATGTTAATTGACAAATAACAATTACATATATCTATGGGGTACAATGTGATGTTTCAATCTATGTATACATTATGGAAATATTCAATCAAGCTAATTAACATATCCATCACCTCCCCAACTTACCACTGAACACTTTGGAGGCAGGGAACAAATCAGACAAGGACTTTACTCCCATGGAGTTTAAATTCCATAAGGGAAAACAGGTAATATACTAGTAAATAGATAATAAAATAATCTGAGGCAGTGAGAGTGACAACACAGCGATGGGGTGCAGTGTGAGTGAAACAGGAGAACCTAAGAAAAGGTGGTAAGGGGTGGGTCATCTGGTGAACTGATATTTGAATTGAGTACTGAATGAAGTGAATGTGGCAGCCACGTGAAGTTCTTGGGAAAGGAAGTTCCAAGCAGAGGGAACAGCAAGTGCAAAGGCCCTGAGGCAGGAATGTGCCTGGTGTGTTTGAGATCAGCAGGACAGCCGGTGTTGGGCAGGACAAGGCGAGTGAGGTGGGGGAGTGATGGAAGTGAAGTTGGAGGGTTGGTGTGGACCAGCTCCTTCGTTATCCATCAGGCACTATGGATGAATACATTATAGTCAGTGTCCTCAGTGAATTCAAAATCATTGCCACAGACTGTCCCAGTGAGGTAAATGCTTTAAGAGAGGTATTACTGATAGATTAGCAACAGCTCCCTGCCTCCCTCCCTTCCCCTCCCTCCCCCTCCCTCCCTCCCTCCCTCCCTCCCTTCCTTTGAGATGGAGTCTCCCTGTGTTGCCCAGGCTGGAGAGCAGTGGCACGATCTCAGCTCACTGCAACCTCCACCTCCCAGATTCAAGTGATTCTCCTGATTCAGCCTCTCGAATAGCTGGGATTACAGGTGTGTGTCACTACGCCCAGCCAATTTTTGTATTTTTAGTAGAGCAGGGTTTCACCATGTTGGCCAGACTGGTCTCAGGTGATTCACTCACCTTGGCCTTCCAAAGTGTTGGAATTATAGGCGTTAGCCACCATGCCTTGTGTAGCAATAGATTTCTAAGGGACTCATGAGCTGAAACCAAAAGATAAGCAGGAAAGCAATGAAGAATGGAACAAGAAGCCGGATGCAATGTTATGTTCCTGTAATCCCAGCTACTCAGGGAGCTGAGCCAGGAGGATCACTCGAGCCCTGGAGTTCAAGGGTGTAGCGTGCTATGACGGTGCCTGTGAATAGCCACTGCACTCCAGCCTGGGTAACTTAAACAGATCCCAGTTCTAATTTAAAAAAATGAATGAATGAAATAAGAAACATGATTCTGGGAGCTGCCTAGGAAAACCAGCTAAAGAAATGGCAATCAGTTTGTGAAAAGGAAGGGAAGCAAGGGAGAACAGTGTTGTAAAGAGAGTGGGGTTTACGGTGGCAGATCCAGCCAAGAGATCAAGTAGATACAGCTCTGGGAAGAACTGAGGTGCTGGTCAAGTGCGGAGCTCCGGTTGAGCGTTGGCTGAAAGCCAGATGACTGTGCTGTGTGGAGTGGCAGTGAAGTGGGTGAGCAGCACGTCTACTCTCCTAATCGCTGAGTGTCAGGATATGAGTGTTACGTTTTGACTCATCTCTTTCTTTCAATACCAGGATTTAGTGTGTCACTGAGCACTCTCTGATCTTACATTGAGCACTTTCTATTCTTGCTTTGAATGTCTTGCTCTTGCTCATCCCACTGGCTCTTAAAACTTCCACCGAGAAAAGACTCACGTCACTTCCATTCATATTTTATTAGCAAAAGCTATTCCTGGGTATATACCCAAGGGAATAGAAATCGTTCTACCAGAAAGACACGTGCACATGAATGTTCATTGCAGCACTCTTCACAATAGCAAAGACATGGAACGAACCTAAATTCCCATCAGTGACAGGTGGGATAAAGAAATCTGGTAACATACACACCATAAAATACTACGCAGCTGTTAAAAAGAACGAGACCACGTCTTTTGCCGGGACATGGATGGAGCCAGTGGCCATTATCCTTAGCAAACTAATTCAGGAACAAAAGACCAGATACTGTACGTTCTTACTTATAAGCAGGAGCTGAATGATGAGAACACAGTTGACGCACAGGGGAACAACAGACACGGGTCTGCCTGGGGGTGGAAGACGAAAGGAGGAGAGGATCATACAAAATAACTATTGGGTACTAGGCTTAGTACCTGGATGACGAAATAATCTGTACAACAAACCCCTGTGATGTGACTTTACCTGTACGTCAAACCCGTGCCTGTCCTCCTGAACATAAAAAAGCAGAAAGAAATGCTTTGCTCATCCACCACTGGTGGGTATCTAAGTACCCAACTTGTGATACCAAGTTCTGGCCATCAGCCAGTGTACCAAGGACTTGACCAACCCCTTGAATGAATTGCTTCAACCTCCCTCATCAATGCCATTCTCCAATATGCGCCTCTTTCATGCCTTCCCATGTGCAGTCAACTTGAATGAGGCTCCAGCCCTTGAAGAGCGTATCATCTAACGGGAAAGAGCAGTTAGGAAGGGGATGATTAGAGCGGTCGCCGGCGATGTTCATCAGATGTTTCCAACTCTCTGCTTCCTTCACCTGGAGGGAATGGGTGTAGCCATGTGACTTGCTTCGGCTGATAAAATAGGAGTGAAAGTGACTTGGGGATTTTCGGTGGACGTTTTAAGAGCTCGTGTGTGACATGCTGCATCCCCTTCTTCCTGCTGTGACGACGGTTCCGTTGTGCTGGATCCAAGTCAGAACCTCCTACTGCTCACCCAGTAGGACATGCAGCAAGAGCAAGAAATACACATCTATTCTTTAAGACACTGGGATTTGGGATTGTTTGTTATAGCAGCGAAATCCAGCCATTCTGACTGTAATCCCAACATGTGTGACTTCCTCCGATACTGCAGGTTGGCTTTGCCTTTACTATGTATGATCACGTTCCCTACCCGCCTTTCTCTCTCTCCCCCTCCCCTCCCCTCCCCCTCCCCCTCCCCTCCCTTTCCCCCTCCCCTCCCCTCCCCTCCCCCTCCCCTCCCCTCCCCTCCCCTCCCCTCCCCTCCCCTCCCCTCCCCTCCCCTCCCCTCCCCCCTCCCCTCACCCTCCCCCCTCCCCTCCTCTCCGTTCCCTTCCCCTCCCCTTCCTTTCCTTTTCTTTCTCTCTCATTTGATTGTTTGTTCATTCTTTTCTTCTTTCTCTTCCCCTCCCTCCTTTCCTCCCTCCTTCCCTCCCTCCCTCCTTCCCTCCCCTCCCTTCCCTCCCTCCTTCCCTCCCTCCTTCCCTCCCTCCTTCCCTCCCTCCTTCCCTTCCTTCCCTCCCTTCCTTCCCTCCCTTCCTTCCCTCCCCTCCCTTCCCTCCCCTCCCACCCTCCTTCCCTCCCTCCCTCCTTCCCTCCCTCCCTCCTTCCCTCCCTCCCTCCTTCCCTCCCCTCCCTCCCTTCCCTCCCTCCCTTCCCTCCCTCCCTTCCCTCCCTCCTTCCGTCCCCTCCCTTCCCTCCCTCCCTCCTTCTGTCCCCTCCCTTCCCTCCCTCCTTCCCTCCCCTCCCTCCCCTCCCTTCCCTCCCTCCCCTCCCTCCCCTCCCTTCCCTCCCTCCCTTCCCTCCCTCCTTCCCTCCCCTCCCTTCCCTCCCTCCTTCCCTCCCCTCCCTTCCCTCCCTCCTTCCCTCCCCTCCCTTCCCTCCCTCCTTCCCTCCCTTCCTTCCCTCCCCCCTTCCCTCCCCCCTTCCCTCCCTCCTTCCCTCCCTCCTCTCCCTCCTTCTCTCCCTCCTTCCCTCCCCTCCCTCCTTCCCTCACCTCCCTTCCCTCCCTCCTTCCCTCCCCTCCCTTCCCTCCCTCCTTTTCTCCCTCCTTTTCTCCCTCCTTCCCTCCCTCCTTCCCTCCCCTCCCTTCCCTCCCTCCTTCCCTCCCTCCTTCCCTCCCCTCCCTTCCCACCTACCCCCGCTTTCTTTTTCTTTCTCTCTCACCGCCATTGTGACAGTGAGATCTCACTCTGTCACCCAGGCTGGAGTACGGTGGTGCAGTCACTGCTCACTGCAGCCTCAGCTTCTTGGGCTCAAGCAGTTCTCCCTTCCCAGTCTCCCAGTAGCTGGAACCGCAAGCATGTGCCACCATGCCCAGCTAATTTTTAAATTTTTGTAGTAATAGAGTCTTGCTATGTTGCCCAGGCTGGTCTCAAACTCCCGGCCTCAAGTGATCCTCCTGCCTCAGCCTCCAGAAGCACTGGGATTACAGGTATAAGCCGCCATACCTGGCCTTGAACTTCTTTCAAATGCCTCATTTGCCTTATGCAGTGCAACGCATATGGTAGTTGCTTAATTAAAATATGATTAAATGACTGACATTATAGCTCCTCCCTAGGAGTGTAGATTTAAAAAAAACAGGAGTTCTTTTTGGAATTTTAAGCAGGACAGTGGTCATGGTCTGTAAAGTGGCTATGCAAATGAGTCTGAGACCTACACAGAAACTAGTGTTCATAGGATTCAGAGTGGACAGTGAAAAAGCCACACCTCGAGAACCAGAGGTATTGGTCATGAAGCTTTTTGGCTGCATGTAACAGGAAATTTAATTCATGCTATTTTTAAAAAATTGATGCATAAGTCACATAACATAAAATTAGGCATTAACCGTCTCTGAAGTATATTATGCAGTTTATTGGCATTTAGTATATTCACAGTGTTTTGCAGTCATTGTCTCTAGCTAGTTTTAAGACATTTTCATTACCCTGGAAGGAAATCCCATAGTCATTATTGATTTTTTTTTTTTTGTTCCAATAACTGTAAGTTTAGTGAGAGGTGAGCTTCAGGCATGGTTTGATCCAGGACCCAGCTTAATTTATCTGCCGTTCTCTCAGCATTTCCCTCCTCTAGGGGTTGGTTTTGTTCCCAGGCTGCCTTCTCTCATGGTTGTGAGATAGTCATTAGCAATAGCCTAGTTAATAAATGTCCGGATTCACATCTAGGAAGAGGGAAAGACTGGCTTTCTGGGTGCTTCCTTTGGAGCAAGAAGCTTCCTGGGTCCTGTTGGTCCACATTGGTCCATACCGTCCGCCTGTACACCAGCTGCTAACAATGGAAGAGCATTGCTCATAATCCATCTAGATTAACCGGTTGTGTGCCTTGGCTCTGGTCAACCCTCTGAGATAAACCTGAATTTGCGTTCTGACTTTGTCACCTCCGAACTGTGTGACTATGAACCAATAACTCAACCTCTCTGAGTCTCAGTTTCATCATCTGTGAAACGGAGGTTCCCCATGACACCTGTTCACAGAGTTCTATGGAGGATAAAATAAGTGATGGTGTAAAGCAGCCGGCACGGTCTCTCATAACCTATCGGGCAACAAACAGCCCAGCAGATAAAGGCATTAACAATAGCAGCAGCTGTTAGCTGCTATTTCACACAGCTCCAAAGGCACCATTTCCGGACACTGTGCAGCAGAAAGGGAAGAAAACAGAATTCAGATAGAAACAGAGGCAGACAGAGGAATTAGAAGGTACCCTCCCCACCACCCTTGGAGACACAGTCTTACTCTGTCCCCCAGGCTGGAGTGCAGTGACTCGATCTCGGTGCACTGTAACCTCTCCTCCTGCGTTCGAGCCATTCTCTTGCCTCAGCCTCCCCAGTAACTGGGATTACCGGTGCCTGCCACCACGCCTGGCTAACAGCAGAACTGTTGCCCTCTGGAATTGTTCAGCAGGGCAGATTTGCTAAATGTTTTCCAAAGATGAAGTCGCCCCACCACAACACTGTGAGGTACGCAGTAGCGTTATCCCCATTTAGCAGAGGAGGAAACTGAGACCCAGAGGGGCTAGGTAACTTGTCCTAGGTCACATGGGGTACAAGTGGCATTTGAACCCAGGCAGCTCGACTCTGGATCTTGTGCCCTGTAACCACCAAGCTGTTGTCCTCTTGGACTTTGCCAGCTGCAGTGGCTCAGCCGCTGGCATTTCATTTACTCTTTTTTTTTCTTTTTTTTTTTTGAGATGGAGTCTCGCCTTGTTGCCCAGGCTGGAGTGCAGTGGCGCTATCTCAGCTCACTGCAACCTCTGCCTCCCAGGTTCAAGAGCTTCTCCTGCCTCAGCCTCCTGAGTCGCTGGGACTGCAGGCGTGTGCTACCACGTCCAGCTAATCTTTTGTATTTTTAGTAGAGACAGGGTTTCACCATGTTAGGATGGTCTCGATCCCCTGATCTTGTGATCCGCCTGCCTCGACCTGCCAAAGTGCTGGGATTACAGGCATGAGCCACAGCAACCGGCCTCATTTAATCTTTTTACAGAAAGCCAAAGAGATGGGGAATCACCAATATGCAATTTATGGGATGTCTTAAAAACCATGTGCAAAGGTCCCCTGGCAGGTCAGTTGGAAAGCCCGGGATTGAACCCAGCTCTGCTGAGCTCAGCATGCAGCCGTTCACATCCCACGCCAGGCGGCACCCTTGGTCCCTGCACCAACCCCAGCTCCCGAGAGGCGCCCGGCATGGAAATCACAGTCATTACTGTGATGGCTGAAACATATTTTAGTGAGTGGGTTTCAAACACTGTAAACACGTTTAGTCCTCTTCTGCTCCTTTGCAAGGAGGCAATTTACTCAGAGCAAAGGAATCCAAGCTACATTTCACAAGCTGAAGCTGGTGAGCGGCTCCAGGAGCCCTGGGGTGGAGCTACCTTGGCAGCGTCCGATGAGGCGGCCCGGAACCTTCCTGGATGCTCTCCTCCCTCTCCCCGGACGCTGGTCTCTGGGTATTCCAAGTGGGGCAGGGAACAGAGACACCATGCCAACCAAGGGCAGGGACTGAAGAGAAGGGGCTGCCCAGGGCTGGGCTTGGTGGCTCACATCTGAAATCCCAGCACTCTGGGGGGCCAAGGCAGGCAGATCAGTTGAGGTCAGGAGTTTGAGACCAGCCTGGGCAACTTGGTGAAACGCTGCCTCTACTACAGTACAAAAAATTAGCCAGGTGTGGTGGCAGGCACCTGTAATTTCAGCTACTTGGGAGGCTGAGGCACGAAAATTGCTTGAACCCAGGAATAGAGGTTGCCATGAGCCAAGATCAAGTCACTGCACTCCAGCCTGGGTGACAGAGCAAGACTCCATCTCAAAGAGAAAGAGAGAAGGGGCTTTCTACTCCCCTCTCTCTGTGTCCCTGTTTCTCTCTATCTGAATTCTGTTTTCTTCCCTCTGTCTCGTGTTCTCTCTCTCTCTCTCTCTCTCTCTCTCTCTCTCTCTCTCTCTCTCTTTCTTTGGGTCTCTTTTTCTTTTTGTGTCCCTTTGTCTCTCTCCCTTTGGGTCTCCCTGTCTGTCTTTGCATCACCCTGTCTCTTGTTCTGTCTTCCTCCAGCAGCCTCCCTTCCCCTGCCCCAGTCTCTGTGTGTATGTGTGTGTGCGTGCATATGTGCGAGTGTATGTGTATATGTGTGTATGTGTGGGTGCACGTATATGTGTGAGTGCATGTGCATGTGTATACGCATGTGTGTATGTGTGCATGTATTGTGTATGTGCATGTGTATATACATGTATGTGTGTGAGTGCATGTGTGTATTGTGTATGTGCATATACATGTGTGTATTGTGTGTTCATGTGTATGTACATGTATGCATGTATTGTGTATGTACATGTGGGTATGTACATGTATGTGTGTTGTGTATGTGTGTAGTGTGTGTGCGTGTTTATGTGCATCTGTGCGTGTGTATGTGCGTGTGTACGTATGTGTATGTGTGAGTGTGTGTTGCTCTTTCTCTTGCTCTCTCTGTGTCTTTCTCTTGTTTTTGCCATTTCTGTCTCTGGGTCTCTGTGTCTCTCTTTGGGTCTCTCTTTTTATCCTTCTTTTTTTTTTCTTTTTTGAGATAGGGTCTCGCTTTGTCACCCAGGCTGGAGTGCAGTGGCGCAATCTCTGCTCACTGCAACCTCTGCCTCCTGGGTTTAAGTGATTCTCCTGCCTCAGCCTCCCAAGTAGCTGGGATTATAGGCATGTACCACCACATCTGGCGAATTTTTGTATTTTTAGAAGAGACAGGGTTTCATCATGATGGCCAGGCTGGTCTCGAACTCCTGATCTCAAACAATCCGCCTGCCTCAGTCTCCCAAGTGCTGGAATTACATGAGCCACTGTGCCCAGTCATTCTCTCTCTATCTCTCTGCATGGCTTTGGGCATCTCTGTGTGTCTCTCTTTGGGTCTCTGTGTGTCTCTCTTTGGGTCTCTGTGTGTCTCTCTGTCTTTGGGTCTCTGTGTGTCTCTCTGTCTTTGGGTCTCTGTGTGTCTCTCTGTCTTCGGGTCTCTGTCCCTGTCTCTCTCTCCCTCCTGCCCCCACTTTCTCACACATGCTTTCTCTCGTTGCTCCCTTTTGCACCCCCTCCTTCTTGCTGCTCCATCTGCATGGCTGTGGGCGGGGCCCTGGGCCTGGAAGAGGCATTCCTGCACCCCTGGCATTGGGTCCTAGCTGCCAGTAGGGCGCATTCAGTGGACAGCAGGTACCTTAGGTCAGATTCCCTGGAAGTGGAGCCCGAGCTAGCGATTCTTGGGTGAGGAACTTAAAAGCGGGTGTTTGAGGAGAGACCTTCAAGGCAGTACTTCTCAGAGTCAGCTGCATTTTATGATTGCCTGGGGGGGACTTTAAAAATCCATGTGGCTGGTCCTCACGCCTTCCCAATTAAGCCAGAACCTCTGGGGGTGTTTCCAGCTTGAGAACCGGTGGTCTGAGGAGGATGAGAAAAGCAGCAAGGGGCAGAGGAGGAAGCAGCTGATCGAGGATGCAGTTCAGCCCAAGCTCATCCCCCACCTGATCCTGGGGGACGTTCGGGATGGTGAAGATCTCATTCTTCCCGGTGTAAGAGCAAGGGGTCTAGGCTTTTAAACCCCAGCCTTAGCCAGCTACGGACGGTGGCTGCCCCTGGGGAGAGGAGGCATGGATCTAACCCGGGCATCTCATGAGGCAACCCCTCTCAGCTAAAGGGGTACTAGGAACTCAACTGGGTGCCGAGGCTCACACCCGTAATCCCAGCACTTTGGGAGGCTGAGGCAGGAGGATCACTTGACTCCAGGAGTCTGAGACCAGCCTGGGCAACATAGCAAGACCCTGATTTCTACAAAAAATTAAATTAAAAAAATTTGCTGGGTGTGGTGGCGTGCACCTGCAATCCCAGCTATTCGGGAGGCTGAGGTGCGAGGATCACTTGAGAACAGGAGGTCAAGGCAGAGTGAGCCGTGTCTGTGCCACCACACTGCAGCCTGGGCAACAGAGCAAGATCCTATCTCTAAAACTGAAACCAAAAACAAAACACAAAACCCCAAAAACAAAAAACACCCCAACTCACAGCAGCCTGGGAGAGGCCCCCAGCTAGGTCAGAGGGATCTGGCCGGGGGACCAGTAGCTTCCCCTTAGGATGTAAAAATGGCTGGGTGATACAGGACCCATGATATTAATGTAATTTCTATTCATGTTACATTTCTATTCAGAATCCCATGCCTTTACTCCTGGGGGCCGCTGGCCATTGAACCAAGACAAACTGAAGGTGCTGACGAGGTGGAGTTGATACGTTTATTGAATTCCTACAACATGCTAAGGCCTGGAGTCTGGTGGTGGATAATATCAATGTGATATTTGCATTTGCTTTTTTTCCCTCTTTTTCTTTTTGAGACAGGTTCTCGTTCTGTCACCCAGGCTGGAGTGCATTGGTGCAATCACACCTCACTGCAGCCTCCACCTCCCAGGCTCACACGATCCTCACGCCTCAGGCTCCCAAGTGGCTGGGACTACAGGCACGTGTCACCATGCCTGGCTCATTTTTGTGTTTTGAGTAGAGACGAGGTTTCACCATGTTACCAGGCTGGTCTCAAACTCCTGAGTTCAAGCCATCTGCCCACATCAGCCTCTCAAAGTGCTGGGATTACAGGTGTGAGCCATTACCTCTGGCCAGAATTTACATTTCCACAGGAAAGACAGATAATCAACGATTAAGCCCAAGAGTAAATGTGTCATTTCAGATTAGGGTTTTGAAGACAGATGTTTTCAGGAGCGATTTTGAGACGGGGTAAGGAGGGGTGAGCAGTTGGGTAGAGAAGGCCTCTCAAGAGATGCTATTGAGGCCTGAATGGGGAGAAGGAGGCAGCCACTGAGGGTGCAAGGATAGGTGTTGCTGGCTGAGGGAACAGAAAATGCAAAGGCCCTGAGGCAGGGATGAGCCTGGTATATTTTAGGAGCAGAAGGGAGGCTGGTGAGGATGGAATGGGATGAGTTGGGGGAGAGAAGTAGATGATGAGGTTGGAGGAGTCAGGTTATACAGACTCCCGTAGACCGGCATGGAGAGGCTGGGTCATTTTTTCTTTTAAATTTTATTTTATTTTAAGCTCCAGGACACACGTGCAGGATGTGCAGGTTTGTTACATAGGTAAACGTGTGCCATGGTGGTTTGCTAGGTACTAAGCCCAGCATGCATTAGCTGTTTGTTCTGGTGCTCCCCCTCCCCCTCCCCCAATGGCAGGCTTTAGTGTGTGCTGTTCTCCCTGTGTCCATGTGTTCTCAGTGTTCAGCTCCCGCTTATACGTGAGAATATGCAGTGTTTGGGTTTCTGTTCCTGTGTCAGTTTGCTGAGGGTAATGATAGTGGTTTCCAGCTCCATCCATGTCCTTGCGAAGGACATGATCTCATTCCTTTTCATGGCTGCATACTATTCTATGGTGTGTATATACCACTTTCTTTTCTTTTCTTTGAGATGGAGTTTCGCTCTTGTTGCCCAGGCTGGAGTGCAATGGCACAATCTCGGCTCACCACAACCTCTACCACCTGGGTTCAAGCAATTCTCCTGCCTCAGCCTCCCAAGTTAGCTAGGATTGCAAGCATGTGCCACCATGCCTGGCTAATTTTGTATTTTTAGTAGAGATGGGATTTCTCCATGTTGGTCAGGCTGGTCTCGAACTCCCTACCTCAGGCGATCCACCGGCCTCGGCCTCCCAAAGTGCTGGGATTACAGGTGTGAACCACCACACACAGCCTGCATTTTCTTTATCCAGTCCGTCATTATGAGCATTTGGGTTGATTCCATATCTTTACTAGGGCGAATAGTGCTGCAGTGAACATACGTGTGCATGTTTTTTTCTAAGTGCAATGGGGAGCCACAGGAGGTTTGAAGTAGGGGAGTAACATGATTTGATTTTTCTTTTTTTTAGAGATGGTCTTGCTCTGACAGTCAGGTTGGAGTACAGTGGCGCCATCATAGCTCACTGCAGCCTTGAACTCCTGGGCTCAAGGAATCCTCCTGCCTCAGCCTTCCGAGTAGCTGGGAATATAGGTGTATACCACCATGCCTAGCTCATTTTAATTTTTTTTTTTTGTAGAGATAGGGTCTGTGTTGCCCATACCAGAGTGCCGTGGTGCAGTCACAGCTGACTGCAGTCTCAAACTCCTGGGCTCAAGTGATCCTCCTGCCTCAGCCTCCCAAGTAGCCATGACTTATAGGCTACCACCCCCATGCCCAGCTATTGATTTAGAATTTTTTAAAAGAAGTAAAATTCACATAACATGCAATTGACCATATGAAAGCAAACAATTCAGTGGCATTTACTATATTTATCACCGTGTGCAACCATCACCTCTAATTCCAAAACAGTTTGATCACCCCGAATGGAAATTGGACCAGTGTCTGATACACAGCAAATAAAGTCTCTCCAGGCCAAGCGCGGAGGCTCACGCCTGTAATCCCAGCACTTTGGGAGGCTGAGGCAGGCAGATCATGAGGTCAGGAGATCGAGACCATCCTGGCCAACATGGTGAAACCACATCTCTACTAAAAATACAAAAAAAAAAAAAAATTAGCCAGGAGTGGTGGCTCATGCCTGTAGTCCCAGCTACTCGGGAGGCTGAGGCAGGAGCGTCACTTGAACCCGGGAGGCGGAGGTTGCAGTGAGCTGAGATTGTACCACTGCACTCCAGTCTGGCAGCAGAGTGAGACTCTGTCTCCAAAAAAAAAAAAAAAAAGTCTCTTCAAATCATGCAGGGTTGGATAGCTACTATAATCAAACCAATAACAACTTGTGTTAAATATCCATGATGATTAATCTTATTATGATTATTAGAATAACTAATAATAATACAGCAATGCTAGCAATAATAGAGGCAGCTATAGCAGAGCAGGTCAAAGAAGGGAGAGTGGGTCCAAATGGCCTGGGTTCAAATCCTGCCTCTGCCACACTCATTAGCTGTGTGGTCTTGGAAGAGTCACTTCACCTCTCTGGGCCTCAGTTTCCTCACCTGTAAAATGGGATAGCAATCATATCTGTCTCATCAGGTTAGCTAATACATGTGATGTGTCGGGTATGGAGTGAGTGGTATGAAAGTATTTCCTATTTATCCCTCTTGCTGTTATGAAATCTCTCACCTGCTAATCTTCCCTGTAGTTTGAGATATTTTCATGAGTGTCAAAGTGGCGAGCGGGTTAAAATAGCTCTTTTCGGCAAAATAACCTCACTGGATGCTTCTAATCCTGAATGAAACTTCCCTCTTCTCCGGCTCTCCCTCTACCTTCCCTAGTTCTTAGCAAGATGGTGGTCGTCTACATGGGGTAGGAGGGCCCATGGAAGGTGAGCGGAATAGATCCAGGTAGGACTGAATCATTCTTTTCTTTTATTGTTACTTATTTTTATTTTTTTGAGACAGAATCTCATTCTGTCCCCTAGGCTGGAGTGCAGTGGCATGATCCCGGCTCACTGCTGCCTCCGCTTCCCGGGCTCAAGTGATTCTCATGCCTCACCTTCCTGAGTAGCTGGGATTGCCGGCGCGCATCACCATGTCCAGCTAATTTTTGTATTTTTAATAGAGACGGAGTTTCGCCATGTTGACCATACTGGTTGCGAACTCCTGGCCTCAGGTGATCCACCTGCCTCAGCTTCCCAAAGTGCTGGGATTACAGGGACCAGCCACCGCGCCTGGGACATTATTCGTATTTAGAGAAAGGGTTCTACTTTGTCCTCTAGGCTGGAGTGCAGTGGTGTGATCATAGCTTACTGTAACCTGAAATTTCTGCTCAAGCAATCCTCCAGCATCAGCCCTCCAGGTAGCTGGGACTACAGATACACACCACCACGCCTGGCTGTTTTTAATTTTTTTTTTTTTTTTTTGTAGAGATAGGGTCTCATTATGTTGCCCAGGATGGTCTCAAACTCCTGGCCTCAAACGATCCTCCTGCTTTGGCCTCCCAAAGTGCTAGATTACAGGCGTGTACCATTGTGCCTATCCTGAATCATTCAAATAGAATCATAGAATAGCCAGGAACGATAGCTTCCACCTGTAATTCCAGCTACTCAGGAGTCTGAGGCAGAAGGATTGCTTGAGTGCTTGAGCCCAGGAATTCAGAGTTACAGTGAGCTGTGATTGCACCACTGCACTCCAGCCGGAGTGACAGGGAGAGACTCTATCTAAAAAAAAAAAAAAATTCCATCATTCACAACAACATGAATGAACCTGAAGGACATTACGTTAAGTGAAATAAGCCAGACATAGAAAAACAAATACTGTAGGATTTCACTTACATGTGGAATCTAAAAAAGTTAAACTCACAGAGGCAGAGAGTAGAGGGGTGGTTACCAAGGGCTGGGGGCAGGGAAGAAATGCAGAATGTCAGGCAAGTGGTGTAAGCTACGAGTTAGGCAAGATGAGTAAGTTCTGGGGATTTAATGTACAGCATGATGGCTACAGTCGACAATACTCTGCTGTCTACTTGAAGTTTTTTTTTTGTTTTGTTTTGTTTTGAGATGGAGTCTTGCTCTGTCTCCCAGGCTGGAGTGCAGTGGCGGCTAGATTCCAGAACTGAATTGTAGAATTCCAGAATTCTCAGCTCACTGCCACCCCTACCTTCAAGTGATTCTCCTGCCTCAGCCTTCCTACTAGCTGGGATGACAGGCGTGAGTCACCACGCCTGGCTAATTTTTATATTTTTAGTAGAGACAAGGTTTCGCCATGTTGGCCAGGCTGGTCTGGAACTCCTGACCTCAGGTGATCCACCTGCCTTGGTCTCCCAAAGTGCTGGGATTATAGGTGTAAGCCACCACGCCTGTTCCTATCCCTTTATTTAATGGGTCAAAAGGAGGTCTAGGGTGTCTTGGAGGAAGGACCCAGAGAGCAGATGGGGGCCCTCAGGGAGATTGAGGTATTAATCACAGTTCTCCAGAGAAACAGAAGCAACAGGATGAAGCCTGTATCTCTGCCTCCATCTCCATCTATGTCCATCTTCACGTGTGTCTATTCCTGTCCACATGTATGTCTGTGTCTGTGGCAATACTTATCCTGTTGGCGCTGTGTCTGTATGTATAGGACAGGGCTTATTATAAAGTATTGGTTCACGTAATAACAGAGACTAAGAAGTCCCTTGGTTTGCCATCTGCAACCTGGGGACCCAGGAAAGCTGGTGGTGTATTTTGAAGGCCTGAGAGCCAGAGGGCAGGTTCCAGTCCAGGTCCGAAGTCCCGATTACCAGGAGCACCAAGGGCAGGAGGAAATTAATGTTCCAGCTCTGCAGTCCCGCAGAGTTCATTCAACCCTTCTTCCACTCTTTTGTTCTATTCAGGCCCTCAACAGATGGGATGGTGCCATCTGCATTGGGGAGGGCCATCTGCTTTACTGAGTCCCCCAGTGCAAATGCTAATCTCTTTGAGAAACACCCTGATATGGTGTGGCTGTGTCCCCACCCAAATCTCATCTTGAATTGTAGCTCCCATAATTCCCCCATGCTGTGGGAGGAACCCGGTGGGAGATAATTAAATCCTGGGGGTAGTTTCCCCCATGCGGTTCTCATGGTACTGAATAAGTCTTGTGAGACCTGATGGTTTTATAAGGGGAAACCCCTTTCACTTGGTTCTAACTTCCCAATCTTTTCTGCCGCCATGTAAGATGTGCCTTTTGCCTTCTGCTATGATTGTGAAGCCTGCCCAGCCACGTGGATCTGTGAGTTCTTTTTCTTTTTCTTTTGAGATGGAGTCCTGCTCTGTCTCCCAGGCTGGAGTGCAGTGGTACGATCTCAGCTCACTGCAACCTCCACCTCCTGAGTTCAAGCGATTTTTCTGCCTCAGCCTCCAGAGTAGTTGGGACTACAGGCAAGTGCCACCACATGTGGCTAATTTTTTATTTCCTTTTAGTAGATACAGCACTTCACCATATTGGCCAGGCTGGTCTTGAACTCCTGACCTTGTTATCTGCCCACCTGCGCCTTCCAAAGTCCTGAGATTGCAGGCACTTAGAGAAGCACTAATTTATAAAGAAAAAGAATTTTTCTTTATAAATTACCTAGTCTCAGGTATGTCTTTATGAGCAACGTGAAAATGGGCTAATACATACCCTCACAGACACACCCAGAAATCATGTTTAAGCAAATATATATATGGGCATCCCATAGCCCAGTCACGTTGACATACAAAATTAACCATCATAACTCAGGACAGCGGCTATTTATCAACTTATATGGAATATTTCACCATTATAACAGCCTGAGCCCTGAACAGCAGCCATGATTACAACCTCCCAGTTGGTTTGGTGTTTCTCCCTTTATATATTTGCTCCCTAATTCGACTTTCAGCTATTTGAGAGTGGGGTCAATGAATCACTGTGGTGTTAGTACTTAATATACTGTGGGTGCTTAATAAATGTTTGCCAAATTTATATTTAAAGCCTGGATAGTAACAAGGTTGTGCGAAAGAGATGATGGGGGTGGCTTAACCTGTAATTGTGCTTGAGAAGGGAGGATTCCCTTGTGGAGGGGCCCAGCTTGCTGGACAGCAATGCAGTTAAGAGGTTGAAGCCTGGAGTCAAGATGTGAATTTGGGTCTCATCTATGTTACCTCCTTGCCACATAACCTGGGATGGTTTTGACCTATGTGTCCTGGTCTGTGCATTAAAGGTGATAATAATTTCTCCCCAGGCTTAGTTTGGGGTCTTCTGAGGAGGCAGACTCTGAGAAAAGAATTCAAGTGCAAATAGTCATTTGGGAAGTTATCCCAGGAAGCACCCACAGGGGAGAGGGGAAGTGAAAGTAGCTAGTGAATGGCATGTTATTAAGTCATCACTGTGGGCATCTGGGGCTCAGCTCCATCAGAGAGCACTGTGGGATGGCATAGACCTCAGGCATCCTACTTTAGAGGTGAGGGAGCTGGGGTATTTATCCACCAGTTCTCATTAGTCATGGGTTGAGGACATTGTTTCCAGCGATGTTAACTCCCAGCATTTCTGGGTGTCTTCCCTCCCTCAAAATTTACTGAGGGGCTATTACTGGTGAACTACCAAATCCATTGGCATAGGCTTCTGAGGAATATTCCCTGAAATAACGCATCAAAACCACAGATCCTCAGTGTTGGGTGCTGTTCCCTCTGAAACTGTAGTTCTCAAGCTCAGTAGAAAAAAGTCTGATGTATTTGTTAGGATAAGGCTGGGCTGCTGTTAATGCCTTAAACAAGGGACAGTATTTTCCTCTCAATTGTTATGGTTGAAGTTGTTCCAGTCTAGGTTGATGAGACTGGCTCTGCTCCAGGCAGTCATTCAGGAGCCCAGGTTCCTTCCACTGTGTGGTTCTGCCATTGCTAGTACTATAGATGTTCCAAGTGCCATCCTTCTGGCACTCCCCATATCTATACCTTCCAGCCCGATTCTCAGCTGACAGCACCCGCATCTCTATGTCCAGGCAGCCAAAGTTCTCTGTGTGTGCAAGCAAGCCAAGACTGAAGTGCTGGGGAGGAGGCCCAACAATGAGTACGGAGGGTTGGTATATAAATACCCCAGCTCCCTCCCTCTTGGGTGGATGCCTCCGAGATCTGTGTTCCACTCTGCTTCCTAGAACTCTCCTGAGTGCTTTTCAGTCCCAGGTGCCCACAGTGGTACCTGGTTCAACAACACACCACTCACCGGCTGCCTTCGACTCCCTGTCTCACTTCCCTTCTGCCCTACTGGTATTTTCTCAGGTCACTTCATAGATAAGTGCAGTCATGTGCACATGAGGATGTCTTGGTCAGTGACAGAACACATGTGTGAAAGTGGCCCCATAAGATTACAATGAAAGGCCGGGCTCCGTGGCTCACTCCTGTAATGCCAGCACATTGGGAGGCCAAAGCGGGCGATCGCTTGAAATCAGGAGTTTGAGACCAGCCTGGCCAACATGCTGAAAACCCCGTTTCTACTAAAAATACAAAAAAAATTCTCCAGGCGTGGTGGTACACGCCTGTAATCTCAGCTACTCAGGAAGGTGAGGCAGAAGAACCACTTGAACCCAGGAGGCAGAGGTTGTAGTGAGCCGAGATTATGCCACTGCACTCCAGCCTGGGTGACAGAGTGAGACTGTGTCTCAAAAACAAAGATTATAATGTGCCTATAACATTTATGTCATCGAGTGATGTCTTGATGATCTTGACCCAGTGTTGGACTAGGCTAATGTATGTGTTTGTGTATTAAACGTTAACAAAAACGTTTTTAAAAATAAAACTGTTTTTCAGCTGGGCGTGGTGGCTCAAGCCTGTAATCCCAGCACTTTGGGAGGCCGAGGTGGGTGGATCACAAGGTCAAGAGATCGAGGCCATCCTGGTCAACATGGTGAAACCCCGTCTCTACTAAAAATATACAAAAAATTAGCTGGGCATGGTGGTGCGTGCCTGTAATCCCAGCTACTCAGGAGGCTGAGGCAGGAGAATTGCCTGAACCCAGGAGGTGGAGGCTGCAGTGAGCCGAGATTGCGCCATTGCACTCCAGCCTGGGTAACAAGAGCGAAACTCCGCCTCAAAAAAAACAAACTGTTTTTCAATTAAATATAGAAAAAAGCATATAGACTAAGGATATAAAGAAAATATTTTTTACAGCTATACAATATGTTTGTATTTTAAGCTAAGCGTTATTACTATAAAGGTTATCAGTGTGACTCTGGTGTTACTACAGAAAGCACCAGCATCTAGGTTTAGTAATCTTCAGTCACTAAAACAGTATTACAAAAAGCTTTTAAGGTCAGTGCGTTAGCTCATGCCTGTGATCCCAGAATTTTGGGAGGCTGAGGTGGGTGGATCACCTGAGGTCAGGAGTTCAAGATTGGCCTGGCCAATATGGTGAAATCCTGTTTCTACTAAAAATACAAAAATGAGCTGGGCGTGGTGTTGCATGCCTGTAATCCCAGTTTTTTGGGAGGCTGAGGCAGGAGAATCGCTTGAACCTGGGAGGCAGAGGTTGCAGTGAGCTGAGATTGTGCCATTGCACTCCAGCCTGGGCGACAAGCGAAACTCCATTTCAAAAACAAAAAAGTTTTAAATTAAAAAGTTCATAAAGTAAAAAAGTTATAGTAAACTGGGGTAATTTATTACCGAAGAAAGAAAATGTTTTTTATAAATGTAGTGTGGCTTAAATGTAGAGTGTTTATAACTTTTTTTCTTTTCCTTTTGAGACAGAGTCTCATTTTGTCACCCAGGCTGGAGTGCAGTGGTGTGATCTTGGCTCACTGCAACCTCCATCTCCTGGGATCAAGCAATTCTCCTGTCTCAGTCTCCCGAGTAGCTGGAATTACAGGCGTGCGTCACCATGCCCGGCTAATTTTTGTATTTTAGTACAGACAGGGTTTCTTCATGTTGGTCAGGCTGGTCTCGAACTCCTGACCTCATGGTCTGCCCGCCTCAGCCTCCTACAGTGCTGAGATTACAGGCGTGAGCCACCTTGCCCGGCTGAATGTTCATAAACTCTGTAGTGATATACAGTAATGTCCTATACCTTCACATTCACTCACCCTTCACTGAATAACTTCTAGTCCTGTAAGCTCCGTTTCTGATAAATGTCCTATATAGATGTACCAGTTCTTATCTTTTACGTCGTGTTTTTACTGTATTTTTTCTATGGTTAGATATGTTTAGATACACAAATACTTTCCATTGCGGTAACTATCTACCACCTGCAACCACTCCCAATTCTCTGGTCACATGACCGCATAGAATTGCAAGGGCATCTGGGAAATGTAGTCCATCTCGTGCCCAGGATGGTGGTAGACGCCACTTTCTCTTCCACATGCAGAAGTAGCAAAGGTCAAGAACAAAAACTTGACAACCTTTACTCATAAAGTCCATAATTCACTTGCAGATAACTTCACGCTCACAATCATAACTGTCCCTGGGTTAACGTAAAAGTTCCTTTTTTGTTCTCTTCCGGGAACAAAGCCAGTCCTAGTCCTGAAATCCTAGGATCTGCCTATATGTTTGTGTTTCTGGTTAGATGACTCCTTCTACAGGTGAAGTGTCTGGACCCTAGGATACCTGCCCACGCCTAAGCCAGCCCGCTATGCAGTCATGGAACACAAAAACATATGTGTTTCCTTTGTCAGGCGGACCGAGTATTCGTACCCAGTTTTCTTGGGAATACATTCTGGATAAATATTCTTTAGAGGGTTAATTTTTGTTTGTTTGAGACAGTCTTGCTCTGTTGCCCAGGCTGGAGGGCAGTGGCATAATCTCGGCTCACTGCAACCTCTTCCTCTCAGGTTCAAGTGATTCTCTCACCTCAGCCTCCTGACAAGCTGGGATTATAGGCGTGTGCCACCACCCGGCTGATTTTTGTATTTTTAGTAGAGATGGGGGTCTCACAATGTTGCCCAGCCTGGTCTCGAACTCCTGGCGTCAAGTGATCCACCCACCTCAGCCTCCCAAAGTGCTGGGATTACAGGTGTGATCTACCACCCCTGGCCAGAAATAATTTTTTAAAGCGAGCTTTATTTTCATATGGAGAGGGGAGGTTTGTTAGTGAAGCCTAAATGTTGCATTTATAGAGCGTTTTTTTTTTTTTTTCTTTTCTCTAGAAGAGGCAGGAATGGGTGGGAATCTCTCCAGCCTCCAAGGCAGTGTATTCAGATCGCATCAGAGCTGGTTCTTAATCCTTTTTTTTTTTTTTTTTTTTTTTGCCTTGGAAGCATTTTTTTCTCCCACCACCCCAGCATCTTGCCAGCCAGTTCTTCCGAAAGCTCTCTTCTTCCTCCCCCGACTGGGAGGCTTTTCCAAAGCTCTCAGATTAAAAAGTGCTGAGACCAGTGTCTCTAAGTGCTGTGCTCTCCTGTTGTCATGGGAAGGGAGCTGGCACGGATGAGCTAACTCCTTCCTCCTCAGGGGCAACCAGCAACCTGGGGCCACGGTACAACCTGGGGCGTTAGCCTCTCACAGTCTCCAGCAGCAGCCTTCTGCCAGCCAAGCCATCATGCTTGTTGATAATTCAAAAATGTTTTGCATTTTAAACGTTTTAAAGCAGGAGCAGTGGCTCACACCTGTAATACCAGCACTTTGGGAGGCCGAGGTGGGCAGATCACTTGAGGTTGGGAGTTCGAGATCAGCCTGACCAACATGGAGAAACCCTGTCTCTACTAAAAATATAAAAATAAGCCGAGTGCAGTGGTGCACCCCTGTAATCTCAGCTACTTGGGAGGCTGAGGCAGGAGAATTGCTTGAACCCAGGAGGCGGAGGTTGTGGTGAGCTGAGATCATACCACTGCGTTCCAGCCTGGGCAACGAGCAAAACTCCGTCTAAAAAAAATTATGATGTCAAGATACATTTGATATGTGTAAAAATGCATATACTTGGCCAAGTGTGATGGCTCATGCCTGTAATCCCAGCACTTTGGGAGGCCGAGGTGGGTGGATCACGAGGTCAAGAGATCAAGACCATCCTGGCCAACATGGTGAAACCGCGTCTCTACTAAAAATACAGAAGTTAGCTGGGTGTGGTGGCATGCACCTGTAGTCTCAGCTATTCGGGAGGTTGAGGCAGGAGAATTGTTTGAACCCAGGAGGTGGAGGTTGCAGTGAGCCGAGATCGTACCACTGCACTACAGCCTGGATGACAGAGCCAGACTTAGTTTCAAAAAAAAAAAAAAAATGCATATACTTTAAGTTCAGAGCAACACAAATTTTTCAAATGTATACAGTTAGTGAATGTTACTCACATCTGGACAGAGAACAACCCTGTGACCCCCAACAAGGTGGCTTGGGACCCCTTCGGAGTCTGTAACCCATTATTCTGATGTCTAATTTATTCTTAATCTTGAACTGCCAATAAATGGCACTCCCGTGCCTCCCCACCCGTGCCCCACACAATTCTTGGCCATGGACAATTGACATTTTCCTAGTCTTAAGTGTGAATAAAAACATCGGCCTCCCAAAGTGCTGGGATTGCAGGTGCGAGCCACCACACCAGGCCTGCATCAATGTTTGTGAAGTGTGTAAGTTGATCTCTGATTTTTCCCGCAAGACGATCTCCACTAATGTTGGTGAATGGTCCTGTAGAATTTTTCCCATCCATATACAAAGATGAGCAAAATCCATGTCCTACCTCTCTGTTGCTTTGCAGTATGTTCTTTTCCACTTAATAATGAGTGATGATGATGATGTCTTTACATCGTGGGCTAGGATTTCTTTCAAACCTTCATTCAATATTGTTCAGTGAGCACCTACTGTGCATTGTGCTCCAGAGTTAGGGATCCACCAGTGCCTTCATTTAGAAAGATTTTTTAAATTTCCTGCTTTGGGAGTTCGAGACCTGCCTGGCCTATATAGTGAAACTCCATCTTTACCAAAAATACAAAAAAAAATTAGCCAGGTGTGGTGGCGGGCGCCTGTAGTCCCAGCTACTCAGGAGGCTGAGGCAGGAGAATCAAATGAACCCCGGGAGGCAGAGGTTGCAGTGAGCTGAGATCCTGTCATTGCACTTAAGGCTGGGCAACAGTGCAAGACTCCACCTCAAAAAAAAAAAAAAAATCCTGCCTTGTTGGCTGGGCTCAGTGGCTAATACCTATAATCCCATATAATCCCAGCACTTTGGGAAGCTGAGGTGGGATGATTTACTGAAGCCAGGCATTCGAGACCAGCCTGGGCAACAAAGGCATACCCTGTCTCTACCAAACAAACAAACAACACAAAACTAAACTTAGACGGGCACAGTGGTGCATGCCTGTAGTCCGAGCTTTTGGGGAGGCCGAAGCAGAAGGATCATTTGTCAGGAGCGGGAGACAGTAGCAAGCTACGATTGTGCACTGCACTCCTGCCTGAGTGGCAGAGCAAGACCCTGTCTCTGGGGAAAAAAAAAAAAATCCCTGCCTTGTCCTGTACTTTATTTTGGCTGCTCCTCCTCATTTGTAAAGTAAGGATAATACTGGAACCTGTCCCATGCAATTGGAAGGAGAATGAACCCAGTTAATGTATGTCAGGTCGTCAGCTAAGTGCCTGGCACATAGTAAGAACGGTATTTCTCAGCCCTTGCTGCAATCATTCTTTTATCTTGTCCCTTCTTTTCTTTCTCCTTCTGTTTCTCTTTTGCACGTCTTCTCACTCTCCCTTTCTCCGCTGGGGAGGAGGATGGTTGAATTCCCAGTGTTCTGTGTGGGTCTATTACCAATGGCTAGGAGGAGAATGAACTAAATTAGAAGATGCATTTGGCTAGCTCGGGAGCGGCAGGGAGAGCTGGAGCCAGCTGGAATGGAATGGACATATCTTCCTCCCCCTTTCCCATCCGATTCCCCCCTCAGACAAATTATTTCTTATTGTTTCTGAGGATCCAGAGGAGATTAGCCTGGCAAGTGGGCACTGGGGGCAGGGGCTGGCCACACGGCAGATGAACGAAAGGCTTACTGCTGGCAAGAGCCACCCACTCGTTGATCTGCCTGTCTCCGAGGTCCCTCTGTTCCCTTCCCACACACCTTGCCTGCTACTTAATCAGAGGAGAGAAGGCCTGCCTGCCCTGCAGCCACCGTCAGTGCCACAGCCTTTTGTCTTTCTTACTCCTTTTAAGAAATAAATCCATCGTCAGAGGAAGGCGACACTTTTTACTATTTAATCATTCACTTACTGGTTCATTTAACACAGCAGCTATTTACTGGGTGCTGCTGGGGTCAGGGCTGGGAGTACAAACACGAAGAGACCACAGTGCTCACCTCTCAGGAATGAACAGTCTAGTGCAGCCAACACGCAAATCAGTCATCATAGTGCCAGGTGAATGCTACGGGGAGGAACATTCCCAGTGAAGTAGGAACCCTGAGGTTTGCTCCATGGAATCATGGAAGGCTTCCCAGAGGAGGAAGCATTGGGCCAAGGTAGGAGGTGAACCAGAGTGTGTCAGGCTGATCAATGTGGTGGGCTGGGGAGGCCATTCCAGAGGGATGGGATAGCCCAGCGGTATCCATGGTAATTCTTTGAATTGCAAGAGATAGAAACCCTAAGCAAATAGACTTAGATTAAAAACTAGGGTAAGGGGAATTGATTGACTCAAGTCATTTAAATGTAGGCTGCAGGAATGGCTGTATCTAGAGGCTAAGGTCAGTTCTCAGGAACAGCTGTATCCAGGGGCTGAAATAATGTCAGCTTTCAGGAATGGCTGTATCCAGGGACTGAAATAAGGTGGCTGGCCTTATTTCAGCCTTCAGGAATGTTGTATCCAGGGGCTGTATAAATGTCAGCTTTCAGGAATGGTTGTATCAGGTTTCAGAATGTCAGGTTTCAGAAATGGCCCACTTAGGGACTTGAATGAGGTCATTATACTGTCGTATAACAAAAAATATTTTGTTTTTGTCCCCAGTTCCTGTGACGTGCTCAAGGCAAATCCAGCTCTCGTAGGACACATAGTGGGTGACAGATTTAGGGGCAAAATGCTTTGTCTGGCTGTGTCCCACACTTTGTGGGTTCACAGGCACCGTCGCAGTTTTTCCCCAGCTGCCTTGCCACTGGCACTACTTCAGCGGGTTGAATGGTGTGCTCTGGTGTTACTGTGTTATAATAAATATATATTTGATCTTCGTCCTTGATTCCTTGGCACAGTACTCTCGAAACTCTTGTAATTTCCTGAGTAATAAAGATGACAGGGGCATCTTTTGTTCTGTTTGGTCTCAGTCTAGAGTTTCTAATGCAACAGCTTCTAAGACCCTTCACATCTTCTGAATGATAAGAGTGTCTTGGGTGTGCTAATGATTGATTCAGGGGTGCCTAGATGGTTTCAGGATGGGGTCTGGTCACCAGAAAAACCAAGATATGATTAAAGGTTGGGATTTTATTTTATTTTTCAGACGGAGTTTTGCTCTTGTTTCTCAGGCTGGAGTGCAGTGGTGCAATCTTGGCTCACTGCAACCTCCACCTCCCGGGTTCAAGCGATTCTCCTGCCTCAGCTTCCCAAATAGCTGGGATTATAGTCATGCACTATCCTGGCTAATTTTGTGTTTTTAGTAGAGACGGGGTTTCACCATGTTGATCGGGCTGGTCTCAAACTCCTAACCTCAAGTGATCCGCCCACCTTGGCCTCCCAAAGTTCTGAGATTATAGGCGAGAACCACCGTGCCCAGCCAGGGTTGAGGTTTTCAGTCCCACCCTTCAGCCTGCAGGGAGCGAAGAGAGCTGGAGGTTGAGCATTTTCATCCCTTTAATCACCAGTGGTCAATGATTTGATCAATCATACGTGCAAAATGAAGCTTCCGTCAAACCTCTAAACAATGAGATTCTCAATGAGGGAACTCTGGTACGTGCCATAACATGAATGAACCCAGAGGATATTATGCTTAGTAAAATAAACTTGACCCAAAAGGACAAATACTATATGATTCCACTTATATAAGGTCCCTAGAATAGTCAAATTCATAGAGACAGAAAGTGGAATGGTGGGTGCCAGCGGGTAGGGGAGAGGGAACGGGGGAGTTACAGTTTAATGGGGATAGAGTTACAGTTTGGGAAGATGAGAAACTTTTGCAGATTGTTGTGGTGATGGTTGTACAACCACGTGACTTGACGTCATCTAAACTGTGCACTCAAAAATGGTTAAGATGGTGACGTTATGTTGTGTGAATTTTGCCACAATTAGAGAGTTATTGAAGAGTCTTGCCACTGTGGTCCCTCACATCTGTGATCCCAGCACTTTTGGTGGCCAAGGCAGGAGGATTGCTTGAGGCCAGGAATTCGAGACCAGCTTGGGCAACATAGCAAGACCTCATCTCTACAAAAACAAAACAAAAACGAATAAAACATAAAAATTAAGTGCTTGAGATGACACTCACCTGTAGTCCTCACTACTCAAGAGGCTGTAACGGGAGGCTCACTTGAGGCCAGGAGTTGGAGGCTACAGTGAGCTATGATTATGCCATTGCACTCCAGCCTGGGCCAAAAAAAAAAAAAAAAAAAAAGACTCTGTCTCTTTAAAAGACAAAAAAAGTTTTACCATCTCCTTGATCAGATGTGTACATTAGAAAAGGCCATCTGTGGCCAGTGTAAGGGATGGCTGGAGAAAATGGACTAGAGGAGGAGAACCGGGGGGGGGGGGGGAAGATACTGCTACAGTCCCAGCACATGATGGCGGAGGCGGGCATTGAGTAGTCACAGGTGCAGACGGGGAGGGAATGGGTTACGGAGGTGTTTGACCAGTGGCTGGCTGCTTAACGGAATAGGGGTTGTGAAAGGGCTTTGAATCTGTTAGACGTGGTTATTAATGCTTTCTGAGACCTGTGTCATTTGAACTATGGCTCCCAGCAGGACCTAAACTGGATGTCTCGGTTTGACCATCTTACATGCCTTGTTGGGCTCAGGGGCCGCTTGGCCAATCTATACAGATCTGCATGAACTGATAGTTTTATGTGGTCCCACCAGGAAAGAATGTTGGGCTGCAAGATACAGCAAACTCAAGCAGATTGTACAGCAGGGGAATACTGGCTTTCATGACTGGAAATCCAGTGGTGGTGTAGGCTTCAGGATGAGGTTGATCCAGCACTATTTTCATCTCTCAAGGAGTCAAAATCTTAAGATAGTGGCCACTGAAGTTGAGGCTACCTGTTTTCTTGTTTGTGCCCAGTGGAATGGTTGAAAAGGGTAGTTTCCCATGACTCTTGTGAGAGATAAGAATTCTTTGCAGATGTCCCCAGTAATTTTTGGATGGGCTGTTTATTACCCAAATTGAAGTGTGTTAGAAAGTTGGGTCCCTTTGTGGTCACGGCCAGCCATGCAACAGGACTTGAGGCAGATTCTACAATGTCATGTGAAATCGGTCGAGCTAGGTTGGGGGTAAACGTGGAAGCTCCAGGGTTGACACACCCCCATCATTCCACAAAGAAGGGTGCCAGCACCTGGCCCCTGGATGGACATGCAGAGGGAATCCGCAAGCCAGGACACATTGCCTGGCTGGTGGAAAGTGCCTTCTGGTAAGATCAAGTTGCCCCTTCCTCCAAGCAGCCACAGCCCATCCTAGGGAACACTTTTAGATGCATGTAGGGTTAATTTAAAACCATTTTCAAAAACACTTTATTATCAACATTTTCAAACCCACCGCACAGTGGAGAGAAACACAAAGACAACCTTCAGGAATCTATTTCCTGACTTCAGTATTATCAATATTTGGCAAATTTGGTTCCTTTTCTTTTCTTTCTTCCTTCCTTTTTTTCCCCCAACTTTCACTGTTGTTGCCCAGGCTGGAGTGCAATGGCACGATCTCAGGTCACCGCAACCTCTACCTCCCAGATTCAAGCGATTCTCCTGCCTCAGACTCCCTAGTTCCTGGAATTACAGGCGTGCACCACCCCACCCGGCTATTTTGTATTTTTAATAGAGATGGGGTCGGGCTGGTCTCGAACTCCCGACCTCAGGTGATCCACCCTCATGAGCCTCCCAAAGTGCTGGGATTACAGGCATGAGCCACTGCGCCCGGCAAATCTGGTTTCTTTATGCTCTCACCTATTATCTGCACTTTGCTGGATTATTTTAAAGTAAATTCTAGTCATTGCATAATTGTGTCTGTTAATGTTACAGATGATTAGCGTCTAATCTAACAGACTCTGAGAGACACTGACTGTGATAAAGTACAGTCTAGCCAAGGGCAGTGGGTTGTCCTGTAATCTTGGTGCTTTGGGATGCTGGGGCGGGTAGATCACTGAGGCCAGGAGTTTGAGCCCAGACTAAGCAACCTAGAAAGCTCCAGTCTCTACGGTTTTTTAAAATAAATTTACCAGGAGTGGTGGTGTGCGTCTGTAGTCCTAGCTACTCAGCAGGCTGAAGCAAGATGGGGCTGCTTGAGCCCAGGAGGTGGAGGCTGGAGGAAGCTGTGATCGTGCCACTGCACCCCAGCCTGGCGACAGAGCAAGATCCTGCCTCAAACAAGAACAAAGCAAAACCACAACCACAATGCCATTGTCTTAAAACAAACTTCACATTTTGGAATAATTTTAGATTTATAGAGAAATGGCAAAGGTAATAGAGAGTTTGTGTATACCCCTCATCTAGCCCCTCCTACTGTTCCCATTTTACCTTACTATGACAGGTCACCATCCACTAAATCGCAGACTCTATTCGGATTTTACCCTTTTTTTCATTAATGCCGTTTTTGCTGTTCCATGATCCAGCCCCAGATACTACATTGCCCTCAGCACAATGTCATTTTCACATCTACCCAAAATGGCTGCATTCCTTAAGACTCACTGAACAATCAGTCGTTATCCCCATGTCCCGGACTGTCTGACGTATATCGTAAGACTCTTGGAATCTTTAACAGTTCTGCCTCCTCCTCTTGTTTGCTTGTCACTTATTCATGGAAGAAAGTAGATCGTTTGTCCCGGAGACTGTTCCACACTTTGGATTCTGCCGATGACGTGCCTTGTGGTGTTGATTTGCGTGCTCCCCCGAATTTCCCGTGAATGGAGGGATAGATTTAGACCTGGGGTTGGTGAACTTTCCTGTAAAAATCTGGATAATAAATCTTCTAGGTATTGCAGTTCATATGGTTTCAACTCTGCCTTGGCAGCATGAAAGCAAGCCACAGACAATACTTAAATAAACGAGTGCGGCTGTGTCCCAGTGAAACTTTGTTTACAAGGTCAGGCAGCAGGCTGGGTTTGACTCAGGGGCCGTAGCTTGATGATCCCTGATCTAGAAAATGAGTCGGATTCCGTTTCAGTGTTTTTGTTTTGCGCTGGGTTGTTTTTGCCAGGATAATTCTTCGATGATGACGGTTACCTCTTGTTGCCTCATTAGGTGGCACATCACGTCTGGCTGCCTCTCCTTTAGTGATGTTGAATTTGACAAGGGTTCAGATGTCACCAGCTTGATCCATCCATCATGAAGGTCTCCATCCGTGGGTTGTATTTAAGCACCCCTCCCTCTCTCCTGTGGCCAAGAGCACTTGCACAGTGCACGCCTTGAGCGACCATACATGGAGGCCCCTCTCCGGCCTTTGTTAATGGTTTGACTTCTCTGTTTTCAAACAGCATATAGAATCGTTATTGGTTCTTGACATCTTTATTTTCAAACAGTATATAGAATAGTTGCCTTACAGGTCTTTAGAGTGCTACAGACTCTGACACTGAGTCAAGCAAAACAACCTCCAGAGGGTTTCCTGAGGACACAAAGGTTCTGGATCCATCTGGACCAGAGGTTGTGTACAGGCCACATTAATTCTCATTTTCTAAAAAACATGAATTCCTTGCCAACATTTAAAATCTGGAAGGTTTCGTATAAAAACATAGCTTTCCACTCCTCTTGAAAAATAAGGGAAGCTAGCCACTTTGGACCATTCAGGGTTAGCAACAAAGAGCTGGAGCTGAGAGTAACTTCCTCCTTTAGATGAGAACTGAACATCCAGGTAGACAATAGGGAGTGGTGGGGACTCAAGAGAACCGCAAGGCACATGCCCTGTCAATAATGAGATGAGCAGCCGAGTGTGGTGGCTCACACCTGTAACCCCAGCACTTTGGGTGGCGGAGGCAGGTGGACCATTTGAGGTCAAGAGCTCAAGACCAGCCTGGCCAACAAGGTGAAACTCCATCTCTACGAAAAATACAAAAACTAGCTGGGCGTGATGGCGTGTGCCTATAGTTGCAGCTACTTGGGAGGCTGAGGCAGGAGGAGAATCGGTTGAACCTGGGAGGTGAATGTTGCAGTGAGCTGAAATCGTGCCACTATGCTCCAGCCAGGGCGACACGAGTGAGGGGGAACAAAAAAGATGAGCGATGCTTTTCTCAAGTACCCGTAAGCTTCTCTGGCAATTTCAAAATTAAATGCTAATGTTTCCATAGTTAATCCATGTATATCTCCCAGCATCCCCCATCCCCTTCCCCACGTTCATCTCCTACCCCTGAAACATTTATTAGTTTCTTGTACATCTTCCCAGAGTGACTTCAGGCAAACACATGAAATGGGTGCAAATGTAAAATATTTATTTTCCTTTCTCCTCTCTTACATAAGAGAGCATATACTCTCCATACAGTTCAGCGTCCTGCATTTTTTCACCTAACAATATGTTCTTGGAGATCTTTCCAGATGAGTTTGGCAGGAGCTTCCTTATTTCCCGAGAGGCAGTATTACAACTGTGTGGTTGAGAGTGCAGAGACAGCTGAGGAAGACAGAGAAACTGAGGCGCCCTCTTCCACCCCACCCATGAGTATCTTCCCGGGAACCTGGGTGTGAGCAGGAGGTAACCTCACAGCATCCCGTTTCTCTGCCCACTGTTACTTATCATCCCTGTGCATCAAACAGTTTTTTTTAAATTAAATTTTTTTTTTTTTTAGTTTTGGAGACAGAGCCTCCCTCTGTTGCCCAGGCTGGAGTGCAGTGGTGCCATCTTGGCTCACTGCAACCTCCACTTCCCGAGTTCAAGTGATCCTCTTGCCTCAGCCTCCCAAGTAGCTGGGACTACAGGCACACACCACCATGCCCAGCTAATTTTTGTATTTTTGGTAGAGACAAAGTTTTGCCATGTTGGTTAGGTTGGTCTTGAACTCCTGACCTCAGGCAATTTGCCCACCTTGGCCTCCCAAAGTGCTGGGATTACAGGTGTGAGTCACCACGCCTGGCCCAAACAGCTCTCTTGGGCTCCTCCCTCCCTCCCTCCCTCCCTTCCTTCCATGTGGTTTTTTTTTTGTCTTTTTGTGGGCTTCTTTTATAGCTACCTCACCGTACCTGCTTCCAGCCCCTCAAGCAACCAGCTCCCTTCACTGACCTGATTTGCTGCTTCCAGGCTGTGCGATCTTGAGCACGTCACTGGTCCTCTCTGGGCCTCAGTTTCCTCACCTGTAACATAGCAAAGTGGTTAGGGAACACCTGCTGTGGTTATTATGAATTATTGCATGTAACACATTAGACTTATTCTAGGTAGGAGACAGGCGAGGTGTCCAGGCTATGATTATTGTTTGTATACAGTGGGCCATGATTTAGTAAATCAGCCTGTATTTATAGATTCGTGGGTTGTTTGCAATATCCTGCTTTTACATACAGGGTAATAATGAGTGACATTGTACATATGTCCTTTTCTTTTCTTTCCTTTCCTTTTGAGACAGGATCTCACTGTCACATAGGCTGGAGTGCAGTGATGGAGTCATAGCTCACTAAAGCTTTGGTCTCCTGGGCTCAGGTGATCCTCCTGCCTCAGCCTCCCAAGTAGCTGGGACTACCAGTGCAAACATTTCTTTGGGGGGGTAGAGTTGGGGTCCTGCTATGTTGCTCAAGCTGGTCTCAAGCAATCCTCCCACCTCAGCTTCCCAAAGTGTTGGAATCACAGGTATGGGTCACACATATGTCATTTTTAAAAACATGTCAGCTGCTGGGTGTGGTGGCTCATGCCTGTAATCCCAGCTACTCAGAAGACTGAGTACCAGCAAGCCTCCATCTCTTAAAAAAATTCTTTTAAAATGAGCTGGCCTGCACCTTTGGGTGCCTGTACTCCAAGCTCCTCAGGAGGCTAAGGTGGGAGGATCACTGGAGCCCAGGGGTTCAAGGCTGCAGTGAACCACGATCGCGCCACTGCACTCCAACCTGGGTGACAAAGCAAGGCTGTCTCAAAAATGAATTTAAAAAATAGGTAAAAACATGTCAACGTATCACAGACAATGGGATGAATTTGGAGAAACTGGTTTGCTGGGTCAAAGGGTAAAGACATGGGTGATCTTGGTGAATTTTGCCGAATGGCCCTCCATGGAGATTATGCAAGCTTCCACTCCCTTCAACGATAGATGTGAAGGTCTGGTGCCCCTCAACCCTGCCAGCGGCGTGTGTTATCATGCTTTTGCCCATAGGGTAGGTGAAAAATGATATCTCAGCACAATTTTAATTGGTCTTCTCTTATTATGAGTGAAAATGGGCCCCCTGTCGTCTGTTTAAGGGCCCTTTGTATTTCCTTGGGACCTGGGGGAAGTGGTTAGTGCAGCTGAAGGCAGGGCACGCATGATAGGTTGAAGGGTCTATTTTTAAAGCCCGGGTGTCATTGCCAGTCAGCATGTTCCAAGGAGCGTTTGGCTTGATTTTTGACATGGAATTGGCATTCTCACCTGTTTAATTTTAATTTTAAGCGCCTGGGGTCTTGGGTCAAATGCCACCCTTTTAGAGCATGTGGTGCGTGCCATCTTCTGGTGCCACCTGGTTTATTTGTGTGTTTTCAATTGTCATTGCTTCCTTGCCATTATCTACTCACTCCTAAAGAGAACTCAAGGTCTACAAAAGCAGAGATGAGCAAGAATGTCGTCTCATGGAACTTCTGGTTTTAGGGGCATCCAGATGACAGTTATCTTTGGTTTCCTTTGGACTCACCGATTCACACACAGCATCTTGAAGAAGAAATTTATGCAGCCATCCATTCTTCCATTCATCTTTCCATCATTCATTCATTCATCTATCCATTCACTCATCCATCCATCAGATTATCTATCCAATCATCCATCCATTCATCCATTAAATCATCCATTTACTCATTCATCCATCCATCAAACCATCTGTCCCTCCATCCATTTTAAAATACGTATTCAGGGCCGGGTGCAGTGGCTCAAGCCTGTAATCCCAGCACTTTGGGAGGCCGAGGCGGGTGGATCACGAGGTCAAGTGATCGAGATGATCCTGGTCAACGTGGTGAAACCCTGTCTCTACTAAAAATAGAAAAAATTAGCTGGGCATGGTGGCGCGTGCCTGTAATCCCAGCTACTCAGGAGGCTGAGGCAGGAGAATTGCCTTAACCCAGGAGGTGGAGGTTGCGGTGAGCCGAGATCGCGCCATTGCACCCCAGCCTGGGTAACAAGAGCAAAACTCCATCTCAAAAAAAAAAAAAAAAGAAAAAGAAAAAACGTATTCAGTATTTTAGCAAGCACCTACTATATGTCATGCCTCATGCTTGACCCTGAAGTCACAGTAATGAACAACACAGATGTCGTCCCTGCTGGCCCGCTTACCAGTCTAGCAGGTAAATAGAGTGCTCTAAATGCAGGACGTGGTTTATAATTGCAGAGTTGAGTGACATTTAACAAACTCAAAGAAGCCTTCTTGGATAAAGCAGCATTCAAGCTGAAACCTAGAGAATAAGTAGCAGTTTGGCTGGGGAGGAAGAAGAGAAGGGCTTTTGGCTGTGGGAACAGTACCTCAAAAGTCCAAAGGCAGGAAAAATATAGGGTGCATTTAGAGAATGGAAGGGAGTCCGAGTCAGAATGTAGAGTCTGAGAGGGAAGAAGAGGCTGGAGTTGGGGCACGGCCAGATGGCACAGGGGCCTCTGGGCTACATGAACAGAAGTGGAGTTGATCCTAAGAGATGACGGTGGCCTGGAATTTGATGGAAGCAATGGTGATGAAAATGGATGGATTTGCATGGCATTTGGATGTAGAATCAATGCATCTTGGTGACTGATAGAATAGTGGGATGAGGGGGAGAGGGAGGAGTCAACAATAACGCCCAGCTGTTTGTCTTACTAACTGGGTGGTTTTAAAAGCTTATGTGGTTGGTTTGCCTAGTGGCCGGAGAACAGTATCATCAAGACCAGAGTCATGGGTATGAGGCTTCCAAAGAGTTTTTAATCTGTCCCATAGCAGCAAACAGCACCTCTGTCCATTGCGGTTGAAACACACATTGTCCGCAGTGCCCCTTTGGCATTCCAGGTGGAGGTGAGTGCAAAGGCAAAGAGAGAGGCAAGAAACAGCCTCGGGAGGACAGTGGCAGAGATGGGGATTCCCCGGGAAGTGGCAAAGACGCTGGATGGGTGGTCTGAGCCTTGAAGGAGGATGGGTTCTCTCTCAAAGGCAGGAAAATAAAGATTTAGAAGCAGAATTGGAGGGAATGACAACTCTTCTCAAAACCTGAATCTGCACACACTGTTATGGAAAGGGTGTATCATGCAGGATAAGGGATGTTAGCTGCTGTGAGAGCTAAGCCCTGAACTCTCAGTGGCTGAACACGGTGAACATTTCCTTCTTGCTCACTCGACTGTCCAAGATGGATGGTGTATTAGACAGGATAAGAGATGTTAGCTGCTATAACAAATAAGCCCTGAATTCTCAGAGGTTGAACATGGTGAAAGTGTCCTTGTTCACTCAGCTATCCAAAGTGGATGTTTTCTCCTGGTAGGCTTTTCTCTCTCTTCTTTTAAAATTTTTTGTAGGTACATAGTAGATATATTTGTAGGGTACATGGGATATTTTGGTACAGGCATGCAATGTGTAATAATGGCGTATCACCTCAAGCATTTATCCTTTGTGTCACAAACAATCCAATTACGCTTCTAGTTATTTTTAAATATACAAATAAATTATCATTGGCTATAGTCACCCTGTCTTACTATCAAATGCTACATCTTATTGTTTCTATTTTTTTGTACTTATTAACCATTTCGCCCTCCCCTCTCCCCACTCCACTACCCTTGTCAGCCTCTGGTAACCATCATTCCACTCTCTACCTCCATGAGTGCAATCGTTTTAATTTTAAACTCCCATAAAGAAGTGAGAACATGCAAAGTTGGTCTAAGGAAGTTCCTGGCTTATCTTTCTTAACAACGACTTTCAGTTCAATCCATGTTGTTGCAAATGACAGGATCTCATTCTCTTTTTATGGCTGAGTAGTACTCCACTGTGTATATGTACCACATTTTCTTTATCTGTTGATGGACACTTGGTCGTTTCCAAATTTGAACTATTGTGAACAGTGCTGCAACAAACATGGGAGTGCAGACATCGCTTTGATGTACTGTCTCCTTTCTTTTGGGTACATGCCCAGTGGTGGAATCGCTGGAAATTATGATAGCTCTATTTTTAGTTTTTTTGAGGAAACTCCAAACTGTTCTCCATAGTAGTTGTACTTCCTGGGAGACTTTCCTCCAGGCGGTGACTCAGGGATCCAGGCTCCTTCCATCTTGTGGTTTTGTCATTGTCTAGGAAGGGCCTCCGCATTCCCCCCATTACTTCTGAATTTATACACAGAGAATTATGCTGGACGTTTTTTATGGGTTAGGCTTAGAAGTGGTTCACATCACTGCTACCTAAATGCCATTGACCAGAATGTAGTCCCAGGGCCTAACTAACTTCAGGGAGAGCTGGAACTTGTCCCTTTGCCGTACGTATGCCCAGGAGGAAAAGAATATGGGATCTGCCAGATCTGTAGCATTATCTTTGCCACAAGCGGGACCAGTCAGAGAGGGTGGTTGGATAAAAAGAAACCTATCTCCGTGATTTACCAAAACTGGAGGGAAAAGCTCAGGCACAAAGGGTTTGCTTTTGGTGCTGAAGCATCAGGAATGTTCTCTGGGAAGATGGATCATGCTTTAGAGTTAAGAGGCTTATTTCATTCTGCCAAGATCCTGTTCCACATCAGAACCTCCTTTAGAAATACCCACTTGCCCTTCTAACCTCAGGGTCTCTTTGCTTTGTCACAACCTTCAGACTCAGTTTTTTTTTTTTTTTTTTTTTGAGACGGAGTTTCACTCTTGTTACCCAGGCTGGAGTGCAATGGCATGATCTCGGCTCACCGCAACCTCCGCCTCCTGGGTTCAGGCAATTCTCCTGCCTCAGCCTCCCGAGTAGCTGGGATTACAGGCACGCGCCACCATGCCCAGCTAATCTTTTTGTATTTTTAGTACAGACGGGGTTCCACTATGTTGACCAGGATGGTCTCGATCTCTTGACCTTGTGATCCACCCGCCTCAGCCTCCCAAAGTGCTGGGATTATAGGCGTGAGCCACTGTGCCCGGCCCAGACTCTGCTTTTCTCCAATGCATGATTTCTAGGCTGATTTTTCTTTCCATGTCTCCCCAAGTCCTTGGTCCTTTCTTCAGTATGACTGGTTATTTTTCTTGCCAGCCCCAGGCAAGAGAGAGGGGTTGAGCAGTTGTATACTAATTACTAGGCTATTACTGTTATTATTCAGCTGTGGAAAAGAGAATTCAGAGAGCCCCAAATATAATTCACCTCGCTGACATTTCTCTGTCTCTCCTTGTTTCTCCCCCCTCCTCCCCACATTCTCTCTTTCCCTCTCCCCATATCTTTCTGTTTCCTTTTCTTTCTCTGTATCTCCGTACCTCTCTTCCTGTCTCTCCCCCCCATTCCTCTGAGTATATACTTTTCTAGCATCATATACCTTTCTTTCATTACCCACATCAACATTTTCATTTCGCTTTTATTGATTTTCTCATTTAATTAGTATAAAGACAAGGACCAGCTGCTCATGGTGGCTCACGGCTGCAATCCCAGCACTTTGGGAGCCTGAGATGGGCAGATTGCATGAGCTCAGGGGTTCCAGATCCACCTGGGCAACATAGTGAGACCCCCATCTCTACAAAAGTTAGCCAGGCATGGTGGTGCATGCCTGTAGTCCCAGTACTTTGGGAGGCTGAGGCAGGTGGATCACCTGAGGTCAGGAGTTCAAGAGCAGCCTGGCCAACATGGTGAAACTCCGTCTCTACAAAAATTACAAAAATTAATTGGACATGATGGTGCACACCTGTAGTCCCAGCTACTCGGGAGGCTGAGGTATGAGAATTGCTTGAACCCAGGAAGCGAAGGTTGCAGTGAGCTGAGATTGCCACTGCACTCCAGCCTGGGAGACAGAGCAAGATGCTATCTCAGAAAATAAAAAGAAGCAGCGCAGTTTTGCCTGAATGCATCCTTAGCACAGAGCAGGGGCTGAAAGACATTTATTAGAGTCCACACACAGTTGTGAATGTCTCACTGTTAACATCTCTTTCTTACATTTTTTTCTTATTCTTGTGACTGATTTCTGCCTCACCTCCTTCAGGTCCCTGCTCACAGTCACCTTCCCGACCTCACCCTTGTAAAATTGAAACTACTGCACCACCATTAACTTTTTCCAGCCCCGGTTCCTTCCTTCCTTTATTCCTTCTTTTCATCCTTCTTCCCTCCCTTCCCTCCTTTTATCTTTCTCTTTCCTTCCTTCCTTTCTCTTTTTTCTCCCCTTTCTCTTCTCCTTTTCTCCCTCCCTCCTCCTTCCCTCTTTTCTTTCTTTCCTTTCCTTCCTTCCTTTTCTCTTTCTTTCTTTCTTTCCCTTCCTCCCTCCCTTCTTCCCTTTCTCTCCTCCTTTTCTCCCTCCCTCCTTTCCTCTTTTCTTTCTCTCCTTCCTTCCTTCCTTTTCTTTCTCTCTCTCCCTTCCTTCCTTTCCCTTCCTCCCTCCCTTCTTCCCTTTCTTCTTTTCCTCAATTCCCTCTCTTCCCTTTCTGCCTTTTCTTCCTGCCTCTTTGAAGTTTGCACGTTTTAAGTGTATGGTTCAATAAATGTTTATGTGTGTAGACACCTGTGTAATCTCCATTGGTTCGAGAGCATGAGCTTTTCCACCACTTTTAGCTTCCCTTTCCAGGCCACTACCCCACCCCTGAGGCAACTGCTACTCTGATATCTGTCACTGTGGATTGGTGTCGCCTGATTTTGAACTTCTTATAAATGCAGTCGTACTGTATGCGGCCTTTTGTGTCTTGCTGCTTCTGCCTAATAAAATGTTTCTTAGCTCTGTCCCAGTCGTTAAGTGAAATCGTTTGTTCTTTGCTCTAGTTTTTTGAGATGGAATCTCCCTCTTTTGCCCAGGTCGGAGTGCAATGACGTGATCTTGGCTCATTGCAACCTCTGCCTCCCAGATTCAAGCAATTCTCCTGTCTCAGCTGGGATTACAGGTGCCCACCACCACACCCAGCTAATTTTTGTATTTTTAGTAGAGATGGGGTTTCACCATGTTGGCCAGGCTGGTCTCAAACTCCCGACCTCAAGTGTTCCGCCTGTTTTGGCCTCCCAAAGTGCTAGGATTACAGGCATGAGCCATTGCACCCAGCCAGTACTCTGTTCTTTTTGTTGCTGTGTAGTATTCCATTGTATGAATACTCTGCAGTTTATTCATAGCTATAGGTAATTGCGCTTGTTCGGAACTTTATATAAATATTTCATTTTTATCCTAAGCAACCATCACCACGTAACATACTATAAATTTAACTGATCTTGTGTGTGCCTGTTTTCCCTTTAGAATGTCGGTGCTCTGCTGAGGGCAAGGTTCCTGCTAATTGTGTTCACTGCCATATCCCCGGCATGTAGCAGTTGATTCTGGTCAAATTATCAAGCCAATGAAGGAACTTCCGGTAAAATGGGTCACATTGGCCAGGTGCAGTGGCTCGTGCTTGTAATCCCAATACTTTGGGAGGCTGAGGTGGGAGGATCACTTGAGGCCAGGGGTTTGAGACCAGCGTGGGAAACAAAGCAAGACCATATCTCTTAGAAAAAAAAAAAAAGTAGCTGGGCGAATAGCCAGGCGTGGTGTACATCTGTGGTCCCAGCTACTTGGGAGGCTGAGGCAGGTGGATCACTTGAGCCCAGGAGGTTGAGGCTGCAGTGAGCTGTGATTGTACCGCTGCACTGCAGCCTGGGTGACAGAGTGAGACTCTGTTCCCACTATCCCCACAAAATAGGTCAGATTATGCTTGGAGAAGCTTTCTCTAGCCTATTGGTTACTAGCCGATGGAGTGCAAAGAAAATCTGACAGTGAGAAAAAGGACTCCAGGAGTAGCAGGCTTTTAAATTAAAGGATTTAATTTTTTCCCTGACAACCTCTTTTAAAATTATTTATTAGAGAATAAAGTTTTGGCCAAGCATGGTAGCTCATGCCTGTAGTCCCAGTACTTTGGGAGGCTGAGGTGGGTGTATCACCTGAGGCAGGGAGTTCAAGACCAGCCTGACCAACATGGAGAAACCCCATCTCTACTAAAAATACAAAATTAGCTGGGTGTGGTGGCGCATGCCTGTAATCCCAGCTACTCTGGAGGCTGAGGCAGGAGAATCACTTGAACCTGGGAAGTGGATGTTGCAATGAGCTGAGATGGCGCCACTGCGCTCCAGCCTGGGCCACAAGAGCGAAACTCCATCTCAGAAAAAAAGAAAAGCTTTTGGTGAAGGCACAGAAACCAGAGCGGGGAAATCAGCCCTATTTGGGAGTGCATCACATTTTCATAGTCATTGGAATGGCTGTAGAAGAGCTTTTTCCTCTTAACCTCCCGTTGGGTATATTTTGACGTTATGCATAATGCTACAATCAAATCTTTGTATACATTTTCACTTCACTGGGATTCGTTTCTTCGTATAGATTTCCAGGAGTGGTTTTACAGGGTAAAAAACGAGTATCATTTTAATGGCTTCTCATATGTATGGTTTTTCCAAAGGGTTGAATCCATTTACACATCTAACAGCAACGCTTGACTATATTCATTTCAATGCACACAGCCCAGTACTGGGTTTTACTGTTTTAAAAACATTGTTGGGCCAGGCACAGTGGCTCATGCCTGTAATCCCACACTTTGGGAGGCTGAGGTGGGTGGATCACTTGAGCCCAAGAGTTTGAGACCAGCCTGGCCAACATAGTGAGACCCCATCTCTACAAAAAATACAAAAATTAGCCAGGCTTAATGGCACAGGCCTATAGTCCCAGCTACTGTGGAGACCTGAGGCAGGAGGATCACCTGAGCTTGAGAGGTTGAGGCTGTAGTGAGCTGTGATCATGCCACTGCATTCTAGCCTGGGCAACAGAGAGAGAGAGAGCATGGAAAAGAAAGAGAGGAAGAAAGGGAGAAAGAGAGAGAGAAAGGGGAAGGGAACATGTCAGTGCATTCCAGCCTGGGCAACAGAGAGACCCCAGAAAAGGAAGAAAGAAAAGGAAGGAAGGGAAGGAAGGGAAGGAAGGGAAGGAAGGGAAGGAAGGGAAGGAAGGAAGGAACAGAGAAAGGGAGAAAGGGAGAGAAGGAGAAGGGAGGGAAGATGCCAGTGCATTCCAGCCTGGGCAACAGAGAGAGACCCTGGAGAAGAAAGGAAGAAAGGGAGAAAGAGGAAAGGGAAGGGCTTCCTTACAGAGGTGTGGACAGAGTTCACCCACGTGGGATGTTGGGCACCCAGAGGCTGGCAATAGCTGGCAGCCCCTACCATCCTTGGATTGAGGAAATTGCAACCTTGGAGCCAGTGGGAGGCGGAACAGTGAGGGAGGAGCTCCTAGCAGGAGCTGTCATCATGGAAGGGACCAGCCGCTGCCAGGGATGTGGCACCAAAGCAGACAGCAAGTAGGGGAAGAAGTCCCCAGCCCAGGCCTACCGTGTTGTAAAGTACAGAAGTCGAGCTACCTTACTCATTCATGAATTCATCTGACATTCCTTGAGGGCTTATGAAGCTAAATAAAATTGGCTTCTGCACTCATTAAGTCTTCCTTTTAAAATTACTTTTATTATTTACTTATCACTCGAGACAGGGTCTTGTGCTGTCGACCAGGATGAAATGCTGTGACGTGATCGTAGCCCTCTGCGGCTTCAATCTGCTGGGCCCAATCGATCTTCCCACCTCAGCCTCCTGAGAAGCTGGGACGACAGGTGTGCGCCACCACACCCAGCTAATTTTTGTATTTTTAGTAGAGGTAGGGTCTCGCTATGTTGCCCAGGCTGGTGGCAAATTCCTGGGCTCAAGTGTTCCTCCTGCCTTAGTCTCCCAAAGGGCTGAGATTCCAGTTGTGACCCACTGCATCCAGCCTTGAGAAGTCTTACATGGAGAAACAGCCTAGTAAAAAGACAACTTTTTCAGAACATACGAGAGTATCAGTCAAAACTTTTATTTGTTTGTATATAAAATAAAAATGCTGCAGAGGCCCAGGGAGGTTTAGCCAAGACCAAGGTCAGATTGGTCTTTTCCTCATGGTTGGTCTCAGGATGGTTGCTGCTGCCCCAGCCATCACATCAGTGCTTCAGGCAGAAAGGAGGAAGAAGGTCAAAGGACAAAGGTCAGTTGAGATCAGCATCCTCAGGTTTGATTGGCTAGAAATGTTCACATGGCCATATCTCCCTGCAAAGGTAGCCAGGAAGTGTAGTTCTGTTTTATTTTATTTTATGGAGACAGAGTCTTGATCTTGTCACTCAGGCTGGAGTGCAATGGCATGATCTCGGCTCACTGCAACCTCCGCCTCCTGAGTTCAAGCGATTCTCCTGCCTCAGCCTTCAGAGTAGCTGGGATTACAGGCGTGTGCCACCACGCCTGGCTAATTTTTGTATTTTTAGTAGAGACAGGGTTTCATCTTGTTGGTTAGGCTGGTTTGGAACTCCTGACCTTGTGATCCGCCTGCCTCAGCCTCTCAAAGTGCTAGGATTACCGGAGCGAGCCACCGTGCCTGTCCTGTTTCATTGCTGGGTTCTGAAAGCGAAGGAAGGTATGAAGGGATCATGGTGGGTGGGCAGCTAGACACGCTGTATCTCAGTCATCTGGTACAGTGCCTGGAACATAGTAGAAGCCTAGTAATAGTTTGTTGCATGAGTAAATAAACAGCTAGATGACAGCAGGACAGTTTAAAGGATCAAGGTGGCCACAAACAACAACGGAAGCAGAGGCACAGACTGGAATCCCTCTGGCATTGGTGAGGGTAGGGGGCAGAGAGAGAAGGAAGCGAAGAACTGCCTGTAGCGGGAGCTAGTTCGGTTTCCTCTCCTCCTCCTAGCTTGAGAAGTCCCCATCTCATCTTGCCAAACATCCAATCCCCCGCGATTATTTTGTTTCCTCTCTTAACATCTTTCTTTGGCTCCGTTATGTTTATCTTTACGTTCAGACAATCCTGGGTCTTACAGAAGGGAAGATGAAGGCAAGTAACGATAGATTAAACAGATTCTCGGATGAGGCAGGGACTCTGCCATTCTCCGTCTACTCCCTGATGGCATTTTATTGGCTTTGATAGCTGTGGAAGCTTATTTGGGGATTTTTTTTTTTTTTCTGGCAAAATTCCCAGAGAGCAGGGTTTATCTAAATTAGCTAATATGCAGCATTTGCGAATAATTATTAATAGATGTTTGCATTTCCATTCTTTATGAATACTGCTGTGGGGTGATTCTATAATTCGAGGGAGAGGTGGTGAGTGGATCGTTATCTTCTGACAGCACTGCCCCCACCCTCCCACCTCCCCACCCCCCCACCCTCCCACCTCCCCACCCCCCTACCTCCCCACCCCAGTCTTCTTCCCTCAGCTGATGGCAGAGCTGCGTCCTTAGGCTGCTCATGTCAAAACCCCTGAGGCATCCTCCATTTCCAATCCATAAGCAACACCTGTCTGCTTTGCTGTCTCAATATATCCAGAATTAACTCACCATGGTACCCATCTGGTCACGGCTCCCTCCCACCCCTGAGTGTGGTTTCCTCTTCCTTCTCTCGCAGCTTCTGCTTTCTTTCCCATCTGCTCTTCTGGCCAGAGGGCAAGTGTGAACACCTGAGCCAGGTAACACCCCTCCTCTGCTCAGAATACTCCACAGCTCCTACCTCACTCACAATAGAAGCCAAAGTCGGGTCGGGCATGGTGGCTCACGCCTACAATCCCAGCACTTTCCGAGGCCAGGGCGGGCGGACCACGAGGTCAGGAGTTCGAGACTAGCCTGACCAACATGGTGAAACCCGTCTCTACTAAAAATACAAAAATTAGCTGGGTGTGGTGGCTGTAATCCTAGCTACTCAGGAGGCTGAGGCAGGAGAATCGCTTGAACCCGGGAGGCGGAGGTTGCAGTGAGCTGAGGTTGTGCCACTGCACTCCAGCCTGGGTGACAGAGTGAGACTCCTTCTCAAAAAAAAAAAAAAAAAAAAGCCAAAGTCCTCCTTGTGGTCCACAAGACCCTGCATGATCTGCCCCCAACTACCTTGCAGTACACACCAAGCACATTCCTGCCCCAGGGCCTTTGCACAGGCTGTTCTCTCATCCTAGGAATGCTCTTCCCACAGATTTTTGATGGTATCCTTCCTCGCTGCCTTCAAGTGTCTGCTTGAATTTTATCTTACCAAGGCAGCTTCCCTGATCATCTCTGGATCCCACCGAAACCGCTTTGTTCTCTGGGGTAAATACGCGGGGTTCGTCCTCTCACACCAAGGGAATCAAGGACACAGACACAAGAAGTAGGTTTAGGAGTGGAAGTTTAATAGGCAAGAGAAAGGAGAACAGCTCTCTCTCTCGCCTGAGAGGGGTGCCCGAACGGGACTTACCACCCATGGCAGAGTGCACTAGATTTCACAGACAGGCTTCAGGGGGAGGTGTCTGATTTGCATAGGGCCCAAAGATTGGTTGGACCGGGTGTGACATTTACATAGCACGTGGGGAAGCTGGCTGCCTCACCCTAATCTTATGCAAATGGAGTCTTGGCCTGGGTGGTGCCATGTTATTTGCTCCTTACTGGCCACGTGGCTGGCAAAGAGAAGGGAAGGTGGGCCGCCATGTTGAACATGCCTAGTCCCAGGTAGCCTTTTCCGATAGGCACAGATGCTGGCCTTCCACTGGCAAGTTTCCAGCTTGCTTGTCTATTTCTGCAGCTTGATTTTACAGGCTGCTCTTTGTTTAAAAAAAAAAAATGATTTGGGGTTGCTTTTTATTAAAAGGAAAACCTTCGTGAGGACTGTCGTACTCTCACTATCTGCCTAAATAATTTCTTCTTAGCTCCTGCGTCACCACCCGACATTTCTGTACTATATCTACCGTATTGAACAATTATTTGTTTGCTGTCTGTTTTTCTGAATTAGACTGTCAGCTCTATGAGGGCAGCTCTTGGAGGTCAGCTCATTCTAGGCTGTATACCAGGTGCCTAGAACAGTGCCTGGGCCACAGTGGTGTTGAACAGGTATGTGTAATTGATGAGGAGCAGAAACATCTCCCCAAATGTTTCTGATGGCAGGGTACATTTGTACAGCCAGTTTGGAAGGACACTGAGGAATATGTATCAGGAGCCATACACATGTTGCAATTTCGCATCGAGTCCAGTAATTCCACCTGTGGGATAAAATCCTCACAGTTAAACGTACAGAGACATATCCAGATTCGTTTCGTTATTGCTTTTAAAAGCATCTCATCAGAAACATTATTAAAAGTTCACAGAAAGGAAATAACTAAATAAATGCATGCAGCCATCAGAGATAATGGTGGTTGTAGTATGATTTTAAGTAAGCCAGTGCTAGAGGAAACGTATCATTTCAGAGTATTAAGTACTGGGAAAGGTGCTTGAGCAGAATCCACTGAATACAGGATTCCAAATTTCACAGGGAGCCCCGGGTGTGGGGCGAGGAGAGAGATACAGTTGGGACTTTGTCCTGTAAAATGAAGCCACCCCCCCCCTTTTTTTTTTTTTTTTGAGACGAAGTTTCACTCTTGTTGTCCAGGCTGGAGTGCAATGGCACGATCCTGGGTGACGGCAACCTCTGCCTCCTAGGTTTAAGTGATTCTCCTGTCTCAGCCTCCCAAATAGCTGGGATTACAGGCATGCACCACCATGCCCGGCTAATTTTGTATTTTTAGTAGAGACGGGATTTCTCCATGTCAGTTAGGCTGGTCTCAAACTCCTGACCTCAGGTGATCCTCCTGCCTTGGCCTCCCTAAGTGCTGGGATTACAGGTGTGAGTCACCACACCTGGTAATGAAACCTCACTTTCTAAGCCTCAGTTGATTTTTTAAATTGTGTTCAACAAAATGTAAATAGTAATTCCAAACATGATCTACTTTTTAGAATTAACGAAGAATCAAAAGTTGACGCAGTCAGCCCCCCATACTGACTCCACAGTTTCAGCCAACTGGGGGTTCAACAAATTGCAGGTGTAAAATGTAATTAGGCCTGCAACGGTGCGTCTGTATTGAGCATGTACAGACTTTTTCCTTGTCATTATTCCCTAAGCAATACAACAACTGTTTATGTTATCTTGTGTATTATCATTAATCTAGAGATGATACAGTGCATACTGGGTTGGGCGCAGTGGCTCATGCCTTTAATCCCAGCACTTTGGGAGGCTGAGACAGGAGGACTGCTTGAGGCCAGGAGTTTAAGACCTGCCTGGGCAACATAGTGAGATTGTCTCTACCGAAAAAAATTTTTTTTAATTAGCGGAGCATGGAGGTGTACACCCTTAGTCACAGCTACTGGGGAGGCTGAGGTGGGAGGATCACTTGAGCCTGGGATGGAGGCTGCAGTGAGTTGAGATGGTGCCACTGCACTCCAGCCTGGGCAGTGGAGTGAGACCCTGTCTCAAAAAAATACATTGAATAATTAATTAATTAAGGTGTGCTGGAGGATGTGCACAGGTTATATGCAAACACAGTGCCATCTTAGATCAGGGACTTAAGCATTGGTAGATTTTGGTATGCATTGGGGGTTTCTAGAACCAATCCCTCACAGATATGCAGGGATGACTGTGTTCAAATGTGCATTATTTCCCCACAAAATTGTACGGTAGAACAACAGAACACGTCTCATTTCAGTTTTAGCTTTAGTGGTGTAATTTTTTCCCACAACTTTTAAGTTCCAGGGTACACGTGCAAGATGTGCAGCTTTGTTACATAGGTAGACGTGTGCCACGGTGGTTTGCTGCACACATTACCTCATCACCTAGGTGCTAAGCCCCTCACACATTAGCTATTCTTCCTGATGTTTCCCTCCCACCCCCAACCTTCAAAAGGCCCTATTATGTGTTGTTCCCCTCTATGTGTCCATGTGTTCCCATCATTCAGCTCCCACTTGTAAGTGAGAGCATGCAGTATCTGGTTTTCTGTTCCTGTGTCACTTTGCTGAGGATAACAGCTTCCAGCTCCATCCACGTCCCTGCAAAGGACATGATCTCATTCCTTTTTTGTGGCTGCATAGTATTCCATGGGGTCTGTGTACCACTTTTTCTTTATCCAGTCTATCATTGATGGGCATTTAGGTTGGTTCCATGTCTTTGCTATTGTAAATAGTGCTGCAATAAACACACACATGCCTGGGTCTTTATAATGGAGCAATTCATATTCCTTTGGGCACATACCCAGTGATGGGAGAAAAAGGAACACTTTTACGCTTTTGGTGGGAGTGTAACTTAGTTCAGCTATTGTGGAAGACGGTGTGGCAATTCCTCAAAAGCCTAGATCCAGTTGTATACTTTTGGACTTGGGTGGAAATCATTTTGTGGGCCGACACAAGGTGCCTCCGAGAGCCTTTTCTTTTGGAGACAGAGTCTGGCTTTGTTGCCAGGCACCAAGCTTGAGTGCAGTGGCACGATCTCAGCTCACCACAACCTCCACCTCCAGGTTCAAGCAATTCTCCTGCCTCAGCCTCCCGAGTAGCTGGGACTACAGGCGCACACCACCATGCCCAGCTAATTTTTGTATTTTTTTAGTAGAGATGGGGTTTCACTATGTTGGCCAGGATGGTCTTGATCTCCTGACCTTGTGATCCACCCGCCTCGGCCTCCTAAAGTGCTGGGATTACAGGCATGAGCCACCGCGCCCGGCCTCAGGGAGCTTTTAAGCCATTTGATCATCCATTCCTCAAAGCATTCGTCAATTTCATCCAGTTGTTATCTCCTTCTCAGTTGTCAACCTGTCTAACTGCAAGTTCCTCATTTATCGGTGGTGTTCTCTGCATTGCAGGTAGCTCTCCAGCATCACTTCCGTTGACTTCATGAAACCCCGCTGCCTCTTGCAAAGATTTCCAATGTTCTCCCCGCAGTTGTTTCACATAGTTTTGAATTGCGTCGTTGAATTTCAAACAACGATCAACAGTCAGAGATAGACATTGACAAACACATTAATCCAATGGCTTTGTTTCTTTTTTTTTTTTTTTATTGCATTTTAGGTTTTGGGGTACATGCGCAGAACATGCAAGATAGTTGCATAGGTACACACGTGGCAGTGTGATTTGCTGTCTTCCTCCCCTTCACCCACATCTGGCATTTCTCCCCATGCTATCCCTCCCCAGCTCCCCCCCTGCTGTCCCTCCCCTATTCCCCCCAATAGACCCCAGTGTGTAGTGCTCCCGTCCCTGTGTCCATGTGTTCTCACTGTTCATCACCCGCCTATGAGTGAGAATATGCGGCATTTCATTTTCTGTTCTTGTGTCAGTTTGCTGAGAATAATGTTCTCCAGATTCATCCATGTCCCTACAAAGGACACGAACTCATCGTTTTTGATGGCTGCATAATATTCCATGGTGTATATGTGCCACATTTTCCCAGTCCAGTCTATCATTGATGGGCATTTGGGTTGGTTCCAGGTCTTTGCTATTGTAAACAGTGCTGCAATGAACATTCGTGTGCATGTGTCCTTATAGTAGAACGATTTATAGTCCTTTGGATATATACCCACTAATGGGATTGCTGGGTCAAATGGAATTTCTATTTCTAGGTCCTTCAGGAATCCCCACACTGTCTTCCACAATGGTGGAACTAATTTACACTCCCACCAACAGTGTAAAAGTGTTCCTATTTCTCCACATCCTCTCCAGTATCTGTTGTTTCCAGATTTTTTAATGATCACCATTCTAACTGGCGTGAGATGGTATCTCAATGTAGTTTTGATTCGTATTTCTCTGATGACCAGTGATGATGAGCATTTTTTCATATGTTTGTTGGCCTCATATATGTCTCCTTTTGTAAAGTGTCTGTTCATATCCTTTGCCCATTTTTGAATGGGCTTGTTTGTTTTTTCCTTGTAAATCTGTTTGAGTTCTTTGTAAATTCTGGATATCAGCCCTTTGTCAGCTGGGTAAACTGCAAAAAATTTTTCCCATTCTGTTGGTTGCTGATTCACTCTAGTGACTGTTTCTTTTGCCATGCAGAAGCTGTGGAGTTTGATTAGGTCCCATTTGTCTATTTTGGCTTTTGTTGCCAATGCTTTTGGTGTTTTGGTCATGAAGTCCTTGCCTACTCCTATGTCCTGGATGGTTTTGCCTAGATTTTCTTCTAGGGTTTTTATGGTGCCGGGTCTTATGTTTAAGTCTTTAATCCATCTGGAGTTAATTTTAGTGTAAGGTGTCAGGAAGGGGTCCAGTTTCTGCTTTCTGCACATGGCTAGCCAGTTTTCCCAACACCATTTATGAAACAGGGAATCCTTTCCCCATTGCTTGTTTTTGTCAGGTTTATCAAAGATTGTATGGTTGTAGATATGTTGTGTTGCCTCTGATGCCTCTGTTCTGTTCCATTGGTCTATATCTCTGTTTTGGTACCAGTACCCTGCTGTTTTGATTACTGTAGCCTCCTAGTATAGTTTGAAGTCCAGTAGTGTGATGCCTCCTGCTGTGTTCTTTTTGCTTAGAATTGACTTGGCTATGCGGGCTCTCTTTTGGTTTCATATGAAGTTCAAGGTGGGTTTTTCCAGTTCTGTGAAGAAAGTCAATGGTAGCTTGATGGGGATAGCGTTGAGTCTGTAAATTACTTTGGGCAGTATAGCCATTTTCACGATATTAATTCTTCCTAACCATGAACATGGAAGGTTTCTCCATCTGTTTGTGTCCTCTCTTATTTTGTTGAGCAGTGGTTTGTAGTTCTCCTTGAAGAGGTCCCTTATGTTCCTTGTGAGTTGTATTCCTAGGTATTTTATTCTGTTTGTAGCAATTGTGAATGGCAGTTCGTTCTTGATTTGGCTCTCTTTAAGTCTATTATTGGTGTATAGGAATGCTTGTGATTTTTGCACATTGATTTTATATCCTGAGACTTTGCTGAAGTGGCTTATCAGTTTGAGGAGTTTTTGGGCTGAGACAATGGGGTCTTCTAGATATACTATCATGTCATCTGCAAATAGAGACAATTTGGCTTCCTCCTTTACTATTTGTATACCCTTTATTTCTTTTTCTTGCCTGATTGCTCCGGCTAGAACTTCCAGTACTATATTGAATAGGAGTGGTGAGAGAGGGTATCCTTGTCTAGTGCCAGATTTCAAAGGGAATGCTTCCAGTTTTTTCCCATTCAGCATGATATTGGCTGTTGGTTTGTCATAAATAGCTTTTATTATTTTGAGATATGTTCCATCAATACTGAGTTTATTGAGGGTTTTTAGCATACAGGGCTGTTGAATTTTGTCAAAGGCCTTCTCTGCATCAATTGAGATAATCATGTGGTTTTTGTTTTTGGTTCTGTTTATGTGGTGAATTACGTTGATAGACTTGCGTATGTTGAACCAGCCTTGCATCCCCGGGATGAATCCTACTTGATCATGGTGGATAAGCTTTTTGATGTGCTGTTGCAATCGGCTTGCCAGTATTTTATAGAAGATTTTTGCATCTATGTTCATCATGGATATTGTCCTGAAGTTTTCTTTTCTTGTTGAGGCTCTGTCGGGTTTTGGTATCAGGATGATGTTGGTCTCATAAAATGATTTGGGAAGGATTCCCTCTTTTTGGATTATTTCGAATAGTTTCAGAAGGAATGGTAACAGTTCCTCTTTGTGTGTCTGGTAGAATTTGGCTGTGAACCCATCTGGACCTGGGCTTTTTTGGGTGGTAGGCTCTTAATTGCTTCCTTGACTTCAGACCTTGTTATTGGTCTATTCATAGTTTTGGCTTCCTCCTGGTATAGGCTTGGGAGGACACAGGAGTCCAGGAATTTATCCATTTCTTCCAGGTTTACTAGTTTATGTGCATAGAGTTGTTTGTAATATTCTCTGATGATGGTTTGAATTTCTGTGGAGTCTGTGGTAATTTCCCCTTCATCATTTTTTATTGCATCGATTTGGTTATTCTCTCTTTTCTTTTTTATCAATCTGGCTAGTGGTCTATTTTGTCAATCTTTTCAAAAAACCAGCTCTTGGATTTATTGATTTTTGGAGGGTTTTTCATGTCTCTATCTCCTTCAGTTCTGCTCTGATCTTAGTTATTTCTTGTCTTCTGCTAGGTTTTGAGTTTTTTAAATCTTGCTCCTCCAGCTCTTTCAATTTTGACGTTAGGGTGTCAATTTTGGATCTCTCCACTCTTCTCATGTGGGCACTTATTGCTATATATTTTCCTCTAGAGACTGCTTTAAATGTGTCCCAGAGATTCTGGTATGTTGTGTCTTCATTCTCGCTGGTTTCGAAGAACTTCTTTATTTCTGCCTTCATTTCATTGTTTATCCAGTCAACATTCAAGAGGCAGTTGTTGAGTTTCCATGAAGCTGTGCGGTTCTGAGTTAGTTTCTGAATTCTGAGTTCTAACTTGATTGCACTATGGTCTGAGAGACTGTTTGTTATGATTTCAGTTGTTTTGCATTTGCTGAGGAGTGATTTACTTCCAATTATGTGGTCAATTTTAGAGTAGGTGTGATGTGGTGCTGAGAAGAATGTATATTCTATGGATTTGGGGTGGAGAGTTCTGTAAATGTCTATCAGGTTGCTTGTTCCAGGTCTGAGTTCAAGTCCTGGATATCCTTGTTAATTTTCTGTCTGGTTGATCTGTCTAGTATTGAGAGTGGAGTGTTAAAGTTTCCCACTATTATTGTGTGGGAGTCTAAGTCTCTTTATAAGTCATTAAGAGCTTGCCTTATGTATCTGGGTGCTCCTGTATTGGGTCCATATATATTTAGGATCATTAACTCTTTCTTGTTGTATCAATCCTTTGACCATTATGTAATGTCCTTCTTTGTTTCTTTTGATCTTTGTTGCTTTAAAGTCTATTTTATCAGAGACAAGAATTGCAACTCCTGCTTTTTTTTTTTGCTCTTCATTTGCTTGGTAAATCTTCCTCCATCCCTTTATTTTGAGCCTTTGTGTATCCTTGCATGTGAGATGAGTTTCCTGGATACAGCACATCGATGGGTTTTGGCTTTTTATCCAATTTGCCAGTCTGTGTCTTTTGATTGGTGCATTTAGCCCATTTACATTTAGGGTTAATATTGTTATGTGTGAATTTGATACTGTCATTTTGATGCTAGTTGGCTGTTTTGCCCATTAGTTGATGTAGATTCTTCATTTTGTTGATGCTCTTTAGCATTTGGTATGTTTTTGGAATGGCTGGTACTGGTTGTTCCTTTCTATGTGTAGTGCCTCTTTCAGGGGCTCTTGTAAAGCAGGCCTGGTGGTGACGAAATCTCTGAGTACTTGCTTGTTTGCAAAGGATTTTATTTTTCCTTCACTCATGAAGCTCAGTTTGGCTGGATATGAAATTCTGGGTTGAAAGTTCTTTTCTTTAAGGATGTTGAATATTGGCCCCCACTCTCTTCTGGCTTGTAGGGTTTCTGCTAAGAGATCTGCTGTGAGTCTGATGGGCTTCCCTTTGTGGGTGACCCGACCTTTCTCTCTGGCTGCCCTTAGCATTTTCTCCTTCATTTCAACCCTGGTGAATCTGAGGATTATGTGCCTTGGGGTTGCTCTTCTTGCGGAATATCTTTGTGGAGTTCTCTGTATTTCCTGGACTTGAATATTGGCCTGCCTTGCTAGGTTGGGGAAATTTTCCTGGATAATATCCTGAAGAGTATTTTCCAGCTTGGATTCATTCTCTTCGTCACATTTAGGCGATGGCTTTCAAAACAACGTTTGAGCTACTCCAAAATGGGTGGTTGAGGGGATAATCGTGAAGCTGTTGGCTCCTTGGTGATAATTTTTATGTTAGAATGACTTTTGCTTCCCTGAACACGTAACAGTGTGGATACCTGGATAATGAGCCATATGGTGAATACTCACATGATGAAAAACTATTGTGTGTAAAATCTTTACACTCTAATTACATCTGTATGAGAAATAAAAACCTAAAGGGGGAGAACCAGAAAGAAATACAATAATATACCCAGTGTTTGCATTGGAGAAGTTATGGGAGAGTGACTTTAAAGTGTTGTGGGTTTTTTTTTGTTTTTTTTTTGAGACAGTCTCACTCTGTCACACAGGCTGGAGCGCAGTGGTGTGATCTCAGCTCACTGCAACCTCCACCTCTTGGGTTCAAGTGGCTCTCATGCCTCAGCCTCCCGAGCATCTGGGATTATGAGCATGGGCCACCATGCCAGATAATTTTTGTATTTTTAGTAGAGATGGGGTTTCACCATGTTTCCCTCAAGCAATTCTCCCACCTTGGCCTCCCAAGGCGCTGGGATTACAAGGATGAGCCACTGTGCCTGATCCAAGTTTTATATTAATTGTGCAACTAACCACCTTACAGAATTCTCTCGTTTCTAATGTTTTTCTTTAATTTCCTGCTTCATAATTAGATGATCATGAATCTGCAAATAGTAATAATCTCTATACTTGTTCCTCTTAATTTCCTTTTTTTCTATGGATACATAATAACTGTACATATTTATGGGATGCACGTGATATTTTGACACAGGCATCCAAGGAACACATAATCCTCTGAGGCTTGCTCTTAAATGAGTGCCTCAGGTGAGAGCTGAGTGACTTCTATCAGCATGGGATGAAAGCCTTTTCCACAACAAAAGTCACAGACAATGCCGAGGAAGGGAAGGAGAGAGACACAGAGCGAGGTTTACTGGTCTCTCAAGTCAGCCCACTAAGCTCCCTCTGAGGGACCACAGGCATTTCAGCAGTCTGAACACAAATGCGTTCATGCTTCTCTTCACATGTAACTCTTAGATGAGATTTTACTACCGCCAGTAAGGGGTGCCGGAGTCTCTTTTTCTATTCTCGTTATAGGATCACGTCTCCAGTGGCTCTTTGTCCGTTTTTGCCTTCTCTGTTTCTGGAGCACCAGTGCTTCCTTGTACATGAGGACGTTTCTTTCTTTTTTATAATTTTCAATTTTATAATTTTTTAATTTTACGTTAAGTTCCAGGATACATGTGCAGAACGTGCAGGTTTGTTACAGAGGTGTACATGTGCCATGGTGGGTTGCTGCACCTATCAACCCGTCATCTAGATTTTAAGCCCCACGTGCATTAGGTGTTTGTTCTAATACTCTCCCTCCTCTTGGCCCCCAGCCCCCTACAGGCCCCAGTGTGTGATGTTCCCTGCCCTGTGTCCATGTGTTCTCACTGTTCAGCTCCCACTTATGAGTGAGAATATACAGCGTTTTATTTTCTGCTCCTGTGTTAGTTTGCTGAGAATGATGGCTTCCAGTTTCATGTCCCTGCAAAGGATATGATCCATTCTTTTTTAAAATCTCATTCTTTTTCATGGCTGCATAGTATTCCGTGGTGTATATGTGCCACTTTTTCTTTATTCAATCTATCATTGATGGGCATCTGGGTAGGTTCCAAGTCTTTGCTATTGTGAATAGTGCTGCAATAAACATACTTGTGCATGTGTCTTTATACTAGAATGATATATAGTCCTTCAGGTATATAACCAGTAATGGGATCGCTGGGTCAAATGATATTTCTGGTTCCAGGTCCTCGAGGAATCACTGCACTGTCTTCCACAATGGTTGAACTAATTTACACTCCCACCAACAGTGTAAAAGCAGTTCTATTTCTCCACAGCCTTGCCAACATCCATTATTATTATAATTTTTTTTTTGAGACGGAGTTTTGCTCTTGTTACCCAGGGTGGAGTGCAATGGCGCAATCTCGGCTCACCGCAACCTCCACCTCCTGGGTTCAGGCAATTCTCCCGCCTCAGCCTCCTGAGTAGCTGGGATTACAGGTACGCACCACCATGCCCAGCTAATTTTTTGCATTTTCAGTAGAGACAGGGTTTCACCAGGTTGACCAGGATGCTCTCGATCTCTTGGCCTCATGATCCACCCACCTCAGCCTCCCAAAGTGCTGGGATTACAGGCATGAGCCATTGTGCCCAGCTTCCTGACTTTTTAATAATCGCGATTCTGACTGGTGTGAGACGGTATCTCATCGTGCTTTTGATTTGCATCATGAGAGGCAATTTCATTGGCCAGTAAAGACAATGGCCAATGCAGTCAGTGGTCATTTTCCACCCTGTGCTTGGCCCATCATATATAAAGGGAGGGCATTGTTTCAGACTTTCATGATCCCATGGGGTGTGTCCTGCCCTCATCCTCATTTTGCAGATGAGGAAACTGAGGCTCAAAGAGATGGAATGATAGTTCACACTTCTGCAAGTAGAACGCAGCTCGGATGTCAGCGTGGTATTATTATTGTTTGTTGCTGTTGCATTGTTTCTAGGTGAGGAAACCATTTCTGAGGAGGTTAAAGGTCTTGCCCACCAAGGTCCTGGGGCTCAGAAGTGCAGGGCTGGGGTAGTCTTCCACATAAGCACCGTCCAACAGAAATACAACAAGCGGTCAGGGTGCTGTGGCTCATGTCTGTAATCCCAGCTCTTTGGGAGGCTGAGACGGGAGGATTGCTTGAGGCTGGGAATTCGGGGCTGCAGTGAGCTGTGATTGCACCGCTGTGTTGCAGCCTGGGCAACAGAGCGAGATACTGTTTCTACAGAAAAAAGAAAAAAGAGGCTGAGCATGGTGGCTCATGCTTGTAATCCCAGCACTTTGAGAGGCTGAGGTGGGTGCATCACTTGAGGCCAGGAGTTCAAGACCAGCCTGATCAATGTAGTAAAACCCTGTCTCTACTGAAAATACAAAAATTAGCTGGATGTAGTGGCAGGTGCCTGTAATTCCAGCTACTCAGGAGGCTGATGCAGGAGAATTGCTTGAACCCAGGAGGAGGAGGTTGCAGTGAGCTGAGATCGCACCACTGCACTCCAGCCTGGGTGCCAGAGCAAGACTCCATCTCAAAAAGAAAAAAAAAGTGCAGGGCTTGGTATGCATCCTGATAAGCACTGTCCAACAGAAATACAACCAGGGGTCAGGGTGCTGTGGTTCATCCCTGTCATCCCAACCCTTTGGGAGGCTGAGGCGGGAGGATTGCTCGAGGCCAGGAATTCAAGGCTGCAGTGAGCTATGATTGTGCCATTGTGTTCCAGCCTGGGCAACAGAGTGAGACCCTGTGTCTAAAAATAAAAAAAGAAATACACATATGTAATTTTAAATTTTCAAGTAGCCTCATTAGAAATGGTAATAAGAAACAGGCGAAGTTAGCCTTAGCCATGTATTTGCTTTAACCCAATATATTTTTCAGTATATCCTTTCCATGTTATTTCCACATGGGATGAACATAAAAATTATTGAGATATTTCACACTCTTTAAAATACTAAGTCTTCAGGCTGGGCGCGGTGGCTCATGCCTGTAATCCTAGCACTTTGGGAGGCCAAGACAGGCAGATTGCTTGAGTTCAGGAGTTTCAGACCAGCCTGGGCAACATAGCAAAACCCCATCGCTACAAAAAGTTAGCTGGGCATAGTGGCATGTGCCTGTACCCTTAGCTACCAGGGAGGCTGAGGTGGGAGGATCCTCTAAAGCTGTGGGGCAAAGGCTGCAGTGAGCCATGAGCACACCACTGCACTCCAGCTTGGGTGACAGAGTGAGACCCTATCTCAACAAACAGAAACAAGAGTCTTTAATATCTAGTGTGTATTTTATGCTTTACTGATCTCAACTCAGATGGGTCACATTTCAAGTGTTTCAGTGGCCACATGTGGCTTGTGGCTACGTTTTGGATAGTGTGGTCCTAAATCTTGTGACAAGTATTTCTGGTATTTTTTTGATGACACAATAAGGCTCAGGTAATAAACGTATTGGGGGTACCTGACATGTACTTGTTTTGCCCTACAAGACCCATTGCTTTTGGTCTGGATATTTGACTCCTCCAAATCTCATGTTGAAATTTGACTCTCTGTGTTGGAGATGGGGTCTAGTGGGAGGTGTTTGGGTCATGGGGGCAGATCACTCATGAAGGGGTTGGTATTGTCCTTGTGGTGATGAGTGAGTTCTTGCTCTATGAATTTCCCCAAGAGCTGGTTGTTAAAAAGATCCTGGCACTTCCGTCTGCTCTCTCTTGCGTCCTCTCTCATCATGTGGCCTCTGCACACGCCAGCTCCCTTTCATGTTCCACCAGGACTAGAAGCGGCCGGAGGCCCTCAGCAGATGCAGGTGGCTGTGCCACGCTTCTTGTACAGCCTGCAGGACTGTCAGCCAAGCAAACGTCTTTTCTTTGTAAATTGCCCAGCCTCAGGTATTCTTTTGTGGCAACACTTAAGACTAAGACAGCTTTCATAGTCCGTTTTTGAGAAGGAAGGGAGGGAGGGAGGGAGGGAGGGAGGGAGGAAGTCTTTCCTAAAAACATTTCCCCTAATATGGAAAAAAACCCATTTTTATGTAACACCATTAAGCATTGCCCCAGCAGAAGCAGCCCCATGTCTTGAGAAGGAAGGAAGGGAGGGAGGGAGAGAGGAAAGGGGAAGGAAGGGGGGGAGGGGGGAGGGGGAAGTGGGGAGGGGAAGGATCAGCGAAAGAGCCAAGAAAACTGAATGCCCTGAAGTTCCTTCCTTCTGCCTAAATAATTTGAAGTAGCTAACAGAATCTGTCTGACTCCATTGTCTTAGTTTGAATCCCCCTACAAGAAGCAAATCCAAAAGCAGAGATTTGAATGCTTCTGGAGGAGGTCCCAAAACACACTGGCCGAAAAGTAGGAAAGGGAAGATCCAGGAGTAAGTGAGCCATCAGGCAAGTTACCACCATGAGCAACTGGGTCTCAGTTACCAATGGGGACCTCTGGGAGGCAGCAGAGAGCACATTCCTCAGTGTAACTGCACACTAGTGGTGAGGGAGCTGGGGTAGTGATCCACCAGCTCCCATCTATCACAAGTTAAAGGGTGCTTCTTGGGAGTATTAATTCTCTAACAGTCTGGCCTGCTGAGTGGACACTTTGATAGCCAGAGATATTGCCCTGGGGGCTGACGGGGAAGTCAGACCTGCATGCACTGAAGCAGTCGGGGCATGGCTGGACAGTGTTTGCCACACTGGTGACACACCTACTTCCTTATAATTCGCAGAGTACCACAAGCCCCTGTGAACTTTAAGTCCACTAAGTTTGTGACAGTCTGGGTGCCACATGGGACACGAGATGATCTCGTTGTTGTCATCTCAGTGACAGAAAAGGCAGAAGAGCTATGGAAGGAGATCATGGATGTATGCATATATTTATGTGTGACCTTGCAAACGTGTGCATGCATTTCTGCTGTCACCAAGTCTAATTCTCTTACCACATGCTCTGTTGTCTTCCCCATATACATACAAGCTCTTTTTTTAGTTATCGGGCAAAACAGAAGAAAATAAGAGGACCAAGTCTCCATTTTCTAGGGAAATGATGCTGTTCTCATCCTGAGGAGGCATCCGGACCACATGCCCCCTACCTGTGTCCCCAGCTTCATTCTCTCTCAGTCTCCCCATTGGAAAATAATTTATATTGGTTTCTGGCTAATCCTTTGTTTCTTCTTGAGAATATGAGCAAAGTGCTTTTTCTGTTCCCGTGTATTTCGTCCCTCTTTCATAATGAGAGTGCAACACCTGCCCTTCTCTGCAGTTTGCCCTTTTCACGTCCGGAGGTGTTGGGTTTCCGTTTTGACCTTTTATCGTGGCTGAGGCTGAGGCAGCGAACAGGACAGACAGGAGTTTGGAGGTTCTAAAATCAACATGTTTTAAGAGCCCCACCATGACTTCACAAGAGGAAACATCTTTGAGGCAAGTTTCATAAAATCAACGTATTAACCACTTTTTCCTCCTTTATTTTTTGAGATGGAGTCTTGCTCTGTTACCCAGGCCAGAGTGTAGTGGCATGATCTCGGCTCACTGCAACCTCCGAGGCCTCCCAGGTTCAAGAGCCTCTCCTGCCTCAGCCTCCCGAGTAGCTGGGATGACGGGCACCCACTCCCATGCCTGGGTAATTTTTGTATTTTTTGTGGAGACAGAGTTTCACCATGTTGGCCAGGCTGGTCTCAAATTCCTGACCTTGAGTGATCCACCCACCTCAGCCTCCCACAGCGCTGGGTTTACAGGCACGAGCCACTGCGCCTGGCTTTAACTGTGTATTTCCGATTCTCTTCTATGTGTGGCTTTGCTGGCCCTACAAGAATGGCCCCTCCCAGAGCTAGCCCATCTCTAGATAGTAAAGCCCCCACACCCCTTTTATTTTTTTGATATGGTGTCTCACTCTGTAACCCAGGCTGGAGTGCAGTGGCATGATCTCAACTCACTGCAAACTTCGCCTCCTGGGTTCAAGTGATTCTCCTCCCTCAGCCTCCCAAGTGGCTGGGATTACAGGTGCCCGCCACCACACCCAGCTAAATTTTTTTGTATTTTTAGTAGAGATGGGGTTTCATGATATTGGCCAGGCTGGTCTCAAACTCCTGACCTCATGATCCATGTGCGTTGGCCTCCCAAAGTGCTGGGATTACAGGGGTGAGTCGCTGCCTGGCCGTGAAGGGTCTTTTATATGCAAACCAACCAGTCCAGATCTAGGACTCCAACCATCTCCTTTCCTGGGCTCTCACATGCTGAGACACTAACCCCCTTCTCTAATCATCTCAGAGCCAGGTACCAAACAACAGGGGGCTGCCCCTATGCCCTGAAGCCCTTACCCTGCCGGGCCCACTCCTTCCCATGGGAACCACAGTGGCTCCTGGCCACATGTTTTCCTCATTCCCTCTGCCCCAGCCCAGCCCTGGTGCTTCCCTGTGTGACCCCATCTAGCATGGGTGTCCCCCTTCTTGGGACCTGCGAGTAACTATCTCTCAATGGCAGTCATCGCCTGATCTAGCGGCCTTGTCATACCTAGATAATAATAAAACTGGGTTGGGTGCAGTGGCACACACCTGTAATCCCAGCAGTTTCGTAGGCTGAAGTGGGAAGATTGCTTGCAGCCAGGAGTTCAAGACCAGCCCTGGCAGCATAACAAGATTCCTATTTCTACAAAAGAAACCCAGAAAAATTAGCCAGGCATGGTGGCACATGCCTGTTGTCCCAGCAGCTCAGGAGGCTGAGGTGTGAGGTTTGCTTGAGCCCAGGAGGTTGAGGCTACAGTGAATTTCCCCCATGATCACGCCACGGCATCCAGCCTGGGCAATAGAGTGAAAATCAATCTCAGAAAGGTAACAATAACAATAAAACCTACATTTTAAAACAGTAAAGGCCTGGCATGGGATGCCAGCCCCATCATCCTCATCACCTCCCTGCCCTCATGTCTTTCCATTCTCTCCACTCCAGCCACACAAGCCTCCTTGAGGTTCTTCAAGCCTGCCAGACATCTCCCATCTAAGCATCTGCCAGTGCTCTTCCCATAGATATAAGCTTGTCTTTTCCTGCCTTCGTGTCTCTGCTCAAATATCACCTTCTTAGAGCAGCCCTTTACAAAACAGCTCCCACTCCTCTTCTGACCCTTACCTTCTCCCTTTTTCTTTCTTTCTTCTTCTTCTCTCCTTCCATCCTTCCCCTCCCTCCCTCTCTTTTTCTTTCTTTCTCCCCTTCCCCCCCCCCCCCCCCCCCCCGCCGCTTTCTTTCTTCAGGATCTTGCTCTGTCATTTAGGCTGGAGTGCAACGGTGCGATCTCGGCTCACTGCAATCTCTGCCTCCTGGGTTCAAGCAGTTCTGTTGCCTCAGCCACCCAAGTAGCTGGGATCACAAGCATGCACCACCATGCCCAGCTGACTTTTATATTTTTAGTAGAGACAATTTCCCCGTGTTGGCCAGGCTGGTTTCTAACTCCTGGCCTCAATGATCCACCTGCCGTGGCCTCCCCAAGTGCTCTGGTAACAGGCATGAGCCATCACACCTGGCCTCCATTTTTCTTACAAAAACTATCTTTACCTGACAGATGATAAATGTGCCCGAGTTTGTTTATTTGTCTGGTTTCTCTGCCCTAAACAGTGAGTTTTTTAAGAACAGGAAATTATTTGCACTGTTCATGGCTGTACCTGGGAGAGGACCTGCTATAGAATCGAGGCATAATCAACATATGTCAAATGAATGAATAAACAAACGAAGCTGATGATTTTTCTCAAGCTTTCTGGTGAAATGATGCACTCGATCCCATCGCTGGTCACTTCATCTCCGGGTGAAACTTGTTATTGCAACTTGGGGACACCTTGCTTGGTTCTCACTCGAGAAACTAAGGTCTGCATTTTCATAAGCAGGTGTGGTTCATTTGATTAAATTTCCCTTGCTAACTTCTTAGGATACACATGAATATATAACTAAGCATTTAATCAAGCTCCTGACGTACCAGAGGGGTTAGATGCTGAATGTAATTTGTAATTGCCTAAGAATATAGTAAGCTTGAGTACTTTTGTTTCCATAATTAAGTGTGAGGCCCTTGTCTCAATGTGAATTAAGAATGCTTCAAGTACTTTATATGAAAAGTAAATTTATTTTCTTTTGGAAAAGTTCAAACACAGATGAAAGAAGGGAAAATAGAATGATCTCCCAGCCTATTCCTATGACCCATCTTCAGTAATTATCAACTCATAACTCACCTTGTGTTTCTCTATCCCAAACTTGAACAGAATTTTCATTTGCAAATGGAAGCAAACCTTTAATTGGCCTTAACATAACGCTGGGTTATGTTTAACTCTCTTAAAGCAAATCTCAGACATCCTATGACTTCATCTATAAATACTTTCTCATGTACTTCTCAAAGCTCAGGACTCTGCGGCAGCTATGAAAGATGGTGTGGTGATTTCCTCACAAAATTAAATAGGAAGTTAATGTATAATCCAGCAACTTTACTTCTGGGTGTAAACCCCAAAGGAATGAAAGCAGGGACTCAAACAGGTGTTCCTTTGTACATCAATTTCTTTTCTTTTCTTTTTTTTTGAGATGGAGTCTCACTCTGTCGCCCAGGCTGTAGTGCAGTGGTACGATCTCAGCTCATTGCAACCTCTGCCTCCCAGGTTCAAGCAATTCCCTGCCTCAGCGTCCTGAGTAGCTGGGATTACAGGCACCCACCACCACACCCAGCTGATTTTTGTATTTATAGTAAAGACGGCATTTCACTATGTTGGCTAGGCTGGTCTCAATCTCTTGATCTTGTGACCCACCTGCCTCCCAAAGTGCTGGGATTACAGGTATGAGCCACCACACCTGGCCAAATCCATTTCATTACAGCAGTATTCACAATAATCAAAAGGTGGAAGCAACCCACGTGTGTGTGAGCGGATGAATGGTTAAACATAGGGTTGTGTATCTGTATGAAGGAATATTATTCAGCCTTAAAAAAGGAATGAAATTCTGACACATGCTATAACATGAATGAACTCTGAGGACATAACACTAAGTGAAATGAGCCAGTCACAGGAAGACAAATACTGTATGATTCTGCTCATATGGGGTCCCTAGAGTAGTCAAATTCATAGGGACAGAAAGAATCGTGGCCACCAGGGGCTTGGAAGTTAGTGTTTAATGGGGACAGAGTTTCAGTTTGGGAAGATGAAAAAGTTCTGGACATAAATCATGGTGATGGTTACACATCCATGTAAATATACTTAATGCCACTGAAGTGTACAACTTAAAATGGTTAAAATAATCAAGTTTTATGATGCATATATATATATATATATATATTTTTTTTTTTTTTTTGAGACGAAGTTTTACTCTTGTAGCCCAGCCTGGAGTACAGTGGAGCAACCTTGGTTCACTGCAACCTCTGCCTCCCAGGTTCAAGCAATTCTCCTGCCTCAGCCTCCCCAGTAGCTGGGATTACAGGCATGCACCACCACTCTCAGCTAATTTTTTGTATTTCTAGTAGATATGGTTTTTCACCATGTTGACCAGGCTGATCTGCTGACCTCAGGTGATCTGCCTACCTCAGCCTCCCAAAGTGCTGGGATTGCAGGCGTGAGCCACTGCACCTGGCCATGATGCATATTTTACCGAAATAAAAAGAGTCACTTACGTTACCTGTTCTCTGCACTCTGGAACTAGCCTTAAGGAACATTTGCCATCTGGAGCTTTGCCAGTTCCTAGGCAGAAGAAAAAAGTGGTCCAGAGCATAGCTATCCAATAGAATTTTCCAGAAATGTTCCCTATCTGCAGAGTTTAATAAAGTAGCTACTAGGCTACTAGATACATGTAGCTTTTGAGGACTAGAAATATGGCGTGTATGACTGAACAACAGGATTTTAAAGGTTGTTTAATTCTGATAGCCACATGTGGCGTCTGCCTTGGACAATACAACATTAGAGAGATATGTACTGGTGATTAAATACTTCCACCTGGGAGTGACATGTTTCATGTCCACTGAGAGCTCATTGGTCAGAATTAGTCACGTAGCCCCAGCAAAACACAAGGGCCAGGAAATGCCATCTTACACATGCCTGTATGTGGAGAACTGGAAGTATGTGGTGAACAGCTCTAATGCCTGTCTCAGAGAATGAGTCTTTTTGAGATCTGGAAAGGAGGAAAATTGGCTATTTTATTTCAGGAAGAGAAAGTAAGAACTGTGGAGACTTAATGTATTATTTATCTATTGTTGTGTAACAAATTACCAAAACCTTGGCAACTTGAAGCAACATTTGTTTCACAGTTTAAGCAACTCAGGAAGCAGGGTGCACCAGTTTCAGGATCTCTCCTGAGGCTGCAATCAAGGTATCAGTTGGGGCTTCATTCTCATCTTAAGGCTTGACTGGGGGAAGATGTGATTTCAAGCTTAAACACGTGGCTGTTGGCAGAATACTATGGAAAAGGAACACTCAGAAAACAATTATAACAATACCAAAAGCTTTTTGAAATTAAAAAATATAAAAGCATACATTAAAAACTGAATAAAAGGTGGAAAATAAAATGAGAGAAATCTCTCAAAAAGAAGATTAAGACACATGGAAATACAAAATAGAGGGAAGGGAACAGATGACAAGAGAACCAGTCCAGAAAGTTCAATATCTGAATAATAAGTTGAGAGTCAATAAAAAGGAGTGGGAATCTTAGCTGGGTGTGGGGGCACACTCCTGTATTCCTCGGGAGGCTGAGGAAGGAGGACTGCTTTGAGTGCAGGAGTTCGTGGCTGTATTGAGCTATGATAACACCACTGCACTCCAGCCTGTGTTACAAAGCTAGACCTTGTCTCTAAAAAAAGGGGAGGGAGTAAGAATCATCATACTAAGTGCCCAGTACAATGACTGCAAACAGACCTAAACTAACTTACATCATAGTAAAATTTTAGGACACAATGGAAAAAGATTCTAAAAGGTACTAGAGGGAAAAAACAAGGTCATACACAAGAAATCAGAAATAAGAATGCTTCAAACTTCCTAATGGCAATACTGGAACTGAGAATACATTGCAGCAATAGTTCACATTTTGGAAGTAAGATGATCTCCAAACCAGAATTGTATAGCCAGTCAAACTACCGATGAGGTATAAAGCTAAAACAATGGCATTTCATATATAGAAGTCTCGAATATTTGCTTTCTGAGACAGGCTGTTCAAAAACAGCTACACAATGATTCCCATTTTACATTTGCTTAGAATTTTACCACTTCCCCATAAAGGATTGGAATCTGTTTTTTCTCTCCTTGAACCTGAGTAAGCCTTTGTGACTGACTCAATAGAGTAGGGAAGGAGTGATGATTTGTGACTTCCAAGGTTAGGTCCTAAGATGCAGGTTCTGCCTGGCTTTCTCCCTTGAGACATGTGCCTTTCAAGTCCTAAGCCAACATAAGTATCGTGAAGTTGCCATACTGGAGACACCATGTTGAGACATCACATAGAGATGGAGATAGATGTTTGAGAAGCCTCAGTTGTTTGAGTCTTTCCAGCCTAAGTGCCAGCCCTGTGACTGAGAAAGCCTTTGGGATGACTCTAGTCCCTCTCATCATCTGACTGCATTTGCATGAGAGACTCCAAGTGAAAACCACTCAGCTGATCCCAGTTGACCATCCAAATCACAAAATGTAATAATATAAATGAATGTTACTGTTTTATGCTACTAATAATGGGCTGGTTTTTATGCAGCAATAAGTAACTGGAAAACCTCTCATGCATCCTTTCTCAGGAAGCTACTAGAGGATGTGCTCCACCCAAACAAGGGAGTAAACCAAGAAAGAGGGAGACATAGAACACTGTACTTAGGAAATCCAACAATGAGTAGCAAAGGGAATCTCCTGAATGATGATAAAGAGAGAGCCCAGGATGAAAGCTGTAAGCCAGGGAAGACAATCAGTTCTGATTAGACCCTGTGACAAGTCTTCGGGAAAGACTGCTTCTGGAGGATTAAATGGACTGAATACCTGTTAAAGACTTGGGGGTCAAATTTGCAATAAGTACCAAGCAAAGAAAAATAAAAAAGCTAGGACAATGATGAGTCCCAGGGGAAACAAAACGCTGGAAAGAAAAAGTAGCTCTAGTTTGTTCTTGGCGTAACTGTAACTTGCCTTGTACATAACGTAAACACTGAATCTTCCTGACTCTGTGATAGATCAATATTGGGCAGATGTGCAGGTGCTGGAAGAGTCCTTGTGCAGAGGGATGGGGAGAGGAATTAGCAGAATCCTCCTTTACTATAGCTGATACCTATAAAGTACCACAGCACCCAGACAGGATGCTGCTTTGGTGCTTTGACTGTAGTATCCTTGGGTATCGCTATTGGTTATTTCTTAAAACTACTTAAGTATTCACAAGCGTATGTCTTGTTTTCTCAACATAACTATAAGCTCTTTGATAGTTAATGCTTCTCTATATTCTCCATAGTGGCTGACATAGTATGCTACACATAGTATGTGGCCAGTTTGAGAAATATTAGTTGAATAAAATAATAATGTTAGAAAAAATAAATAATGCCTAAAACCGGAAAATTAAAAAGTAGAAAGAACCTGTAATCCCAGCACTTTGGGAGGCCAAGGCAGGTGGATCACGAGGTCAAGAGATCGAGACCATCCTGGTCAACACGGTGAAACCCCGTCTCTACTAGAAATGCAAAAAAATTAGCTGGGCATGGTGGCGCGTGCCTGTAATCCCAGCTACTCAGGAGGCTGAGGCAGGAGAATTGCCTGAACCCAGGAGGCGGAGGTTGCGGTGAGCCGAGATCGTGCCATTGCACTCCAGCCCGGGTAACAAGAGCGAAACTCCGTCTCAAACAAACAAACAAAAAAGTAGAAAGAAGTGAGTGAGTGAACAATATGGGGCTGGGTGTGGTGGCTCATACTTGTAATCCCAGCACTTTGGGAGGGTGAGGCAGGAAGTTTACTTGAGGCTGGGAGTTCGAGATCAGCCTGAGCAACACAGGAAGACACCGTCTCTTAAAAAAACAAACAAACAAAAAAAAAAAACGTAGAATGAGCCAGATGTGGAGGCGTGTGTCAGTAGTCCTAACTACTCAGGAGGATGAAGTGGGAGGATTACTTGAGCCCAGGAGTTTGAGACTACAGTGACCTGACCTTGCACCACTGCACCCCAGCCTGGGTCACAGAGTGAGACCTCCATCTCTGAAACAAAGTAAAACCCAATATGAGTAATATGGTAGCAAATAGCAAAATAATCAGCTAAAGGGAGCCAAGCACAGAAAGACAAATAGTGCATGATCTCATTCACATGTGCAAGCTAAAAAAAAAATGAACTCACGGAGACAGAGTAGGGTGACGTAATGAGGACAAATGCAGAGTTAGAAGGAGTAAAATCTAGTGCTTGGTAGCACAACGGGGTGACTAGAATTAACAACAATGTATGTCCTATCACAAAAAAAATGGTAAATCCTTTTTAAAAATACTTTTAAGTTCAGAGGGTACATGCGTAAGTTTGCTGTATAGGTAACCTTGTGTCATGGGGGTTTGTTGTATAGATTGTTTTGTTATCCAGGTATTTTTTTTTTTTTGAGATGGAGTTTCGCTCTTGTTACCCAGGCTGGAGTGCAATGGCGCGATCTCGGCTCACCGCAACCTCCGCCTCCTGGGTTCAGGCAATTCTCCTGCCTCAGCCTCCTGAGTAGCTGGGATTACAGGCACACGCCACCATGCCCGGATAATTTTTTACATCTTTAGTAGAGACGGGGTTTCACCATGTTGACCAGGGTGGTGTCGATCTGTTGACCTTGTGATCCACCAGCCTCGGCCTCCCAAAGTGCTGGGATTACAGGCTTGAGCCACCGCGCCCGGCCTGTTATCCAGGTATTAAGCCTGGAACCCAGCAGTTACGTTTTTGGTCCTCTCCCTTCCCCCCCGCTCCAATAGGCCCCCGTGTGTGCTGTTTGCCTCTGTGTTCATGCGTTCTCATCATTTAGCTACCACTTAGGAGTGAGAACATGTGCTATTTGGTTCCTGCATTAGTTTGCTAAGGATAATGGCCTCCAGCTCTATCCACGTCCCTGCAGAACACATGATCTTGTCCTTTTGTGGTTGCCTAGTACTCCGAGGTGTCTGTCCACATTTTCTTTTTTTGTCTACCATGGATGGGCATTTCAGTTGATTCCGTGTCTTTAGTGCTGCAATGAATGCGCGTGCATGTGTCTTTAAAATAAAGCAATTTATACTGATACATACGTACTGGGTATGTACCCAGTAACGGCATGGCTGCGTATAAGGTGTTTTTGTCTTTAGGTCTTTGAGGAATCACCACGCTGTCTTCCACAATGGTTGAACTAATTTACACTCCCGGCAACAGTGTGGAAGCGGTCCTTTTTTTCCCTCAACCTCACCAGCCTCTGTTATTTTTTGACTTTTTGATAATAGCCGAGAAATGGTAAATGCTTGGTGTGGTGGATATTCCAGTCACCCTAACATGGTTATTACACATGGTATGTTTGTATCAAAATGTCATATATACCCTGTAGATAGGCACAACTATTGATAATGATTTTTTAAAAAATTTAAAATCAGCCAAAATATGGCCAGGTGCGGTGGCTCATGCCTGTAACTCCAGCAGTTTGGGAGGCTGAGGCAGGCAGATCACTTGAGGGCAGGAGCTTGAGAACAGCCTGGCTAACTTGGTGAAACCCCATCTCTACCAAAAATATTTAAAAATTACCTGGGTGTGGTGGTGGGTGCCTGTAATCTCAGCTACTAGGGAGGCTGAGCAGGAGAATTGCTTGAACCTGAGAGGTGGGGGTTGTGGTGAGCGGAGATACCAGCACTGCATTGCAGCTTGAGTGACAGAGCAAGGCTCCATTTCAAAAAAAAAAAAAAATTGTATGTTTCAGGAGGGGGCTATGAAGCATGGAGGAAGGCGGGGGCTGCTATTTTGCATAACAAAACCTATTTCAGAGACATATTTGCCTAATCGCCAATGGCAGCACCCTCAATTCCCTCTCCTGCTTTATTTTTCTCCTTAGCACTTAGCCCCCGTCGGACATACTATGTATTTTCCTTATTATTTATTCTATTTGTCCCGCGTCTCCGTTCAACTCCACAGCCACGGGAAGCTCCGCCTGCCTTGTTCTGTGCTTGCAAAATTACTGGGCACATGGCAGGTGCACCATACAGTCCAGAGAATCAATGAACCTAGTGCCGCTGCAGTTTTTTATAGCCACTCATTCATTTTAACTTTTTATTTAGTTGAAATTTCAGATTTACCAAAAAGTTGTAAGACTGGTACAAAGAAGCCGTCTGTAGCCCTTATCCAGGTTTCTCAAATGTTAACATTTTACCACTTATACTTGACTTATCCCTCCTCTCTCCCTCTCTTTCTCTCTCCCTCTCCCTCTCTCTCCCTCCCTCCCTCCCCCCCCCCCTCTTTTTCTCTCTCCCTCCCTCTCTCTCCCTTTCTCTCTCTCTCTCTCTCTCCACTCTGACCCACCCGGACCTGACCATTGACCACTGAGAGTAATTTGTAGATATGATGGTCCTTTAACCCTATAGAATTCAGTGTGTTTCCCAAAACAGGGCATTCTCTTACATAAGCACAGCACAATGATCAAAATTAGGAAATTAGCATGGACACACTGTTATTATGTAATCCACGGATCTTATTCAGATGTCACCAATTGTTCTAACAGCCTCCTTTGTAGCAAAAGGAGGTCCTGGCTCACTTGTGGAATTTGGTCAGCCACGTTTCCCTTAATGGGGACCAGTTCTTCTGTCTGTATTTGAGCTTCACGACATTAACACTTCCAAAGAATACTTATTATTTAAAATGCCCCTTAATCCCAATGTGCTTGTTTACCAATTATTCAAATCGTGCATTTTTGGCATAAGTCACAAGAAGCGATGTTGTAGGCTTCTTGGTACGTTATTCCAAGAGGCACGTGATTTGCGCACTGCTCGCTGGTCTGCCAGGGTGTTTCGCTATAAAGTTACTGTTCTGACCATTACAATTAATAATCACCGGCTGGGCACGGTGGCTGACACCTGTAATCCCAGCACTTTGGGAGGCCGAGGCAGGTGGATCACGAGGTCAGGAGATCGAGACCATCCTGGCCAACATGGTGAAACCCTGTCTCTACTAAAAATACAAAAAGTTAGCTGGGCTTGGTGGTACGTGCCTGTAATCCCAGGTACTTGGAAGGCTGAGGCAGGAGAATCGCTTGAACCTGGGAGGTGGAGCTTGCAGTGAGCTGAGATCTGGTCACTGCACTTCAGCCTGGTGACAGAGCAAGACTCTGTCTAAAAAATAAAAAATAAAAACAGTTGTCTTTAGGGAGGTACTGTGACACTGTGTAAACGTTCTGTTATCCCTCAGACTTTCACCTGTGAATTTCATGATCCCCTGAGAGTTCTTGTGTGTTTTTGTGGTGGTTGCCAAATTGGCTACATATATAACTTTTTTTTTTTTTTTTAGAAACAAGGTCTTATTCTGTCACTGAGGCTGGAGTACAGAGGCAAGATCATAGCTCACTATAGCCTTGAACTCCCAACCTCAAGCAATCCTCCTATCTCAGCCTCCTGAGTAGCTGGGACTACAGGCCAGTGCCATCGCACCAGGCTAATTTTTGTTGTTTTTTGTAGAGATGGAGTTTTACTGTGTTGCCCAAGCTGGTCTCAAACTCCTCAGCCCAAGTGATCCTCCCGCTTCAGTCTCCCAAAGTTCTGGAATTACAGGCATGAGCTACTGTGCCCAGCCTCCTTATGAAAGAATTCTAGCCGGGTGAGGTGGCTCACACCTGTCATCCCAGCCCTTTGGGAGGCCGAGTGGGTGGATCACCTGAGGTCAGGTGTTCAAGACCAGCCTGACCAACATGGAGAAACCCTGTTTCTACTAAAAATACAAAAACCTAGCTGGGCGTGGTGGTGCACGCCTGTAATCCCAGCTACTTGGGAGGCTGCTGCAGAATTGCTTGAACCTGGGAGGCGGAGGTTGTGGTGAGCTGAGATCACGACATTGCACTCCAGCCTGGGCAACAAGAGGGAAACTCCATCTCAAAAAAAAAAAAAAAATTCTAAAGAATATGTATAGATACTCCCTAATCTAGGAGGGGGTATTTATCCCTCTTCCTCTACTTCACATGGGTAGGTCTTGGTGAGTGTTCCAAAGGGTAGAGTAGGGAAGGGGAAAAATAGCAACTTGATGGTGGGGAAACCTGGCAGACACCACCTTCACCAAGGGGTTGAGGTTAACATCACTAACAATAAGTCATGTAAATATCGTACAGGCTGATCTGGTGCAAACAGACCAGCATTGCGCCTCTGTGCACCGGTCCTCCCCCCAAATCCATCATTCCAGTCTAATCATGAAAACAGACACACCCAAGGTGAGGTCAAAATATTTGGTCAGTACTCCTACACATTATTAAGGCTGTGAGAAACAAAGAGACAGATCAGAGGAGACTAAGGTGACAGAATGAGACCAGGCACAATGGCTCCCACCTGGAATCCCAACACTTTGGGAGGCTAAGGTGGGAGGATTACTTGAGCCCAGGAGTTTGAGACCAGCCTGGGCAAGAGTGAGACCCCAGTGTGGTATTGTGTGCCTGTGGTCCCAGCTGCTAGGGATGAAGACAAAGTTCCTTGCCCTACCGGTTGCTGCAGGGATGAATTAAAATCAAGCAGAGGCCAGGTGTGGTAGCTCACGACCATAATCCTGGCACTTTGGGAGGCCAAGGTGGGTGCACTGCTTGAGCTCAGAAGTTCAAGACCAGCCCGGCCACATGGTGAAACCCCGTATTTACTAAGAATACAAAAGTTAGCTGGGTGTGGTAGCACCCGCCTGTAGTCCCAGTGATTCAGATACTCAGGAGGCTGAGGTGGGAGGATCGCTTGAACCCAGGAGGTCGAGGCTGCAGTGAGCCGTGGTTGTGCCACTACCCTCCAGCTTGGGCAACAAACTGGGAGCCTGTCTCAAAAAAAAAAGTTAATATTACAGGAAGCTGGGTGAAGGGTACAATGATAACTCTCTTGTACTACGTTTTCAAACTTTCTGTAAATCTAAAATTATGTCTAAATGTTTATTTAAGAAATTAAAAATAATGTAATATCTAATCAATCTTGTTCAATGATATTCGCAGACTTGGATTTCAGGTCTGGAAGACTGACTGATGTCACATTGACTATGTGTCATTTGAGGAGCCTGTGATACTTTTTGTCCTATCCATTTCCATTTGCTAGGTGGTAGCTAAGATTCCACTATTAGAGATTCATTCCATTGGCTACAGAAATGTTATTTCTGCAAAGTGAATCTATAAAGATAATGCACGTGGAATCCTGACACACTTTACTGTGCATAAGTTATTTAAAAGAATCTGTTTACCACCAATTCTTGACTGCTCATATAACATGTATGCTAGTCATTATGCTTAGGGCTTATCTGCTTGACGTTTTGTGGGTTTTCTTGTTTGTTTTTTCTTTTTGAGGCAGGGTCTCACCTCATTACCTAGGCTAGAATGCAGTGACATGATGACAGCTCACTGCAGCCTCGACCTTCCAGGCTCAGGTGCTCCTCCCACCTCAGCCTGTGGAGTAACAGAGTCGCTGGGACTACAAGTGTGTGCTCCCATACCCAGCTACTTTTTGTATTTTTAATAGATATGGGGTTTCACCATGTTGCCCAGGCTGGTCTCGAACTCCTGGTCTCAGGCGATGCACCCACCCTGGCCTCCCAAATGGCTGGGATTATGGTCATGAGCCACCACACCTGGCCTCTGCTTCATCTTCATTCATCCTTATAGCAACCTGTAGGGTAAGGCGCGTCTTGTCTTCATTTTATTGAGGAAGTTGACGTTGAGAGAAGAGAAGCACCTTTCCAAATACACACCACTAGGAATTTCGAGAGCTAGGATTTGAACCCAGGTCTGGGTCTAGAATTAGGCTCTGGGTGCCTACATCATGACCCACAGATGTCTGGATGATCAGATTTGGCTTCGTCATTTTTATCCTCCACCTCCCAAAGATCTTGGTACTCATTCCCCACGGGTATCCCCAGAAGGCAGAGACCAAACGTCTTTTGGCCAATCCAGTTTTGCAACTCAACATGGCTAGATTTGCTGATAATTGTTTTAGCAGTCAAATGAATGCGATTTGCAGTTATTCATTTGGGGCATTTATTTCAAAGATGCTAGCCCTGTTCAAATGAATGGCATTCTCAAAGCCAGTATGGTAATGCTGCTGCTGCTGATTGATAAATTAAACCTCCAGCTGGCAGATGTGTCAAAGATTAGAACCAATGGCTGGGGTTGGTTTCTGGCTGCCTGCTGTTAAACTGCTTCTGTCTGCAATGCTAATAACGTTCTAAATCTTTCTACCTGGTCAACATTAGTAATTTGTATTAGTGGGGGGTCCAGGAAGTACCTACTGCAGTCATTTGAGGATCCTGTGACAATTTCTTGCCCATCCATTGCCATTTGCTAGTTGATAGGTAAGATTCTTGTATTAGACATTCATTCCTTTGGCTATAGAAATGTTATCTCTGCAAAGTGAATCTATAAAGGTAATGCACATGGAGCCCTGTCACACTTTATAGTGAATTAGTGAAGTTCTCTCTGGAAAAGAGGTATTGAGCAATTGGGGATTGAAGGGCTTGAGAAGATTCCTAGGAAGGAGAGGGGAACCCCAGCACCAAACTTCATAGTCCTTCCAAAGTGTTTTGGGAAACTTTGGAAATGCCATTTGGTGAGAGGAAAGTGTAGACTCTCTGTCACCTCAATGGTGGGTGAGGAGGCATTTGGAAATGTATATGGGGATATGTGGTTATCACGTGACTGGGGATGCTACTGACATTTAGTGGGCATTTACCACGAAGACCAAACCAGCCCTGAGGAGCATTGAATCAAAAATGCCAACAGCTCCTCCATCGATAACCCTGGAGGTTGCCAAGGAAGGGATGGTGAGTTTCCCTCCTTCCAGAGTCATGGTTGCCCAAACCGGCTATGCCCCAGGGAGCTGCTGAATAAAGGAGAGAGTCAGGGATGGCTCAGGAATCTGAATGTTTACCACACTCTTTTCTTTTCTTCTTTTTTTTTTTTTTGAGACGGAGTTTCGCTCTTGTTACCCAGGCTGGAGTGCAATGGCGAGATCTCAGCTCACCGCATCCTCCGCCTCCTGGGTTCAGGCAATTCTCCTGCCTCAGCCTCCTGAGTAGCTGGGATTATAGGCACGCACCACCGTGCCCAGTTAATTTTTTGTATTTTTAGTAGAGACGGGGTTTCACCATGTTGACCAGGATGGTCTCGATCTCTCGACCTCGTGATCCACCTGCCTTGGCCTCCCAAAGTGCTGGGATTACAGGCTTGAGCCACCACACCTGGCCCAACACTCTTTTCTTTTCTTTTTTTTTTTGAGATGGAGTCTCACTCTGTCGCCCAAGCTGGAGTGCAATGGTATGGTGTCCACTGACTGCAACCTCTGCCTCCCAGGTTCAAGCAATTCTTCAGCCTCAGCCTCCCGAGCAGCTGAGACTACAGGCATGCACCACCACGCCTGGCTCATTTTTGTAGAGATGGGGTTTCACTGTGTTGACCAGGATGGTCTTGAACTCCTGATCTCATGATCCGCCCGTGTTGGCCTCCCAGAATGCTGGGATTACAGGCGTGAGCCACCGCACCCAGCCATGTTTACAACACTTAGCAGGCAGTTTTGATAAGCAGCCAGCTTCTCTGCTGTCTAGGCGTGGTTTAGGGCATCATGGAGGACTGCCGACCTTCAGTAAAAAGGCCTAATTCTGTTGTATTGGGGCTTTGTGGCCAAAGTGTGCAGAGAGAATGATCACAAATCACTGTGACAAACGGTGCTGCTTGGGCTGGGATTCAGGAGCATCACAAATGTTTCTTCTTTTCCTTTTTTCTTTTTTTGAGATGGAGTCTTGCTCCGTTACCCAGGCTGGAGTGCAGTGGTGTGATGTAGACTCGCCGCAACCTCCGCCTCCCGGGTTCAAGCAATTCTCTTGTCTTAGCCTCCTGAGTAGTCAAGATTACGGGCACATACCGCCACACCTGGCTCATTTTTGTATTTTTAGTAGAGACGGGGTTTTACCATGTTGGCCAGGCTGGTCTTGAACTCCTGGCCTCAGGTGATCCGCCCACCTCTGCCTCCCAAAGTGCTGGGATTACAGGTATGAGCCACTGTGGCCAGCCTACGAATATCTTTTATTAAAGTATGCAACACACAGAACTGCACAAATGGATCACGTGCAGCTCAGTGAAAAGGTACAAAATGAACAAACTTTTCCAAGTGGGCACACCCATGTCATTGTCACCAGATGGAGATGCTCCCAGGAGCTCTCCCTTCACCCTCAAAGCGACTGCTCCTTTGACTTCTAAAGGTGCAGATCAGCGTTGCCCATTTTTGAAGTATTTATTTATTTAATTTTTATAAAAAGAGATCGTGTCTCTCTCTGTCACCCAGGCTGCAGCACAGATCATGTAGCTCCCTGCCAGCCTTGAACTCCTGGGCGCAAGCCATCCTCCTGCCTTGGCCTCTGGAGTAGCTGGGAATCAGAATAGCTGCGACTGCAGGTGTGCACCATTGACTTTTTAACTTTATATACCAGGAATTACACACCATGTTCTATTCTGTGTCTGGCTTCTTTGGTTTAGCATGAAGTTTGTCAAATTCATCTATACATTGTGTGTAGCTCCAGATTGTCCATTCTCGTTGCTGCATAAAGCTCCATGCTCTACAGTGTATTGATCCATGATGATATTTGGGGAGTTTCCAACTTTTAGCTGGTATGAATAGTGCTGCACGTTCTAGGGCATATATCCTCAGTCATTCTGGATATATACCCAGGAGTGACATTGTTGGGTCATAGGATATTCAAATGGCTGTGTTAATAGAAATGACTAAAAAGTTTTTCTGTTGTTGTTTGTTGGTTTTTTGAGACTTGGCTGTCTCCCAGACTGGAGAACACCACCTTGGCTCACTGCAGCCTCAACCTCCTGGGCTCACACAGTCCTCCCACTTGGCCTCCCCAGTAGCTGAGACTACAGGTGTGCACCACCATGCTCAACCAATTTATTTCTTTTCTTATTTTCTTCTTTCCTTCCTTCCTTCCTTCCTTTCTTTTTCTTTCTTCCTTTTCCTTCCTTTCTTAACTCTTTCTTTCCTTTCCTTCCTTTTTTTCTTTTCTCTCTCTCTCTTCCCCTCCCTCCCTCCCTTCTTCCCTCCGTCCTCCTTCCCTCCCTTCTTTCTTCCCTCCCTCCCTCCCTCCCTCCCTTCCTCTTGTACAGGCAGTATCTCACTACATTGCCCAAGCTGCTCTCAAACTCCTGGGCTCCAGTGGTCCTCCTGCCTCTGCCCCCAAAATACCAGGATTACAGATGCAAGCCACTGCACCTGGCCAATGGTTTCCAAAGTGGTTGTACTAGATTCCACTCTGGTAGAAAACAAGAGTCAGAAGTGGTTTCAGATCCATGTCAGTGACCTTGGGAAACTTTTTAAGCCTCTCTCAGCCTCAATGTTTGCATCTGTTCCATCGGGCTGCTGTAAAGACTCAGTGGAAGCTCTACCCTGGCAGGGACACCATCCATGAGATTCACTCTTTCCTGAAAAACACTGGGGTCTTCAGAAATCTCTGCAGGTCATGCTCCTGCTCTAACACTGAACAATCTTCTCATAGAGGATCAAAGAAGTTATCACTTCAGTCAGATAGCACAGCCCTTTCGTATGACTGGCTCTTTCCATCTGAACATGTGGGTTTGCTTCTTGTTTCAAATCAGTCGCGGCTCCCCTTTGAGCTCTGAAACAATGTCAAATACAAAAGTCATTGATATTTGGCGAGTGCCTTAAGAGCCCCTCCTTCTCCCTGAATCCCACACAGTTCCATCTTCTTGCAACTCCAGTCACTCTTGGGTTAATCATTTCATCCATATCGTGACAAGTTAGAAAAAGTTTAAAGTGCTGTGGGGCAATGTGTAAAAGTTGGTGCGCTGGCAGAATTAGGGACTTTGTATAAAGACATATCGTCTTTCCAAAGTGTTCCAAAAGGACCTGAAGACTGGTGTGTGTGTGGAGGGGGGAGGGGGGGTCAACTAGCATTCAACTAGCCAAGACTTGAAAAAAATACTTGTCTTTTTCATCCTTTTCCCTTTTCTCCATTTGGACTTTCTGCCTATAGAAGCTCCAGGAAAATTCAGTGGTTTCTTGGTACGTTCACTTTGGAAGACAGTTTGGTGACATCTTATAAGCTTGAAGATAGGAATACACTGTGGACTCAGAAATGTCCACACCTAAGGCTACTCCTATAGACATGCATTCTTATCCGCACTAAAGATGTCTGAGACAGTAATGTTTAATAGCCCCAACTGGAGAAAAAAACAGAAACCTATCAACAAGATGATGCATGAGCAAATCGTGGCATATTCTCTTACTGAAATACTATACAGCAGTGAAAGTGAATGAAATGCAGCCACATGTGACAACAGATGAATTTTTCTAAAATTCAAACCAGATTAGGCTGTATGAATTTTTTTTCTTTTAAAGACAGAGTCTCACTCTGTTGTCCAGGCTGGAGGGCAGCCACACAATCTTGATTGACTGCAGCCTCAGACTCCTGCACTCAAGGGATCCTCCCATCTCAGCTTCCCAAGTAGCTTGGACTACAGGTTCACATCACCATGCCTGGTTAATTTTTGTTTTAAAAAAGTTCTTGGAGAGGCAGGGTCTTGCTCTATTGCCCAGGCTTGTCTAAACTCCTGGCCTCAAGCAATCCTCATGCCTCCACCCCCCAAAGTGCTGGGACTATAGGCGTAGCCGCCGCACCTTGCCAGATGGATCTTAAAGACATAATGTTGAACCAAAGAGACAAGAAACTGCGGAATACACACTATATGATTATTCCATTTATATAAAAGCCTAAAAGAAGCAAAGCAAAATTGTATTATTTAGGAGTGCATAATAAGGTAGTCGAACTGTATTTTTAAAAAGCAAAAGATGAATACCGTAAAGTCAGGTAGCAATTATTGCTGTAATCAGGGGTTGTGGCAGCCTGTGGCAGAAGGGGGTTCCGCAGAGGTGGTGTTCCACTTCTAGCCCTAGAGTTGGTTTCATGAGTGTTCATTTCAGATCAATTTCTTAACCCTGTACCTTTATGTTTTATGCAATTTTTTCCTGTGTGCTTATTGAATTTCACCACATAAAAAAGCAGAATGGGAACCAATCAGAGTGGTTCTGGAGAGACGTGAGTACCAAGCAAACGATACCACCCAGAATTCCTATCCAGCCCGCTAGGACCTGTTTAATTATTTCCTCCGGGGAGTTCAGACTTGTCAGCTCTGGGGTCTCCAGGATAGACTAAACCCTTCATTCCGACTTGCAGGACTCTGCGATTTGAAACGTTCACAGAAGTAAACCCAAACCACTCTCTCCGCTTTCAAAAATGGTCTTTTGCAAAACAGAGCAAATTTGTTTAGAGACCGACGAATCACACCTTTAGACACAAATCCCCTTCTTTTTTCTGTCTTTTAAGTTTTTTCCTTCCTCCAATCTGCCTTCTCCTTGCAAGATGCTGGGGAGCATCCGTCTGTCTGCAACAGAAATGGAACCGGGTGGAAAACAGTCCTCCCAAGGGAGGAGGAATCAGCCCCAACTCCCCTCTCCCTGCCTCCCGACTGTGTGGCGCTCCCCTGTCTCCCCCACAAACTCCACGGAGCCCGGTTCCCCCCCCCCCCGCCCCCCGCGCCTCCACGATTGGTCGCGGGCCCTCATGTGTCGAACCTCTGGGTGGGTTCTTCTGCCGGTAAACTCATCAATTGCTCCCCTTTTCCGCTTGCCGGCCAGTGGTTCAGACCTTTGCGCCCATTTTTTCCCCTTTACTTTCTTCTATCCGCAACCCTCCACACCAGTCTTATTTTAGCAAAACCTAGAGAAGGAGGAGGTGGAGGGATTTGGAGGGTGGAGGGGCATTGCAGCATCCAGGGGCAGCTACTGAGTGGCTAAGCGGAGGGCGCATACCTCTCTCTCTCTCTCTCTCTCTCTCTTTCCCCTCTGTGGGGAATTTTCAGGATTTCACTGCTGCAATCTAACCCCAAGACGAGGCACCATTGAGCGAAACGCTGTGCGCACACACACTCACACTTCCTCCGGGAGCCGAGGAGGCAGCCGCTGCTGATTCAGGAAGGAAAAAAAAATTTTTTTTTCTTTTTCTTTTCTGTTTTTTTTTTTTTAAACCTGGACCCTGCGGTGTGAAGACTCCTTAGGAACCCTCTGGAGCGTCTCACTCCCCCTCCCCCTTCTTTCCCTTCCATCTTCTTTATTTTTATTTTACTGTGTTTTTGGAGCTACAGATCTTTCAGCATTTTTAAGGTCTAGGAACTCCAGCAAAACAGAAGGGGAATTTAATATATATATATATATAGATATATATTTTTTTTGCTGCCCTCCCCACCCAGCAAAGACCTGTTTTATTATTATTTTTAAGTATATACATATTATTTTTTTAATGGGTCGAGCACACCCCTTTTGCAAGATGCCAGCCTGACCCGGACCTCGGAGGAATTTGAAGCTTCCACTGCGTCCCGGGGGGGGCGTCCTTTGCAAACCGTTCGCGTCTTAAAGGGGGTGTGCGTTGGGTGTTTTTTTTTTTTTTTTTTTAAACTGTCTTTTTTTTTTTTTCTTTCCCCCCCGGAGTGGGTGGACTGGGGATTGCCTGGATTCCTTCCTCGGTTATTTTTTGCCTCGCTTCCCTCTCCCCTCCCCCTCCTCCCCGGGCCCCCGCGCCCCGCCCCCGCACCCTCCTCCCGCCCCTCCTTCTCCGGGGTCAGCCAGGAAGATGTCCCGAGCTGCTATCCCCGGCTCGGCCCGGGCAGCCGCCTTCTGAGCCCCCGACCCGAGGCGCCGAGCCGCCGCCGCCCGATGGGCTGGGCCGTGGAGCGTCTCCGCAGTCGCAGCTCCAGCCGCCGCGCTCCCAGCCCCGGCAGCCTCAGCCTCAGCGGCGGCGGCGGCGGCGGCGTCTTCCGCATCGTTCGCCGCAGCGTAACCCGGAGCCCTTTGCTCTTTGCAGAATGGCCCGCTTCGGAGACGAGATGCCGGCCCGCTACGGGGGAGGAGGCTCCGGGGCAGCCGCCGGGGTGGTCGTGGGCGCCACAGGCGGGCGAGGAGCCGGGGGCAGCCGGCAGGGCGGGCAGCCCGGGGCGCAAAGGATGTACAAGCAGTCGATGGCGCAGAGAGCGCGGACCATGGCACTCTACAACCCCATCCCCGTCCGACAGAACTGCCTCACGGTCAACCGGTCTCTCTTCCTCTTCAGCGAAGACAACGTGGTGAGAAAATACGCCAAAAAGATTACCGAATGGCCATATCCTTTTGCCCGAACCCCGGCGGCAGCTGCGCCTCCCCCTCCTCCCTCCGCCTCCCCTCTTCCAGGCTGGGAGAGAGACCCGGGGGTTGATGGGAGGTGGGGAGGAGGGGGGTCTTCCAGGGGCTGGGAGAGGGGCACCGGGAGGAGTGTGAACGAATCTCTCCACCCCAGCTGGGTTGAGCTACCTTGGAGGCTTGGAAGTGGGTTTGTCGGGGGTTGCAGGGTAGGGGGGGGGAGAAGCGGAGAGTGGATCCCTCCCAAGGACCGACCCCAGAATGAGATCTGGGGCCTGGGGTCGTGCAGAGGCCTTGGTGGGGGCTTTTGAGCCAGTTCCGGAGGGTTCCGACTTCCCCGGAATGAGCTTGGAGCGGGTTCGGGCCTGGGCGCTTCTGGCCAGGGCAAGGGAACTGTGGGGGCCTTGGTTGGGTTTTCTTGGCCGTCCCTCCCTTGGAGTCCACGCAGCTGGACAGCCTGTCCACTCCTGCCTTCCCCAAGGTGCGGGGGGCGGGTGGTCACCACACTTTTAGGGCAGGGCGCTTGGGAGCTCCCGGGGCGAAGAGCAAGAGGGGAGTCCATGTGGCCTTCACCCTGAGAAGCCAGCACTGGCCGGAGTGAAAACCCTAGGGTGGGCCGCTGGTCCGATCTGGAGAGGGCAGTGACGGATTGGAAGGCACTTATGTCTCCCTCATGTTTGTAGGTCCCAATGCCTTTAGCGGCTGACCAGAGACCTCATCATCTTTGGGGTGTAGAGAAACAGATCCGGCTTATTTTACCTGGGCCCCTGCCCTGGGGAGACCTGATCTGAACAGTTTCAGTAAGGAAGACAGGGCAAGAGCAAATGAGGTGGTGGGTCCCTTCTAGAGCACCATGTCCAGCTTTTCCTACCCCAAGTAGCCGAGAGGGGACACCAGGAGAATCAGCACCCATGTGGACATCTTAGGTAGGTAAATGCCTTAAAAAACATTTTTTAAAAAAAATCCAAGATCCAGAGAAAAAAGGTGAAGCCCACATTTTCGTCTGTGGAGATGCTGTCAGATGCAGTGCTCCTGTGTCTCTTTAAATCTCTGCCTGCTTGAAATAAACCTTGAGGAGGGCTTCACATCTATTGAGATGTAGGCAGGCAAGGGAGGGCAATTAGTTGGGCTTTCTAGCAGTTATCTAAGCATGACCCAGATTCCAGGAGGGGGGACACACCCTGCTGCCCAGGCTGGCTGGCCACCATGCCATGCCCAGATGTGCCAGTTCTCTGCACGGTTCCAACCCGCTGCCCTCTGTGTAAAACTGAACCGGCTGGATGGGTCCCTGGGGCTCAGCAATGAGTCCCCCGTCCCTTTTGTGTGTGGTCCCTGGGGGGGGGTTGCTGTTTGAGGAACATGGCGGTGGTAGGGGGATTCACTTCAGGTGGCTCAGAATTGAGCCTGGCTCTTCATCCTGGGTGCTGAGATTGTAACCGAGGGCACTGAGGTTTTAGAGTGTGTGAGCGGTCTACTTTGAGGGTGGGGAAAATTAAGAAGTTCAGCAGAGATGCTTTGGAGGGGAGCATAGGTCTAACTAACGATGCCATTTCCATTGGTGCCCAAGGCAGGGGCCGGGTCTTTGCTTCCCAAGTTTCAGCTTCCTGAAGAGACTGGTTCGCAATTGAACCCCGTCTCAGGCCCATTGAAGTGCTCAGGGGTGGTGTGATTACTCTGCCCATCAGCAGAGTGAGGGGTGGGAGTGCCTTGCAGGAGGGTAGGGTGTTCATGTGTGCACACCCAGATAGCACCAGGAGTGAGAGGGCTTTGCTCAGCTGACAGGTTTCCTCATTGAAAATGGCTTTAGATCGCCTTCTGGAGCCTGGATTTGGAGACTTCTAAGAGGAAAGGAAGGAGGTGGGGAGCCCTTCTGTTGTGTCCTTAGCTTACCTCTGTCCAGCCTGAATTCTGCAGATTGGAAGGCTGTTGGGGGAGGGGGAGATTGCAGCGGCCCCTCAGAAGCGGGGGAATCGTGGGAGTGGGAGGCAGGTAAATTGGGAGTGTTGCTTGCCACTTTATCTTTTCTGTGGCCAGCTCGCCCAGGGCTTTCTTGCTCTTATGATGAGCTTGTGCATTTTGCTCTCTGCAGACTGCTTTTCTTCTCTTTGGCTCAAGGTAACAAACACATTACACAGCCCTACTCTGCAAGGGAAAACTCCCCCCCACCCCAATCTGTCATCAAGCTGGGTCATCCGGGACTGAGCTTTCTCTGTCCTGGATGGAGCAGAGGGTGATGGCAGCATGAGTGGGAGGGGTGGAGATGAGAGGAGGGACGGGGACCTGGGGAGGGAGAATTCAGGGCAGTGTAAAGAGAACGACCATGTGGAGTGTCAGAGGCACGCTACCAGGGCAGAACGTTTTACTTTTTTTCCCAAGTATTTCTGTCATTAAAAACAATGTTGAAGCATATCCTGTGGGGGAAAAAAAGGTGTGTAGGTACTTGTTCTGAACTTTTAAAATAAAGTCTGATATGTGTACAGGCAAGTATGTATATCCAGTCATAGGTTTTTACAAAATGAACACATCCACGCATCCGGCACCCAGGTCCTGATCAGCCCCTTGGAAATCCTCCTCCCCATACCACCTCCTAGCTGCTCCCCAGCAAGGGTGCGGCTCACCTGACTTCTAAGATTCCTTTTGCCTCTTTTAAGCATCATGTAAATGGAGTCACACAGTGTGTTCTTTTGCCACTGGCTTCTTTGTGTCACGTCTGTGCGTGTGACTCTCCCACAGTCTCTCCATCCCGCCGTCGATGGGCATTTGTGTGGATCGCCCCTGCTACTTTTTGATGCATGTGCTGTGGGATGTGTATTTGGAAATGCGGTTTGCTAAGGGTTGCAGGTCGTTATGGAAAGCAGGTTCCTCACTGAGTTGCGGAAGAGAAGTGAGTGAATGATCCGTGAACTTGGCTGTGTGCTCACAGAGCCTAAGAATGGTACTTCCAAATGCAAATTCCGGCATGGTACACTGGTGAAGGATGCAGTCTTGCTTTCTCCACACTCAGGGAAATTCGCCACTGTGACTTCTTCCTCTTTCATTCTTCCGTGGGTCAAACTTGAAGCCATCTATGAGAATTAAGAATCCGCATGTATTTCATTTTTTCTCCTCTTCCTAAGTGAGAAAACCCAAATGGAAGTCTTTGATGTTCAGATTTACATTGCTGTATTTTCCTCAGGTCAGGCAGCAAGCCGTCTTGACCACACACCTTGATGCCATGTTTTCACTGATTGGAGTTGTGATTCAAATAGGGCCATGAGGGTCTCTAATGACTGCTGATGAGCTCAGATCTGTCAGCCTTCCTAGAGCTCCCTCTCTGCTTATTGCCACTCACTTCTTCTGTCAAGTGCCAAGGTGAATGCCATCTTTTCAGCCCTCCCTGTGCCACCAGGTCTCCCACTGAATGAGATGTAGAAACTCAGGCCGTTGCAGGAACACTGGAAGTAGGTCTGTGTGTTATCACTTGCAGCCTCCTGCATTACATGTAGAATTCCGGCTTTTCATCCGGTTTGCAGGAATCTTCACAAGATACCTAAAGTCACATTGACATCAGGTGATGACACTGACATCTGTGGACACTGGCTGATTGGCACTCCTCTCTCTCTCTCTCTTTTTTTTTTTTTTTTAAGAAAAACTCTAAAGAGAAACTTCTGCATGAGAAGCCCTGGGGGACATGGGAGCAGGTCATGATACTCTTGGCCTGTCCTGAAAGGTAGAATGTTCTAGAAGGTTCTGCTCTAGCAGGCAGGATAGTGTCACTTATGTGACCCTTGTACTAGACCAGCTTGGCTAGTATTTCCAGAGGAGCAAAATTCTGCAAAGTGAAAAACAGCACGGCGTTTCCATCAGGAGTGTTTTCAAACAGGGTACAATCTCTCATCCACAATTCCCACAATTCCCAAATCCAAAAGCCTCCAAAAAAACCAAAGGATGAGCTCAGAGAGAGAGAAAACCTAACCTGAACTGACTCGAATTTCAAGGCTTAATTTACAGTTTTCATTCATCCTGCTTGGTGTGCATTTGAGTGTGTTTTGCAGCAGACATGTTTGATGTGCTTGATGATGGCGTGTTGCTTCACCTCCTCACTGTTTGGTCTGCCTTGTAGTCCTGTCAAACTTTCAGGCACGTGGAGAAGGTCTTGTGAACAGGATAATTTTGGTCCAGCAGGGTTCGGGTGGGGTCTGGGATTCGGCTCTTCTAGCTAGCATCTAGGGATTCCCCACGCAGCAAGTTCATGGGCTATGGTTGGAGTATCTAGGTTTTATATCATAGAGAAAGCTTGTTATCATTTTTCTTTTCCTTAAAAAAATAATTTATTTGTAGCAAAATTCACCCTTTTGACATACGAGTCTGCGAGTTTTAACATAGGCATGCTGCTCTAGCCGCCACCCAAATCAAGATATGGGACAGTTCGTCAACCCTAAAATACCCCCACAGTGCCCCTCTCAAGTCAGCATCCGTCCTCCCATCCCCTTCAACCACTGATCTGTTCTCCATTCCTACAGTTTTGCCTTTTGTAGAAGGTCACATAAATAGAATCTCATGGTCTGTAGCCTTTTGAGTGTGGCTTCTTTCACTCCGTCTTTGAGATTCATTCACGCTGTTGCCTGTGACAGTAGCGCCTTCTTGTTGCTGTTGAGCAGTGTTCCATGATATGGATGGACCAGAGTTTGCTTCCCAGACGAAGGACATTGGGATGCTTCCAGTTTTGGCGATTATGAATAGAGCTGCTATAAACATTGGCGTGCGGGTTTTAGTGGGAACATTTCATTTCATACTTTTCATTTCTCTTGGGTAAATTAACCCGGGAGTGAGATTGCTGAGTTGTGTGGTAGGTTTATGTTTAATTCTGTAAGAGGCTCTCAAACTGTTTTCCTAAGTGGTGGCACCACTTTACATATCCATCTTTGCGATGTCGCTAAGAGCCCTGGGTCGTGAACGCCAAAGCACGTCTGGCCTTGATGGCTTGGAATTAGGGATGTGGCTTTACAGAAAGGGGTGGAAGTAATAGTGTCAAATGACAGAGAAATAAAGATTAAGGATGTCGTGCAAAGATGTGTGCCTGCACTAGAGAGAGAGAAGGGGTTCTTCGGGGTGGGGTTCCACCCTTCCCCAGTAGTTCTCCCGCTCCCCAGGAAAAAGTCAAGCTCTGAGGCTGTGGGACCCGTGATTTTTACCCTGTTCTCCACCATTGCTACCCCAGCGCACAGGACAAGCAGGCACCCCATACACCTTTACCGAGCAAGTGAAGAAAAGTGCCTGTCTTCACTCATTAATGAAATCGTATAACATCTGATCTGCCCTTCTGCCAATGTTTTAGGGTTTTGGGTTTGGGGGGTTGACAGAATGCCCATGAGATTATCAGACCAATGAAGGTTTCTGAAACGTCAGTGCTGGAGGAGACTGGACACAGTGGACCCTTGAGAATGAAGTCTTTCTTTGGGGCCTTGGAGAGGGAGGCGTCTGCTGGGTGCTTAGGGCTTATGTTCCCCGCTCCCTGCTTCCCCCCAAGTAGCAAGCACACATATACACTTTCTCAGCAATTAAAAGCACCGCCGGGAAGGTGGACTCCATCCAGGGATGGTCAGAGCCTAAGAGCCGTGCAGTTAACGCATTTCCGAGAATGCCAGCTCAGCTCCTGAGAAAAGGGCCGGATGGTGCCTGCTCTGACAGAGGGCAGAGAGGAGAGGGAGAACGCTGAAGACTCTGGGTCAGACTGGCGCAGGTTCGGGGGATTCACCAGCGTGTTTTCTTAGGCACCAGTGCCTCCGTTTCTTGACGTGCATGATGAGGGCGTTTCTCCCTCAGGAGATTAAACGGAGTCATGCGTGGAAAAACTGCCAGCATGGTCTCTGGTGCACAGAAAACCCCAAAATGCAAGAGACATAATATTAGGGAGTCATTTCGTTTCCAGTGTCCTTTTTTTTTTTTTTTTTTAAACTTTGGCTAGAAACAAGGTTCTCTGGGTAGGAATGGGAGCAAAGCGCCCCCCTGCCCCACCCTGACTCCCCAAGACTGGCCTGTGTGGATTGATTAACCTGAACGTGGCACTCTTTAAAGCCACCCTTGGACATTTTGCATTCTTCATTCTCTCTGGAAGCTTTCAGGGGAAAAAAAATTCACGGCCACTTGACCCATTTTTCTATTCCCTGAGGTCTAAGATAAAATTAATTCTCTTTCCTCCTTTGGTCCCTCCCTCCCTCTGTGGGTGACAAGGTGAGGGAGTTTTAAAGCACGGAAGTTTTATAGCTTCCCTTTTCTCCTCTTCCGCAGTTTCTTCCTTTGGGGCCGGTCAAGAGTCCAGCCCAGCATGGCCACCCCAGGTGTTCACTGCAAACTCAACAGAAGAACTTGGCTCAACTTTTGGGTTAGAATTTAGGCACCGCCCCTCTCCTGCCACACTTCGGTCTTCCTTCTCCCTCACTCCCTAAAAAAAAAAAAAAAAAAAGAAAGAAAGAAAAACAAGGAACATTCCTGGAGAGGGAACCAGATGAGTGGGCACAGCAACTTGGGTTTCAAAAATCACTGGGTCTTGGTTCTTTTCTGAGTCGGGTGACCATTCGTCCAGCATTGCCTGGGACTGTCCTGGGTCCAGCATCTCTGGAAACTCTCAGTCCTGGGCAAACTGGGATGCTGGTCGTCCTAATGGTGAGTTCTTCACACCTGAGAGAGAAGAACGGTGCCAGAGATGGTGCCCTTGACCAAGAAAGGGGGAGAGTCAGTTACATATTCTTTCTGAAAAGCCAAGACTTTTTATTGGAGTGAATGCAGCTTTTAGAAGCCGTCTTTAAGGCAGCTAATACAAGAGAGATTCCGGCTATGAAGGGAAATACCTGAGTTAAGTCCGGATCAAGTTTTGACATCTCGCTTCGGTCAGACGTGGCTTTCTCTGCCGTTCAGACTGGGAGCAGCCGTGAGTCTTCCTGAAAGGTGCCTCCTGCTCAGACTGCACCTGGAGTTAGCAATTAGCAGCCTCCCACCCTCAGCCCCCAAGTAACAGTATTTGAGAGTCCCCTCTCTGGAGCCATGAGGGAAACCCAATTTAGTCACCCACTTGCCAGTAAATAATATTCACACTGTTAAGTTCTATTCTCATTTTAGGCCTATGTGTTAAAAACATATGTAATTTGAAACTGATTTTTAAAGTATTTTCATACAAGCAGTATTTGCAGGAGGGCGAAGTCTGGATGTTACCTTTTCATTCTTGAAAATAAATGGGTGGATTTGTCTTAGATGAGACTCTGGGCAGACTTAGAACTTGGCTGGCAGTGGGGTGACATAGATTCTGATCTTCCAGAGTCTGCCATGTTATCTCCATGATCTTTCTTATCTTCTTCATTGAGAATAATGGGCCTGGTATATGAGGCTGGGAGGGCTGTGCTGACCATCACTTCAGTGAAATGTGTTTGTGGTATGTTGTAGCATCTGCATAGGAATGTGTCTGTTCCATTAACTGCACAAGGAGTGGAGGCTGTAAGGAGGAAAAGAGGAGGGAAGGTGACACTGGGTGGAGGGGAGCTTGGGAACAGGCCACCTTGGCTGCAGATCTCAGCTCCAGCTCACAGTGGTGGAGCCTCAGTCTTCTCCTCTGTAAAATGGGGACAGTAGTCCTATGTTCAAGGAATTATAAGAAGATTAAAAAATACGGTGCCCAGAAAGCACACGGCATATACAACCATCCTAGAAAAAGTAGCCAAATCAAATGAGTTTATTTATTTATTTATTTTGAGTCAGAATCTTACTCTCACCCAGGCAGGAGTGCAGTGGCATGATCGTGGCTCACTACAGCCTTGACCTCCTAGGCTCAAGCGATTCTCCTTGCCTGAGCCTTCCGAGTAGCTGAAACTACAGGCTGTGCTCCGCCGTACCCAGCTTTAATGATATAAATTTAACCTTCCTTGTTTCTGAGGTTTTTCATCTTTTGGGACTTGCACTTTTTTTCCCCCCACTCAACTGTATGTTTTTAAGATTCATCTCTGCTGTGGAGTGTAACTGCTGGTCTTTTACTTTTCTCTGCTCTATATTATTGCATTCCATGATGATACAATTTATTCATCCATTTTCCTGGGCAATGGGCATTTGGAATGTTTCCAGTTTGGGGAAGGATTGTTTGTTTGCTGTTATGAACATGTGCTCTAAGGAATCAATAATTTTGAATGAGTGAATTCAAGGTGTTAATTTTAGTCTGTGTACTTGGAAATCTAGCTTCACCTAGCATCAGCTGAGAGTCATCAGCATTTATGGCAGGAACTGAGCCATTTCACAGTTTATTCTTCATTTTCTCTAAGAGGTTGGGTCAACCAGTTAACTCTTATTCCTGCCTGTATTCTGAAAGTCAGAACCTATGGTTCCAAGTGGATGGCCAGGTGGATAGACGGATGAATGGATGGATGAATGGTTGGAAGGTTCAGACACTGGCAATTGGTATGGTTGTGGAGAAGCAGCATGGTTGAGTTGAGAGCATGGATTCTAGAGCCAGGTGGCTGGGGTTCAAATCCCAGCTCTGCTAGTCACTGGCGGTGTGACCTTGGGCAAGTCACTTAAGTGTTCTGTGCTTCAGTTTCCCAGTCTGTCTCAGTGGGGATTCTAATAGCTCCAATGGGGATTCTAATAGCTCCTATCTGGGAAGATTAAATGACTTAATACATCTGATGTTTAGAATGGTGAGCACTATATGTGTTTATATACGGAAGACTGGGTAGATGGATGGACTTATGTGTGTGGCCATATATGGGCTTCTCTGACACCGTAGGTGCTGCATAAGTGTTAATATTCCACTCTTTCTTGCCAGGTCTCTCAACTCCCTTGATCTCTTGTTATTTTTGGTGTCTACAGTGTCAACACATTCTCCTGAAAGATCAGCTCCATTGTTACTGCTCCGAGGGGAACACACTCAGAACGTCTCATTGATTGTCTATGCTAGAATTCCATGATTCTTAGGCCCAAGCAGGATTTCCCCACCTCTTAGCAATCCTTTTCCATGTTTCTAATCTCCCTTTTCTCTCATTTTCTATGCCCAATGCCAGACTCTCCAATCTCCCCACAGCTTCCCTTTCCTGTAACCATACTCTGTCTCTAGCCTTGCCCTCTCCCCAAGAGCACCATCTTTGAAGAAATCAAATAGTTCAGAGCAGCAAATAGAGTTCAGACCCTCTGTGAGGGTCTTGCAAGGACTTGGAGTGTTTGGGTCTTACACAAATTGGAATAATCAGAAATGTCAAGAGACCTGAGTTGTCTTTGAAAGAGTTGTCAGAATGCAAATTTTTGATTTGTGGCCTTTTTCTGGTCACAACTCAGTCTTTTAAATTATGGATCATAGCTGGATGTTTGTGGTTTGGAGGGGATAGAAGAATCCCCTGCAGTTAGTTTTGGATGGCTGGGTGGATGGATGGATGAATGATCGAACAGATACATGGATGAGTGGATGGATGGATGGGATGAAGGAAGGAAGGAAGAGTGAGTAATTGGATGGATAGTTGGATGGATGAGTAGCTTGGTAGATAACTCGATGGGTGGGTGGACAAATGGATGGGTGAATGGATGACTGGATGGATGGATGGAAGACTGGATGGATGGATGACTGGATGAATGGATAGATGAATGTATGGATGAATGTATGGATGACTGGATGGATGGATAGATGGATGGGTGACTGGATGGATGGATGATGACTAGATGGATAGATAGATGACTGGATGGATGAATGGATGACTGGATAGATGGATGGATGACTAGATAGACTAGATAGATGGATGGATGGATAGATGGATGACTGGATGACTGGATGGATGAATGGACGGATGGGTAGATGGATGACTAGATGGATGGATGAATGGATGACTAGATAGACTGGATAGATGGATGGATGGATAGCTGGATGACTGGATGACTGGATGGATGAATGGATGGATGGGTAGATGGATGACTAGATGGATGGATGAATGGATGACTAGATAGACTGGATAGATGGATGGATGGATAGATGGATAACTGGATGACTGGATGGATGAATGGATGGATGGGTAGATGGATGACTAGATGGATGGATGAATGGATGACTGGATGGATGGATGGATGGATGGATGGATGACTGGATGACTGGATGGATGACTGGATGAATGAATAGGCAGATGACTAGACTGGATTGAGGAGTGAAAAGATGGATGACTGAATGGATGGGTGGATGAGCGGATCATAGATGGTTAAACAGTTGGGTGGATGAGTGGATGTTGGATAGAAGGGTGCATGAAGGGTGGTTGTCTATGTGTGGGTGTTCTGTTTGACTTGGGAATGACCAAGTCTCTCCACTTACCAACTTAGTTGTACCTTTTCCAGTGTCAAGTGAATTTTGCATGCTTTGGTAAAAATCAATAAATTGTATATTTAGGTTTTGCCTATCTATTTAGAAAGCTCCTTGAGGGTAGAGGACAGTGATTTGCCTTCCTCACATCCCCCCAAAAGTTCCTGCACTATATCATGCATAAGTATTTAATTGAGCAATGGTGAGGAAACTAAACAGTGTTATTGAACAAAGATTATTAAAATTCTGGAAACACCTGGTTTTGTTTCAGCACTGGGACTGGAAGTGGAATTGCTTGGCTCTTGCTCCATCCGTACATAGGATAGTATGTAGTAGTGGACTGGTAGACTATTTCTCTTCCAAGTAGATTGGGTGGATGCCCCAGTTTCTTACCCACTAGCCAGAGATTACAGATTACTGATGGACATGGTTTGGCTCTGTGTCCCCACACGTGATCTCATCTCAAATTGTAATCCCGGCATGTCAGGGGAGGGACCTGGTGGAGATGCTTGGATCATGGGGGTGATACCCCCATGCCGTTCTCGTCATAGTGAGTTCTCATGAGATCTGATGGTTTTAAAGTGTGTGGCTTTCTTCACTCTCTCTCCTCTCCTGCTGCCATGTAAGATGTGCCTGCTTTCCCTTTGCCTTCCACCACGATTGTAAGTTTCCTGAGGCCCCCCCAGCCATGCAGAACTGTGAGACAATTGAACCTCTTTTCTTTATAACTTACTCTTACAGCAGTGTGAAAACGGACAAACACACTGATGTAGCAGGGTCCTCTAAGGTCCCATGCGATCTGGTCTCTGTTTTGTCTTTGATCTCATCTCTTTCATTGTCTACCTTTACTTTGATTGTCTACTCTGTCTTAGCCCTGCTGACCATTTACTCACACCCATGTCATCTGCGTGACGTGACATTCCCTCTGTTCAGCATAGACTATTTCCTCTGCCTGCATCACTGCTTCTCCAGGTCTCCCGATGGCTAACTCCTTCTCTTCATTTAGGGTCCCACTTCCTCCACGAGGCCTATCCTCTTCATTTACTGAACATCTAATGTACAAAAAAGAATATAAAATAGATGTATACTCTCCCATCCACAAACAAATCTCTGAAGACATTTTAATGTATCTCATCCCATACCTTTTTATGGATATAAGCTTTTGTGACCATATTTCCATGCCACTAGGTAGCGTTGAATAAAGAAGGGCCACCAGGTATAGTTGCACAGGTTGTGTACTGGACAAAGATAGCGTGTTGTATATCATAAGTATCATGGAGCTGTATGCTTATTATTTCAGTACCCCAGCTGATAAAAGCTTAAGTATCTTGTTCTAGCAAGATGAAGATATGACAAATTTTGACAGAGAAAGGGGTGTCTTGTTTAAATTCACAACGAGAGAAAGGGGTGTCTTGTTTAAATTCATACAGTGGTGCTGTATGGGTTGGCGGCAACCCCAGAAAAGACTGCTGTTAATATCTGACAGTGTTCCATTTTATACATGGATTATATTCATATAACCATCTCTAGCTATTTGTTTTGCCATTATAAGTAACAGCGCAGTAAACATCTTTGTGTGTGAATCTCTGTCCAAGGTTCTGATAGTTTTTAGAGTGAGATTCTTGTCTATGTATGGCACTCCAAGCCCGTAATTGAAACTCTGTTGTTACCACTTTGAATCTGTGGAATGAATTTTGAGAACAGGTGACTGTTATTTTCAGGACGTTGATGACAAGCAACAGAGAAAGAACAGTTAAATGGTTTGGAATTTTTCCTGGGCTGTATGTAAAGCAGTGCTTTTGAACTGGGAGCAATTTTTCCCCCAAGGGGACTTTTGGCAGTATCTGGAAACATTTTTGGTTGTCATGAATGTAGGGGGAGGGGGCAAGATGTTACTGGCATCTGGCGGGTAGAAACCAGGGCTGCAGTTCAGCATCTTAAAATGCACAGGACAGCCTTTTTCAGTAAAGAGTTACCCAGCCCCAAATGTCAGTAATACCAAGGTTGGGAAATCTTGATGTAATAGATGTCATGGGTTTCTTCAAGGGGAGTGGGTGGATTTAGGGTTTTTGGGTGACTTAAATTTAATTTACAGTTTCTCTTCCTAGCTGAGTGTCTAAGCCAGCTTTCTGTGAACTTTAGATCCCACACAAGAAGCAACAGGCTTGCTACCGACAGATTCGTTGATGTAAATATAGATGAGTATATAGAAGGAAATCTCACCCAGAGTTGGAAAATGTTGGAATGAAAACTGCTGCGGCCTCCCCTTCTCTCTCCTCCTTCTGTTGCCCAGTTTGAAAGTCGTGCCTTACTTTCTCTGGTCTCCTAGCATGGGTGAATGCTGCTGGTATAGACTATGTTTCTATATTCCCTTGGTCCCCACACGCTTAGGAATGTACAGGAGAGAGACTCTGGATCATAGCAGCCTAGAGATGGAGGGGACAGGGGAGGAGTCCATTCATTCATCCATTCATTCACTCATAAATGTTGACTGAGTACCCACCGTATGCCAGCTGAATGGGAGGAGGTGAGGGCAGGGTGGTGACAAGGGTGGCTTGTTTTGGGCTTTGCAAATTATGATGAGGAATTTTTTTTCCCCAAAAGAAATGGAATATCCACTCCTTTTTTCCCCCATGATATACCTAAATGTTTTGATTTTCTTAACAAAAATGGCCTTCCTTTTGTAGATTTGTTTTGAGACCAGCTGTTTTTCCACTAATACTCACCATGCTGCAGTGAGTACCTTGGTAGAGAGGTCTCTGCACACATCTGTAACTGTTGCCTTAGGACAGATTCCCGGAAATTGTGTGGCAGGGACATACGTCACACTTTTGGGCCAGGTTGCAAGGAGCAGGAAGTCTATGCCCTTTCAAATGCCAAGGTCCCCTTTCCCTGACCATGTGGCCCAGTCAGCCTTCCCCTCCCTTGATTTTACATCTTCGCAAGTCAGATGAGTGATGGTGGAATCCTGTTGTATCATGTGCATTTCTTCAGTGACCTAAGACATAAAACATTTTCTAGGTCTCTGTGGGCTGTTTGGATACCCTTTGCTTTGGTTTTCTCAGGGGCATTTTTCGCCGATGTCTCTCGGGGGATTGAGCAAGGCTCTGTTGAAATTGAGGCATGTCATGGCTCTGTGTGGGGCTTGAGGCAGTCCAGCATGGTGGTGAAGAGGGAGGCCGTGGAGCCTGGCTACCTAGGTCCAAATACCAGCTCTGCTTCTTTCCATCCATGTCAACTTAGGCAAATCTCTTAGCCCCCAGGCCTCATTTCCTCTTCAGTGAAAGGGGTGTAACATTTGTGCCTGCCTTGTGGGGCGATTGTGAGGATTCAAGCAGCACTCAGAACAGTGTCTGACACACAGTGGGTACCAAATAAGACTCTGATGTGTGTTACAGGCATCAGCCTCGTCCCTTCCCAGTGCAATAGTGTGTATGTGCTTCTGTGTACCTCTGTTGGTGCTGGCAGCCCCTTTTTAAAATGTACTTTTAGAGGCAAGGTCTCACTCTGTCCCCTAAGCCGGAGCACAGTAGTGCAATCGTGGCTCACTGCAGTCTCAACCTCCCGGGCTCAAGCAATCCTTGTACCTCAGCCTCCTAGTATCTGGGACTATAGGTGTGCACCACCACACCTGGCCCTTTGACAGCCTCTTTATTTCAAAGCAAAATAGCAGCCACATGATTTAGTGCAAGCTCTCCAAGCTTTAGGACCAGCCACAACTCCTCTCAGTGACCAATCAGGATTCCCCATGCTCCCAACCCCCAAAACCTGATGAAAAGCAAGCAGACTATTTTCTGCATTCACGATGGGAGGGCTCTTCCCTTGGCCCCTGCCCTTGTTCATGCCACGACTCCACTCCATCTCTAATAAGGAGGAAGCACCATGTCCCAGGAGGACAAGGAAACTCTCTGCTTTGTGGTGAATAGTTACAACAGTAGCTCCTCTCTGTGGAGTTCATGGCACTTATTTTTGACCCCAGTTTGCAGATGTGCACACTGAGACTCAGAGAGCTAAAGCTGCTTGCCAAGGTTACACATCTAGCAAATGGAGAAACTTTATGAGACGGGGGAAGGAACAGCAGGGATAAAAACCCAGAGGAAAAAATATTCAAATTTTCATGGGGAAACGGTTTGCATTCCACAGAATTGCAGTGGGCAAGAGATGGCGTGGGATAGTGGATAAGGGGTGGAATCTGAGCTCAGCTAGGACTAGATTTCTATCGGTGATGTGGTCTCTGGGAAGCTACCTCGCCTTAACCGCTCTGTTTCTTCATCTGTAAAATGAGCAGTGTAGCATTTTCCTCCCAGGAATGTCTCAAGGATTAAATGGACGGTGACTGTAAAACATCATGCTTTGCACATAGTGGAGTCTCAGCAGGTAGTCACTGCTGGTCATTTACTCCTCTCTAGTGACCAGCAAGCTCTTAATTTCCTCACTGGGATATAGATGGACAGAACACAGAAAGAACAAAATGGACAAAAGTCCCTGCCCTGGTGTGGCTGACATTCTGAGTGGGAGAGAGAGTGAGTCCAGGCACCAAACAAACAGATTGTTTGAGCATGGTCAGTTCTTTTATTTATTTACTTATTTTGAGACAGAGTTTTGCTCTTGTTGCTCAGGCTGGAGTACAATGGCGCCATCTCTGCTCACTGCAACCTCAGCCTCCTGGGTTCAAGCCATTTTCCTGCCTCAGCCTCCTGAGTAGCTGGGATTACAGGCACCTGCCATCATGCATGGCTAATTTTCATATTTTTAGTAGAGATGGGGTTTCACCATGTTGGTCAGAGTGGTCTCGAATTCTTGATCTCAAAGTGATCTGCCCGTCTCCACCTCCCAAAGTGCTGGGATTACAGGCATGAGCCACCACACCTGGCCAGAGTGTGGTAAGCACTAAGGCTCAAAAATAAAGATCTCCCAGGTGATCTTGGCTGCCTTTGGAGGTGACAGGAAATACAACTGAGAACCTGAGATAGGAGGAGACCCAAGGGAACATGGGCTTGATTTAAGGTGATCTGAGGAGTAGGGGAGGAGAGCGGTGGTGTGGGGTGGCCCTGATGGTTCTGTCTGGGGAGTGAGGCAGGGATCGGTTGGGGAGACCCAAGGGAACAGATGAAGGCCCCTGAGCAGGTGCCAGTGCTGAGAAAGCAAAGGTGGAGGACCCAAGTGGGTTCCTGATTTCTTCGTTGTTCCCATAAGGTGTTTGTCCCATCCTTGACCATAGGTCTTGGGTCACTTAAAGATGCAGACCAGGGTAGGCTCAGTGGCTTGTACCTATAATCCCAGCACTTTGAAAGGCTGAGGCAGGCAGCACTTTGGGAGGCTGAGCCCAGGAGTTACAGACCAGCCTGGGCAACGTGGTGAAACCCCGTGTCTACAAAAAGTGCAAAAATTGGCCGGGGGTGTTGGTGCATGCCTGTGGTCCCAGCTGCTTGGGAGGTTGAGGTAGGAGGATCTCCTAAGTCCGGGAGACCTATGCTGCCGAATAAGGTAGCTGGTAGCCACACATGGCTATTGCAATTTTAGAAATTAATTATAGGCTGGGCATGGTGGCTCATGCCTGTAATTCTAGCACTTTGGGAGGATGAGGCAGGCAGATCATGAGGTCAGGAGTTCGAGACCAGCATGGCTAACATGGTGAAACCCCATCTCTACTAAAAATACAAAAATTAGCTGGGTGTGGTGGTGGGCACCTGTTGTCCCAGCTACTTGGGAGGCTGAGGCAGGAGAATCGCCTGAACCTGAGAGGTGGAGGTTGCAGTGAGCCAAGATTGTGCCACTGCACTCCATCCTGGAGACAGAGCAAGTCTGTCTTAAAAAAAAAAAAAAAAAAAAAAAAAGGGAAGAAATTAGTTACAATAAAAACAGTCAGCCCCTGAGTTGCACTGGCCACATTTGAAGTGCTGGATGACCATGTGGCTTAGTGACCATGGTACTGAATAATGCAGATCTAGAACGTTCTACTGGAAACATTGCCAGGGTCCCTGAACCAACAGTATCAGCATCTCCTGGGAGCTTGTCGGAAACGCAGAATCTCATCCACTACCCAGACCTGCTCAATCCCAATCTGCTCTTCGACAAGATTCCTCAGGTGGTCTTGGCTGTACCTTGTAATTACTTAGAAGCTTTAAAAATGCTGGGGCCGGGCGTGGTGGCTCACGCCTGTAATCCGAGCACTTTGGGAGGACCAGGTGAGTAGATCACCTGAGGTCAGAAGTTTGAGAACAGCTAGGCCAACATGGAGAAACCCCATCTCTACTAAAAATTACAAAAATTACCCACGTGTGGTGATGCACGCCTGTAGTCCCAGCTACTTGGGAGACTGAGGCAGGAGAATTGCTTGAACTTGGGAGGTGGAGGTTGCAGTTAGCTGAGATGGCACCACTGCACTCCAGCCTGGGTGACAGACTGGGACTCTGTCTCCAAAAAAAAAAAAAAAAAAGGCTGTTTCAAAACTCCCCAAGGGTTTCTTTTCTTTTCTTTGATGGAGTTTCGCTCTTGTTACCCAGGCTGGAGTGCAATGGCGCGATCTCAGCTCACCACAACCTCCGCCTCCTGGGTTCAGGCAATTCTCCTGCCTCAGCCTCCTGAGTACCTGGGATTACAGGCACGCGCCACCATACCCAGCTAATTTTTTGTATTTTTAGTAGAGACAGGGTTTCACCATGTTGACCAGGATGGTCTCGATCTCTTGACCTCGTGATCCACCCGCCTCTGCCTCCCAAAGTGCTAGGATTACAGGCTTGAGCCACCGCACCCGGCGGGTTTCTTTTCTTTTCTTTTAGGCGGAGTCTTGCTCTGTTGCCCAGGCTGGAGTGCAGTGGCACGATCTCAGCTCACCACAACCTCAGCCTCTTGGGTTCAAGCAATTCTCCTGCTTCAGCCTCCTGAGTAGCTATGATTACAGGCACGTGCCACCACACCTGGCTGATTTTTGTAGTTTTGCATTTTTTTTTTTTTAAGCAGAGACGGGGTTTCACCATGTTGCCCAAGCTGGTCTCAAACTCCTGACCTCATGATCCGCCTGCCTCAGCCTCCCAAAGTGTTGGGATTACAGGCGTGAGCCAGTGCGCCAGCCCAAGGGTTTCTAAAGTTCAGTTAGAGTTAGCAGAGAGCCCATCAGGGGCTAAGCAGGTAGACTGAAGTTGGAGCTGTGTGACCTTGCACGTGCCACTTACCCTCTCTTAACTGTAAGCTCCCTTCTCTCTAAAACCAGAGGCCTTCTGGCACATCCCTCCCAGGGCTGTAAGAAGTAAATTATGGGATGATTCAGAGAGCTGAGTAGGGTCAGATGCAGTGGCTCACACCTAGAATTCCAGCACTTTGGGAAGCTGAAGTGGGAGGATTGCTTGAAGCCAGGAGTTTGAGACCAGGTTGGCACCATTTAAAAATTACCCAGGTGTAGTGGCGCATGTCTGTAGTCCTAGCTGCTTGGGAGGCCGAGGTGGAAGGATCCCTTGAGCCCAGGAGTTCAAGGCTGCAGTGAGCTATGATGGCACCACTGTACTCTAGCCTGGGGGACAAGAGTTGAGACCCTGTTTCTGAAAAGGAAGAAAGACCCAAAATGCTGAGCGGGTGCCTTAGATTGATAGTAAGTACTACCTGTGTAATATGCATGAATTTTAAAAAATGAGGTCAACAGCCTGAGAGCTAATAGTTAATGGGTTTGGGTGAGGGATTTAAAAAAATTTTTTAAACATTGAGATAAAATTCCTGTAACATAAAATTGACCATTAGTACAGTTCAGTGGCATTTAAGATACTCAGTGTTGTGAAATCATCACCTCTCTAGGTCCAAGCCCTCAAAAAGGAGACCCTGTACTCATTTAGCACCCACTCCCCATCTCTCCCGACTCCCCCATCTCCTGGCCACCACTAGTCTGTCTGTACAGATTGACCTATCCTGGTTTGGGGGTATTTTTTTGAACCCGCCTTCCCTGGCTGACAACCACTCGCCATCCAGGTGAGACTGTGTGAAAGTCCAGCTCCCTGCATTTCTGGGTCTGCCTGTCCCCACCAGGGGCTGCCCCCACCTGTTTCCCTCTCTGGGCACCCTGGTTCTACTCATCAGCCTGGCTTAATCCCAGCAGCAGGTCCGTGTTCTGCTCTCCTGTGGCTGCCACAAATGAGAGGTTTCATCTCAGCTGGGTTTCTCCTAGTTAAATATTTAATAAATAAGACCTACAACTTGTGAAGCTGCGAGTGTTTGATAGTGAAATTAATGATGGGGAGAGAGTGGCAGGTGGCTCAGAGGTCCATGCCCGAGCCGGGATGAGGCGCCCTTGGGCAGGCATCCATACCACTGACGCTTGGTAACCATGGTGGGCCACGCCATCACGTTTCTCCCAGCCAGGGCCTCTTCTATGGCACTGTGTCCAGTACAGGATAGCTGCTTGTTAAATACATGTTAAAGAGAGATTGCATGTGTAGGGAAGAAGGAAGAGAGAGAGGAGATAAAGAATAGGCACACACAGAGAAAAAGAGATGAGACAGAAAAGTGCAGGGAGACAGAGAGAGAGAGACCTGGATGGAGGAAGTGCAAGGAAGGCAACGGTGATGGAAAACAGAGACAAAGATGGAAAGGACAGAGTGAGATGAAGGAAAGGGAGAGAGATGGAAGAAGAGAGAAATAGAGAAAAAAAGAAGAGAGAGCATATTGCTTCTCGTATCTCCCCTCTTCTGTTATCATTGACCATCTTATTTGTTTTTCTGTTTTCTGTCCCTCCAGTTCTCATTTCCTTACCCTCGCCTTCTTGCCAACTCGTCATCCCTTTTCATTTCCTGTGTCTGTGTTATCTTTTCATTTTCTGTCTGGGTATTTGCCCCTTTTCTCTTTCTCAACATAAACTGTCGCTCGGTGTATGTGCCTTCCTTTTTTTTCAATCTTTAGCTGACTCTGTGTGTGTATGTGTGTGTGTGTGTGCGTGCGTGCGTGTACACGTGTGTGTCTGAGAGAGAGAGAGAGAGAGAACAAACCTAGAGAAGAGTGCAGGAACATAGGTGAACATTTTAAAGATGAAACCATGAAGTGTACACCCATTTTACCCAGGTCCAGGGCCACGGGGCCACCATCAGATTCTCCCTCATGCTCATCCCTAGTCACAACCATACCTTCCCTCCTGGAGGAACCGCTATTGGAGATTCTATGGGAACCATTCACTTGCTTTCCTCCGTGGCTGTACCACCTAAATATGCATCCTGAAGCCATATTGTCAAATATGTGGTTTTGAGTTGCATTTACGTAAAAGTATGTGACGCGAGTTGTCCTGTATTTTGCTTCATTGTCTTGCAGTTACCTTTGTAACTTTGAGGATTTCATCCCCATGGTCACAGCAGCTCCTTCATGATCATGTTTGTTCCCTGATGTGAGTTTGTTCCCTTTTGGGCACTGGCGTGTGCAGCTCTGCTGATTGTTTGTGGATTCCGCTGCACACATGCAGGAGTCTCTCTGGAGCACATAGCTCTGCATGAAATTGTTGGGTACTGAGAGTTGTACATTTTCACCTTGACTAAATACTGCCAAACAATTTTCCAAAGTGCTTGTGCTAATCTACACTCCTGCCAGCGGTGGGTGAGCATTCAAGATGATTCGCAACCTTGCCCACACTTGGTATTGTCGGATTTTTAAGTTATAGCCTTTCTCATGGTGATTTCTCATTGTGATTTTAGTTTGCATCCCCCAATTAAAAATTAGAGTGAACATATTTTAAATATGTTCATAAATATGTGTTAAAAGAGAGATTGTGTAGGGAAGAAGAAAGAGAAAGAGGAGATAAAGAAGAGACACACAGAGAAAAAGAGAGAGAGAAAAGTGGAAGGTGAGAGAGGCTATTGACTATTCGCTTTTGACTATTCAGGCTTCCTTTTTTGTGATGTGCCTCTACATGCACTGCCCATTTTTTATTAGGTAACTTTTTTTAAAAAAAATATTGATTTGTAGGTGATCCTTATATATCCTGGAAGCTGATTCTTCATCATTTTATGTTGTGCAATATTTTCTCTTGGCTTGACTTTCAATGTCTTATTTATGGTGCCTTTTGATCACCAACCGTTCTAAATTTTAATATGGTTGATTTAGAAATATTTTCCTATAGTTTGTGGACTTTGTATCTTGTTTAAGAAAATCATTTTTACCCTGAGGCCATGGATATATTTCATGTTATTTCTGAAAGTTTTACAGTTCTGTTCACTGTATGTCTTTAATCAGCTTGGGATTGATTTTTACGTGTGGTGTTAGGTAGGAGTCCAATTTCCTTTTTATTCCATAAGAATTATCCCAGCATCATTTATTAAAAAGACCATTCTTGCCCCAATGATCTGCAAGATCTTTGACTGTTTCACTTTTACCTTCTTTCATCTGATCTGTTTTTATACTCAGCTTTTGAAGCCACAAATATTTATTGAGAGCCAACTATGTGCTAGGCACTGAGTTACAGTGAATGGACATGACAGACGCAGTCATGGTTTTCATGGAGTTTACAGTCTGGCAAGGATGACATGTAAATAGCTATTACCACTTAGAATTTAAAATGCTATAAGCCTTGCAAAAAGGGACAAGTCTGGCTTGCTGTAAGAGAAACCTGTAAAATAACATCCTCCAGGGAAGTGGTGATAAAGGGAGTCTTTAGTGGGCCTCTGCTATTGTAGGGGTGGGAATGGTGGAAAAGATATTTTGGCCACAGGGAACAGCATGTGCAAAGGTCATGTGGAAGATGCTTAGGAATTTAATATTTATCCTAAAGGCACCGCCAGGCTACTGAAGCAGTAATACCATGATTTTATGTCTGTGAATGCTTCCACTGGTTGCTGCATGGAGAATGCATTGGAACAGAGCAAGAAAAAAAGCCAAGACCAATTAGGAAATGATTCCAGTCATTTATGGAAGAGACAGTGTGCCTTGGGCTGGCATGGTGGCTGTGGAGATGGAAATCATTGATCAGATTGAAAGATATTTTGAGCTGGTGTGATTTTTCCCCTGTCTCTCCCCTCTCTCTATCTCTCTCTCTTTTCTGGTTGTGTTTTCTGGGTGAAAAAAGCAGTTTGTGATCCTGCCAAGGGTATGTGCTCTGGAGGATGTGTTTGCCACAGATGGTCTTTGGAATGCTGGCCAAGAGAGTCACTGGACCGCCCCTGGCCCCCAGGGTTTCTGGACCCGATTCAACAATGACTGTTTATTAACAACAGCAAGGATGAGTTGCAAGCCTTTCCTTCCCAGCACCTTTTAATTGTTACCTTATTTTGTTACCCAAACCAACCCTATGTTATTGGTGGAGGAGAAGTGGAAGAGTTTTTGTCTCCGTTTTGTTATAAAATAAGGGAAGTGAATCGGCATTCTTGAAATCGTACAAAATATGTTGGTTTGGGGACTGGAATTCAGTTTCTGGACCTTCAGCCCAATCTCGTTTATTCAAGTTGATACACCCAAGCCCCAAACATACTGTTTTGCAAATAGTTTCCTACTGAGGTGCTCCTGGCCACTGTTTAAGGTCCCCATTTCCTTGCCTATAAAATGGGAATCAAGGTAAAAATATCTACCTGCTGACTTGCTGTGAGGTCCGCATGCCTGACACATGGTGCAGACTCGTTACATTTACGTATGTGAATCCCTTCGTTCCCTTTGCTTGCAAGAGGCAGAAAACTCAAAGGGGCTTAAACAAGAAGTGGGGATTGTATTGGCCCGAGACTGAAGAGTCCCAGAAGTGCCCATCTTCAGGCTTGTCTGGATCTAGGGATCAGATAACACCATTAGGCCTCTGTTTCTGTTTCTTGGCTCTACATTTTGTGGTTGGCTCCATTCACCATGACTTAGCTGCACTTCTAGCCCCCAGTCTGCCCCAGATCATATTCAAAGAGACATTCTTCTCTCTTTTCCAGCCATCTTCCCAGAATTCTCAGCAGATGCTTTCTTGCTTTTGATTGGCTGTTGCTGAGGTCATGTGCTCATGCCAGAACCAATCACTGTTGGGAAATGGAAGGTGGAGAAAGGGGTACTTTGATTGACTTAGGCTTGTGTCACATGGCTTTATGGAGTTGGGGTGGAGCCAACTTCTCCTAGTGGAGAAGAGCAATCTTGTTAAAGGTGTATTATGGTATGTTTGCTGCTGTAACAACCCCCAACTCTGCAGTAGCTTAAGGCAATAAGAATGTACTTCTCACTCACCCTAAATCCAATCAGACAATCAGCAAGTGGCATTCCATGTGGTGATTCCAGGACCCAGGCTCTTTCCATCTGTGGCTCTACCATCCCCTAAGAACGGAAAGTCCTTCATTTCCAGCCTGTAGGAAAAGAGCATGAAGGCTCATACAGTGGGTTTTGGGAGGCCACATATAGAAGTAGTGAACCTCATTTCTGCCTGCTTTCTGTGGACTAGAACTTCATCCCACGGTGTATGAGAGAGGGTCCCCATAGGAAACCAGAGACACACACCAAGAATCAAATTAAGAGAGAGCTTACAAAGATGTGGGCCCTTACCTAAACAGTGTGTGTGTGTGTGTGTGTGTGTGTGAGAGAGAGAGAGAGAGAGACTGACTGACTGAGATCATACACACACACACAAGCTGAGAGAGGGAGGTAGAGCGAGAGAAAGAGAGCATTTCCTAACAGGAACTGTACCTGAGGAAGCTGGCAGAATAAATGTTCCCCGTTGTCCAAAGCCAGAGGGCTGGGAGCCCAGTGAGCCCATCCACACAGGTCAGCCCCCATGTGACAGTCACAGAAGGGAAGGAAGGAGAGCGGATTTGGGGTAATGGAAGATAGCCAGTACCTGTGGCCCATCTGACTGCAGAAAAACTGAGAAATTTAGTCCATGGAGAGGAATGTTCAGTGGACACATCACTTTGTCTTTTCCACCGAGTAAAACTAGATTCTCAGGTTGGGGGGGGGAAGGTTTGGTTTGCTGCTATTCTTATTGGTGGTAGCTGTGGTGGTGATGGTCATTGGTTCTTGGTTCCCTCTACATGCCAATATCTGCTCTCTTCTTTTTTCTCCCATGCTTCTTTCTTTGTTCTGCAAATTCTTTCCCTTTAAGTGAAAATCCTTCCCTGTTCTCCAGAGGAGGTAAATTCTATGCTAAGCTTGAGTATGGGGTCCTGTGCTTGGATAGCTGTCTTCTCCAGGAGATAATCAAGGTGGAACTGAGATAGTTGGGGTCTCTGCAGGCAGTCTGTGCCCCCGGCAAGCCCCTCACCTTAACCCAAGGTTGGGCAGGGAAAGGTGCCTTGATGGAGTTAGGATAGGAAGCAAGTGATTGCCGCCTGAAGCAAGCAGTCATTTTCCTGGAAGTGAAACCTAGAAGAGTTCCCTCAGGCTGGGTCCAGGGAGGTGGACTTGGGTCCCAGGGGCAGGAAGCAACCTGCCCCTCACCTGCTTCTACCTCTGTCTTGGCAACCAGAAGTAGGTGTACAAGTGACATTGAAACTGGACATGTTAACAATGGTATGAGCCTGCCTCCCTCCAATCTAGTCCAGCTGTCCTGGCCACGCATCCCTGTCTCCAGCCCCCAGGGTCAGCCCAGTGGTTGTAACAATGGTCTGTCCTCTCCCCGCCCCACCCACTTCTTTGAACTCCTCTAAGAATCTGTGATGATAGGGCTGTCACTGTCTCAGCTTCTACCATTCAGGCTTAACCAGCCTTCTTCCCCTCCATGAAGAATGGAAGTGCAACCCCCTCATTGCCTCTGGCAGCTGGCCAGCAGGTCCCTGCCTTCTGCGCACTCCCAGGTGCAGGACAGCGAGGTGAGAGGAAAACAGGACCAAGTTCCCCAGCGCTATCATCTGGGTGCACCTATCTTGACAGCCAGGATTGCTAGTTTTTTTCACCCTCTCCCCAACTTTGCCAGATCTCCACTTCTGGCAGTGATGGCTGCCCATGACTTCACCTTCCTGTGCCTCAGTTTCCTCATCTGTAAAATAAGGACAATTATGGTGATGAGAGTTCTGGTCAGTATACCAAGCACCTCACTTGTGTTAATTAAGCTCATCCTTTCGATGCCCTGAGGGGTGGATACTGTTATCATCCCGTGTAACAAAAGAGAAAACTGAAACTGAGAGAAGCTCATTATTTGGGGTCTTGCACCCCTCAAGCGACAAAAGTAGGATTTCAACCTAGGCTATCTAGATTCAGAGTCTGTGCTGTCAACCAACAATAACAATAATAATCATATCCTAATTTAATGAGTTTTTGATCAGATTAAATACAAGAGCACAGGCAGAAAAGCTTAGCCCAGTGCCCCACACATGGTAAGAACTCAACGTGTTATTTATAACAGTAATTATTATATCATTTTATGTCATGTAATTATATATATGTAGATGAATGTTGACTCTTTAGCAACATAAGGGTTGGGGCAGTGACCTCCTGTGCAGTCAACAATGTATGTTTAACTTTTTATCTCTATTTTTTAGAATTTTTAAAATTAGAGACAGGGTCTTGCTTTTGTTGCTCAGGCTAGTCTGGAACTCCTGGGCTCAAGTGATCCTCCTGCCTCAGCCTCCCAAAGTGCTAGGATTACAGGTGTGCGCCACCACACCCAGCCTGTGTATAACTTTTGACTCCCCAAAAACTTAATTGCTAATACTCCACTCTTGACCAAAAGCCTTACCAATAACATCAACACTTGTTATATGTTATATGCATTGTATGCTCGATTCTTACAATAAAGTAAGCTAGGGAGAAGAAAGGATTATTAAGAAAGTCATAAGTAAGAGAAAATGTATTTACTTTTCATTAATTGGAAGGGGATCACTATAAAGGTCTTTATCCTCATCCTCCCATTAAGCAGGCTGAGGAAGAGGAGGAGTTGGTCTTGTTGTCTCAGGGGTGGCAGAGGCAGAAGAGGTGGAGGTGGAAGGGGAGGCAGGAAAGATGAGCACACTTGGTGTAACTGTTACTGAAAACAAACAAATCTACATAAGTGGACCCTTAAAATTCAGACCTGAGTTTTGAATTTAACTATATATTCAACAACATATAACTGTATTAGCATATTATGTACTTTTGATAGCATATATAGTTATTGACTATATGCTAAATATAGTTAGTTTAGCATATACAGTTGATAACTATAGTTTAGCATATATAGATAATAACTATATATGCTAAAAGTATGTGATATGCTAATATATGTTGAATATATGCTAATATTGTTATAATTATATATGCTACAAGGATATAATATGCTAATATAGTTATATGTTGTCATAGTACAGGAGTCAGCAAACGTTTTCTGCAAAGGATTAGACAGTAAATGTCTAGTAAATACTGTCTCTTTGGGACCACTCTACTCTGCGATTGTAGCAAAGGCAGCCACAGGCCATATGTAAATGAATGGGCATGGCCGTCTGCCAATAAAACTTTATTTACACAAACAGGCCATGGGCCAGAGTTTGTCAAGGGCTGGTATGGTATGTGTTACCTATATTAGCTTTATGTTTTCGGTTGCTTTGTTTACATTCTTCTTTGCCCTTCCTTTCTGAAAGGCCAGCTTCTCTTTCTCTCTGTCGATCTGTCTTTCAGGACAGCACGGCAGGCCACTGGGACACGGGCTCTCCTAACTCTGGGCTTGTGTGTCTGATAAGACATGAGGAGTGAGGGTGGCAGGACTCTGAGCTCAGGCCTGTCCTCCTCCTCTTCTCTCTCTCCCTTCTGTCTTTACTCTTTTCTTCCCAAACTCCAGAAGTTGCCATTTTCCTTGCCCGTTGCTGATTTTCTCTGCTTTGGGAGAAAGCCCAAGAAGGTGTCTTTGGGAAGCCCATGAGCATTTCTGCCCTCACTCATCCAGCTCCTGCCACTCTCTTTACTCTTCCTCAGACACACTAAGCACAGTCCTACCTCAGGACCTTTGCACTGGCTGCTTCCTCTGTCTGCATTGTTCTTCTCTGATGTAACCTCATAGCTTCTCCCTTACCTCCTTCAGGACGTCACTCAAAGTCCACCTTCTCAGCATTTGCCTCCCACGCTTCTGCCTTATTTTCCCCTTTGGAACTTTTCACCTTATTTTTCTGTTTGCTGTCTGTCACCCATGTCACTGCGATATCCTCAAGGGAAGGCAATTTTATTCATTTTTGTTGTGTTTTGTTTGAGACAGGGTTTTGCTCTTGTTACCCAGGCTGGAATACAGTGGCACTATCTGGGCTCACTGCAACCTCTGCCTCCTGGGTTCAAATGATTCTCCTGCCTGAGCCTCCCAGGTAGCTGGGAGTACAGGCACCCACCACTACACCTGGTTAAGTTTTGTATTTTTAGTAGAGATGGGGTTTCACCATGTTGGCCAGGCTGGACTCGAACTCCCGACCTCAAGTGGTCCGCCTGCCTCGGCCTCCCAAAGTGCTGGGATTACAGATGTGAGCCACCGCGCCCGGCCTTGGTTTCGTCCACTGCTGTGGGCTAGAGCAGCCTAGATCAGCATGACAGTGTGTTGGGTGAGTGAGCACTGTGGCTTCTGTCATTCATGTTGCCGGGCAGCGTTCATCTGGAGATAACCACAGTTTGTTCATCCATTCACCTGTTGATTGGTATTTCTGTTGATTCTTGTTTGGGCCATTATGAACAAAGCCGCTGATACTTGTCCTTTGCCCAGTTCTTCACTCGACGAATCCTTATAAATCCTTCAGGCCAGGCATGGTAGCTCAGGCTTGTAACCTCAGCACTTTGGGAAGCTGAGGCGGGAGCGTCGCTGGAGGCCAGGAATTCAAAACCAGCCTGCGTCACATAGCAAGACCCCATCGCTACAAAAAATATATAATTAGCTGGATGTGGTGATGCATGCCTGTAGGTCCAGCTACTTAGGAAGCTGAGGTGGAAGGATTGCCTGAGCCCAGAAGTTCAAGGCTGTAGTCAGTGACTGTACCCTGTACTTCAGCCTGGGTGACAGAGTGAGACCCTGTCTCTAAAAAATGACTACGGCGGCCAGGTGCGGTGGCTCACACCTGTAATGCCAGTACTTTGGGAGGCTGAGGCGGGCGGATCACGAGATTAAGAGATTGAGACCATCCTGGCCAACATGGTGAAACCCTGTCTCTACTAAAAATACAAAAATTAGCTGGGCGTGGTGGTGTGCGCCTGTAGTCCCAGCTACTTGGGAGGCTGAGGCAGGAGAATTGCTTGAACCCAGGAGGCAGAGGTTATAGTGAGCCAAGATCGTGCCACTGCACTCCAGACTGGCACCTGGTGACGGAACGAGACTCTGTCTCAAAAAAAAAAAAAAAAAAAAAAAAAATGACCACAGCAGCAACCATAATAAACCTTTAGATTTCCTCTTAAATGGTACATCCTCAGAGCCTTTCCTGACCCAGCAACTCACCCCAAGTCTGAATTAGACTTCACCCCATTTCTTTGATCCATTTATCATGATGACATGTTTATTTTGTGGGAGGCGGGAGGCATTCTGGCCAGAACTGTTGACTTCCAGAGTCAAAATACAGAAGAACCAAACAAAACACAACACACACATTTGCACAACAGCTCAAGGGAGGTGCTTAGTTCTCTCCATTTCCAAGAACAGATGATTTGTCTGCGGAGCAGAAATCAGGGCTGCTTCTTGGAGAAGGTGGATTGTTGGTGCCCCATCCACCCGCACATTTGCAAATGTGATGATGAAAGGATGATTGTCACAAGGTCTCCGAGCACAAGGGGATCCTGGTTGAGTGCAAAGGTAGTGGGGCTGACAAATCATCCTCGTATAACAAAAGAAAAGCCGCTGGAGTCACCCAGTTCAGAGGCGGCATCTGTAGAACATTCAGATGGTGTCTCAAGGCGTGTCACGTGGTGTTACCCAGAGGCCACTGGCAGAGCTAAAAGTGAGAGTTTGGGCCGGAAACAACAGAACCAGGTACAGTGTCACCTCCGCGAGGGCTCGGCTTGATCTGCTTTGTCTTCTGTTGCATCGCCGGCCCTTAGAACCCTGCCTGGTCCATCCTTGCTGCGTGAATGATCATAAGGAATGGTCGCTGTGTTGAGAGTTCGGGCTGTGAACTCAGACTGAGTTTGGTTACTGCGCAGCCACGACTGCCTGCATACCTGATTATGAGTCTCAGTTTTCCTCCTCCACAAAATGGGCAGAAACTAGTCCTTGCCTCATAGGGCTCTGCATTCATTCAGCAAACACGGAAGGAGTCTACACAGTGGCCAAGGCACTGTTCAAGATACAGGAAGCAGCAAAAGTCCCTGCCCTCTGGGAGCTTACATTCTCATTGGGAGAGACACACGATAAGAAAGAAAAATAATAGGTAAATTGCATAGCACTTTAGAAGATGATAAGGGTAATGGGAAGAGAGCAGCAGAGAAAGGGCTGCGGAGGGCAGTTGCTCTATTAGAAAGAGCTTTATTGAAGCAGTGGCATTGGAGCCAAGACTTGAGGAAGCTGTAAGGATGTCTGGGGAAAGAAGAAACAGCTGGTGCAAAGGCCCTGAGGTAGGGGCGTGTGTGACATGTGGCAGTGAGGAAGAGAGAGAGGGAGGGGGCAAGGGTGAGGATGGGGAGGTGATGGAACAGGTTGTGCAGGGCCTTGTGGGCTGCAGGGAGGTCTTTGGGTTTTGCTCTGAGGGAGGTGGGAGCCATGGAGGGCTTTTGAGCAGAGAAGGCATGTGACCTGACTCTCATATTCCTAGGCTACCCTGGCTGCTATACAAAGAACAGACTTTGAAGGTTGAGGGTGGGCGGGGCAGAAGCTGGGGAATTGGGGAGGAGGTGATAGTACTGGTCTAGGCAGGTAATAGAGGGGGTGGGACCAGGTTGTTGGCTATGGACATAATAATGAGTGGCTGGATTCTGGTTATAATTAAAAAAAAATTTTTTTTTGAGATGGAATCTTATTCTGTTGCCCAGGCTGGAGTGCAGTGGCGCGATCTTGGCTCACTGCAACCTTTCCCTCCTGGGTTCAAGCGATTCTCCTGCCTCAACCTCCCAAGTAGCTGGGATTACAGGCACCTGCCACTACGCCTGGCTAATTTTTGTATTTTTGGTAGGGACAGAGTTTCACCATGTTGGCCAGGCTGCTCTTGAACTCTCAATCTTAAATGTCCACCTTGGCCTCCCAAAGTTCTTGGATTACAGACATGAGCCACTGCGCCCAGCCTGTTTATAAATTTTTTTATTGTGATAAAATCCCTAAACATGAAATTTAGCATTTTGAGGTGTGCAATTCCATGGCACTTACTACAGTCACCATGTTGTGCAGCGGTCACCTCTATTTGGTCTCAGAACATTTCATCCCCCCCATAGGAAACCCTGTACCCGTTAGTAGTCACTTCCAGTCTCTCCCTTCCCCCAGCTCCTGGAAACTACTAATTCTGGATATAAGCTGATGGTTGACCAGTAGGATTTCTAGGCAAACAGCTGGTGAGGGCTCAATGCATTCATGCACAGAAAGCATTCAGGTGACATATAATAGGTGCTCAAAACTGAAATGGTGATGGTGAGCTGGCAGTGTTGATGAGTCCTTCCATAATCCCTGCTCTAGTGCTAAACTGATCTACCTGGCTGTGTAGAATTCCCACCTGCTGGCTGGGAGTGTGACAGAACCAGGATCTGTTCTTACTTCTAGTCTGGCCTGGGTTAAAGATAGGGGAGGAATGACCAGAAGGACCAAGCCAGCATCCATTCTGGAACATCTTCCAACCTCTTGTCCAGATTTCCCAGAACTGAAAAGGAAAATGTCCAGGGAGGGACAGTGCAGCTGATGGAAGTCCTGGCAAGCCCTCGACTTAGCTTCCCGGGCTGCTGTTTCACCAACTGGCATTTGTTGGACCTTCAGTCTGAGCCAAGATGGCAGCTTCAGAGGAAGAACAAGAAGTGAACAAGTTCCTTTCATGGTTGTGTCCCCACCTCCTTATATAGTCTCACATAAACCCCTGCACTGTCCCGTTACTGTTTGCCTCTCCCCAAAAGGAGTGTAAAACTCCGCCCACTTCCCCCCTAATGTTCACAATGTGTTTTGGTTTCTGAAGATGAAACTCCTTTACTTAGGCTCTGGTTGTAATTTTCTGGCTCCTTTTATTTCTCCGTCACTTGATGTATTATTTTTCCTGGTTCCTTCTGCCCTCCCCACACTGCCTGCTTTGATACTGTGCTTCACTGCTCTCTAGGTTTTATTCTCAACTCCTGCCAAGTTCAGGATGGTAGAGCTAAAAAAGACATGGATCATTTAGTCCTGAATTCAGGTCCCACTTCTGACACCTTCAAAGCTGATTTACTTTGGGGAAGTCATATAATCTTCCTGAGGGGGTATTCTTTACCTTGTTCAGCTAATACTTCCTGTTTTTCTCTGGGCACAGAGTAGAATGTCACTTTCCCCACCTCCCTGAAGTTAGATATGACTGTGTGATTTGGTTTCATCGGTGAAATGTGAGGGGAAGTGACCTCAGTTATTCTGGACAGAAGCATTAAGGGTGAGTGTGGGATACACCATGTTTCCTTTTTTCCTGCCTCCACTGTCATGGATGCACAAAGATGGACCCTCTCTCAAAGTAAGTGCTGGAGAGAGGATGACATAGATCTGTTGCCATCCCACTTCATAGCATGAGTGGAAAAATAGACCTGGGGTGTATTCAGCCACTGAGATCTGGAGATTGATTGTTACTGCAGCAGGACGTAGACTAGGCTGACTGTATACCTCATTATCTGCATTTTGGGGCTAATTCCTAATCACAGTGTCTCCAGGAGGATTATGTGTGTATATATATGTTTTAGAGCTGGATATTCATATTTTCGTTTTGTTTCTTTCTTCTCTTCCTTTTTTTTTTTTTTTTTTTAAGACAGAGTCTTGCTATGCTGCCCAGGCTGGAGTATAGTGGTGCAATCTCAGGTCACCACAGACTCCACCTCCCAGGTTCAAGTGACTCTCCTGCCGCAGCCTCCCAAGTAGCTGGGTTTACAGGCACGCACCACCATACCCAGATAATTTTTATATTTTTAAGTAGAGACAGGGTATCCACCATGTTGGTTAGGCTGGTATTGAACTCCTGACCTCAAGTGATCCACCTGCCTCCCAAAGTGCTGGGATTATAGGCATGAGCCACCACGCCCAGCCCATATTTTCTTACAAGGGCTCAGTAGGTTCAGAAATGTCACATGCATTTGAACTTCTGATTAACAATTATTTCTTCCCTTCCACTTTCTTCCTATAGTACTTCTAATTTTCCTGTTTTTCAATCTTGAATAAAATGTGAGAAAGAATTGTTTGACTTTTCCTTCGAGGAGATTAATGGTTTCTAAAGCCTGGGGCATTGATTTAGTCCTTCTCAACCTTTTTCTATGACCTTTTTTTCTCCTTCCCTGGTCCCTTAGTGTCTGCTAAGGGTGAAGGAATCTCTGTTTTAACTCATTGCATTTTTAACTCTTGACATCTTCATCTACTTTTTCCCACCTCCCTTTTGCCTGTTCCTCCCCTGCTCATCCCACCAGGGAGTTTATAATCAGGTTCTAGAACCTGTGATGTTTCTCTGTTGTTGCCTTCCGTCTTTCTCAAGTCTTAAGGGAATTGGTCGTAGTAGCAAATTAACAAATAGCTCTGAAGCGCCTGAAGCTCAGAGGCATTTCCTTTTGCTCACCTAAGCAAGATCCTGGAGTGGTTGCAAACATCCTGCCCCCTACTGTAAATCTGCCTTCATGGTCGTGAGTGATTCAGTTGGGGTCAGTGAAGACCCGAGCGGAAGATCTTGGCCGAGCCTCCTTGATGTTCTGGCTGCTCTGGGTGTTGTCATATTGATTAAGCTTCTGGGACCGCTGCCAGCAGCCTCTAGGATTAAATCAATAGAGTTTGCAAAAGTAAAAGCTTCTTTTGGAGACACAGAATATGTGGGTTTATTTTTTAATGATAAAGCTTCAAGGAGAATCTTTATGGGTAGCAGAGCCAGTGATGGGAAAGGTGAGGCAGACCCAAATATTTGGGGAAGTGCGGTGGGGAGCAAGTGGGCAGGGTTGCATTGCCAGGCTGGGGCTTTCCAGAAAGTCTGTTGAACTGGAGTTGCTAATGCAACCCTGGGAAAACTGTTCCCTCTGCCTGGAATTCTCTTCCTCCCTCTTTCTCATTCTGCTAACCCTGCTCTGTGCATCTCAACCTTCAGGTCCTCACTTACATGGTACCTCCATACTTTGAATTTTCCTCTACCCCAAGGACCTGTAGTAGGTTTCTTTATTAGTAGAGTATACTTTAAGTTCGCGGGCACATGTGCAGATCATGCAGGATTGTCACATAGGTATACACGTGCCATGGTGGTTTGCTGCATCCATCCCCCCGTTATCTACATTAGGTATTTCTCCTAATGTTATCCCTTCCCAATCCTCCCACCCCCTGCTATCCCTCCCCTAGGCCCCACCCCGTGACAGGCCCTGGTGTTCCCCTCCCTGTGTCCATGTGTTCTCACACTAATGAGAACATGCAGTGTTTGGTTTTCTGTTCTTTTCCCATCAAAAAATGAGCAAAGGATATGAACACTTTTCAAAAGAAGATATTTATGCAGCCAACAAACATATGAAACAAAGCTCATCATCACTGGTCATCAGAGAGATGCAAATCAAAACCACATTGAGATACCACCTCACGCCAGTTAGAATGGCAATCACTAAAAAATCAGTAGTAGGTTTCTTACTTTGTTTCATTTTTCAGAGGTGAAAATGCCTTGCTCTGTCAACCAGCCTGAAGTGCAGTGGTGCAATCATATACACGCTTTAGCCTCTGGAGCCTTTGGCCATGACCATAAACTACAGAGGGGTGGGGGGGAGGAGAAGAGAAAGACACAGACACCGAGTTGAAGGCCACATGCAGACAGAGGCAGATATTGGAGTGATGCAGCCACAAGCCAACAACTACCAGAGGAATCAAGAAAGCAGCTCAGCCCTACCGATGCCTTGATTCTGGTCTTCCAGCCTTCAGAACTGGGTGACATTATATTTCTGTTGTTTTAAGCCACCCAGCTCATGGCAGTTTGTCCTGGCAGCCCTAGGAAACAAACCCAGGACCCTACTGGTTTTCTCCCTAACACTTACCACAATTAGCAATTATGCCTGTATTTGCTTATTCCCTATTTCATGCCATCTTTTCCTATTACAAGTTGCAGGAGGGCCAGGAGGAACCACATCCGTCCTGCCCACTGTCACGTCCTCACCCTGTACATCCTGGTGCTGCCTGATGCTGTTCCCAGCATCTGGATTTGTCACTGGATTTTTGAGTCCCTCAGATAATCCAGGACGATCTCATCTTGAGATCTTTTAATTTAATTATAGTCGCAAAGGCTGTTTTACCGAATAAGGTCATGGCTGCAGGCTCCAGAGGCTAAAGCATGGGTATGATTGTGCCACTGCACTTCAGGCTGGGTGACAGAGCAAGGCCCCACCTCTGAAAGATAAGATAAGAAACCTACTACAGGTCCGCTGGGTAGAGGATAATTAGGAGTACAGGGTTACCATGTAAGTGAAGACCTGAAGGTTGGGACGCACAGAGCAGAGTGTGAGCAGAATGAGAGAGAGGGAGGAAGAGAATCCCAGGCAGAGGGAACAGCATGTGCAAAGGCCCTGGGGAAGGAACAAGTTCATCATATTCAAAAAGAGCCAGTGTAGCTAGAGCCTGATGAGCAAAGGGGCTCACAGGTGGGAAGAGAACTTGGCAGAGACAAGTCACACAGGACCTTCTAGACCATGTTCTGGAATGCGATGGGAAGTCCTCAGAGAAGTTTTAAGTGGGATGGGACAGAGCTGCTTTACTTAAAAAAAATACACACACACACACACACACACACACACACATACACACACATACACACACATACACACATACACATATTACCTATATAAAGCATATATATGTATATATACATATCTATTTCTCTCATATATATATATACATACACATACACACATACACATACACACACATACACACACACATATTACCTATATAAAGCATATATATGTATATGTATATATACATATCTATTTCTCTCATATATATATTTTTTTTTTTGAGGCAAAATCTAGCTCTGTCACCCAGGCTGGAGTGCAATGGCATGATCTTGGCTCGCTGCAACCTCCATGTCCCGAGTTCAAGTGATTCTCCTGCCTCAGCCTCCTGAGTAGCTGGGATTACAGGCGCTCGCCACCACGCCCAGCTAATTTTTGTATTTTTAGTAGACACGGGGTTTCACTGTGTTGGCCAGGATGGTCTCCAACTCCTGACCTTGTGATCCACCTGCCTCGGCCTCCCAAAGTGCTGTGATTACAAGCACGAGCCACCGTGTCCAGCCTGCCTATATATTTATTACCTGGGTATGGTGGCTCACACCTGTAATCCTAGCACTTTGGGAGGCTGAGGTGGGAGAATCACTTGAGCCCAGGAGTTCATGACCAGCCTGGGTAACAGAGGAAGACCCCATCTCTACAAAGAAAAATGAAAATTAAAAATTAGCTGGGTGTAGTAGTATATACCAGTAGTCCCAGCTACTCGGGAGGCTAAGGTGGGAGGATTGCTGAAGCCCCAAAGACCGAGGCTGCAGTAAGCCATGATTGTGCCCCGGCACTCTAGCCTGGGCAACAGAGTGAGATTCTTTCTCAATCAAGTAATTTTTGTATTGACGTGAAATTCATGCAACGTTGTTAACCATTTTTAAATAAGCAATTCAGTGGCTTTCAGTGCATTCACAATATTGTACAATCTCCACCTCTTTCTAGTGCCAAATATTTTATCGCCCCTCCAAAGAGCCCTGTATCCATGAGGCAATTGCTCCTCATCCTCCCCTCCCCATGTCTCCCTTGACCTCCACCACTCCTGGTAACTACAAATTTGTTTTCTGTTTCTATGGATTTGCCTATACTGGCTCTTCCATATAAATGAATTCATGCAATATGTGACCTTTTGCGTCTGGCTTCTTTCACTTAGCATAATGCTCTGGCTTCTGTCTGGAGAATGAAATGGAGGTCAGAAAGACAAGCAGTAGACCACTTTGGAGTGTACTGAGATCATAGATGTTTCTGTGGGAAGGGACAGTGGCTTGACCTTGGGTGCTGCTGTAGAGGCAGTGCTGAGCGGGAGGATTTGAAGCCTAATTTTGGAAGTAGAATCGGTGGGGTCTGATGATACATCAGCTGGAGCGGGAGGAAGACGCAGGAATCTGGAAGGTCCCTTAAGGTAACCTTACCTGAGCCCCTTACTCGGCAGCTGGTGGTACAGTTCATGACAAAGGCTAATAGAGACATGGGATTAGGGAAGGAATGGAAGAGTCTGGACCTTGGACACTGTAGGGGTCTGAATCGTGTCCACCAGAAATTCACATGCATTTGTATCCTCAGAACCTGAGACCTCATTTGAAAGTAGGATCTTTGCACATGTCACTGAGTCAGGGATTGAGATGAGGGATTAATCATCCTGGATTACAGTGGATTCAAGATTCTATGGCAAGTGCCTTGATAGGAGAAGGTACAGGAGAGAAAGTCAAGTGGTGATAGAAGCAGAGAATGGAGTGGTGCGGCCACAAGCCAAAGACACGTAGAGCCACCAAAACCAGAAGAGGCAAGGAAGGACCCTCCCTTCGAGCCTCTGAAGGGAGCTCAAACCTGTTAACCCCCTAATTTCAGACCCTTGCCTCCAAGATGATGAGAGAACAAATTCCTGTTGTCTTAAGCCACCCAGTCTGTGGCAATTTGTCATGACTGTCCTGGAGAGTAATACAGACCCTCCTGTGAGATGCTCTAAGAAGACACAGAGTGATATAGCTGTTGCTAAGGCCATTCAGAGTAGCAAGGTGGAAATCAAAAGGAGAAGTGCCCCAACTCCCCCTCCTCTCCAGTCTCTTGCTGGTGCCTCCCATTGGCCAAGCCCACCCAGAAGGCAGAAGATGTGGTGAAGGGCAGAGTTGGGGGGCTTGAGTGCTCCAGTCACGGAAGTCAGCCCTGCCTTTACCAGGACACTAAACAGGGCAGTGAGTGGATATTTTAGGGGAGAAAGGACAACAAGAGAATGATAAAATACATCAAAATGCATGCAAGCTCTAGAAAGAGGGTAGAGATAGAGAAAGGGTGATTGCCTAGGATTGGAGCCCCAGGGAAGACCAACATTTAGAGATTGGATAGAAAAGGAGGAGCAAAAAGGGAAGATTGAGAAGTAGAGACCAGGAGGGTAGGAGGAAAACTAGAACAGCATTAAGAAGGGCACTGTCAATAACGTGGGCACAGAAGAACGGCCCTGGGATTTGGCAGCCTGGGGGTCTTTGGCAATCCTCTTGGGAAGAGTTTTGATTGAGTGATCGGAGCTAGAGGCCAGCCTGGGGAGGGTAGGAGAAGAATGTGCAGTGAGGACATGGAGGGAACACGTGAAGGCAACTCTTTATGAAAGGGAGTAGAGGTTGGTGGCTGGAGGGAAATTTGGAGTCAAGGGTGGAGGTTTTAGTGATGGAAGAATATTGATTTCTGTAAATTGGTTCATTCCCAACCATTATGCCAATATGCTCAGGTGTCTTCTCTTCTATAGGATGCTGGGATTCTCAAATGCCCATTTGAGGTTTAGCATCATGAATTAAATGTCATCTGCCCAGGTAGTTGATCTCATTCAGGAAAGTTCCACTGCCCAGGTATGGGAAAGGCAACTACTTGAGTTTACGCAGGGATGGATTTGTTTTCCAGGAGGGAAACAGGCAAGCAAGTGCGATATAATCAATTCGTTTAAGGTTGACAAGGCAGGAGAAGGTCCTGAGAAATGGCGGGGTCACAGGGTTGCCGGGCTCAACGGGATGGACATTGGTTTGCATTTAAGGGAGTTAGTGAGTTGGGAGGTGGTTGAAGGAAGGATGCTGGAAAGAGGTATTTTGTGGGTGGCTGGTGTAACCTCTGAGCATGCATAGCTGGAGTGGCTTGGAGGAGACGTCGGTTATTGATGAAGAGGTAGGGACACCCCCTCTTGCTCAAGGAAGCAACGGACCAGCATGGACAATGGTCTCTCCACAGAGAAATCAGAGGTCATGAAATGTTAAAAGGCTCCATTGGAATCCTAGCTCCCAGCTTCTGTTTTCCTGTGGATCTCAGGATCTTGGCTGCTGGTGCTACCTCTGACCTTGGACTTCCCATTGAGCCCAGCAGCACTGGGAGGGACCTTCGTGGACTTGGCTGGTTTAAGGAGGATCTTCTTGTGTTTGCTGACTTTCTTGGGGGCCTTCTTGGCTGCACCTGCTTTTGAGGGAGCCCTCTTCACCTCACCTGGCTCTTGGGCACCTTTTCCACCTTTTCTGGGTTGGGAAAGTCTTTCTTCACTTCTTTTGCTTTCTTGGGGCCCTTCTGACTGGGTTTTCTGGGAGCCATGATGCTGGACATCTTCCAGAGCTGGGTTTTCCTTTTGTTCTTGGGAACTAATTTGAGGCTGCAAGTGGCCCCACCTTGATCTTGGAGTTGATGGTCTGCAGGGAATTTCCAGGTTTACATTTGTTTGTTTGTCTAATTTTGAGATGGACTCTTGCTCTGTCGCCCAGGCTGGAGTGCAGTGGCATGATCTCAGCTTGCTGCAACCTCCGCTTCCTGGGTTCAAGCCATTCTCCTGCCTCAGCCTCCCGAGTAGCTGGGATTATAGGCATGCACCACCACACCCAGCTAACTTTTGTGTTTTTAGTGGAGACAGAGTTTCACCATGTTGTCCAGGCTGGTCTCGAACTCCTGACCTCAAGTGATCTGGCTGCCTCCCAAAGTGCCAGGTTTACAGGCATGAGCCACCATGCCTGGCCTCCAGGTTTAAGTTTAAATCATGAAGTAGATAGAATGTATAAGGAGTTGCCAGGGAAATGGAGGATTTTACTGACCACTGAACAGGGATGTCACTCATGCAAGAGAGGAAAAGGGCTCCTCCTCCTTGGCAGAGTGAATGTAGAAGGGAAAGTGGCTGAAAATGGAATCAGGAGACAGAGATCTCACACCACTCAGAGGTCCCTGGAGAACTTGACTGACCTGGAAAAAAAAAAAAGAGAAACAGGGAGAGAAAGTCTTCAGTTCTTGTTTGGAATCTGACTCCAAAGCTTCCTCACTCCTCACCCTCTTGCCAGACCCCTAGAGTCTGAAATTGATGAATACTTTCTGTTTAACAGTTGGCTTCTTTTTTTTTTTTCTCTTTCTGTTTTCATCGAAGGATCTTTATTTTGCTTTCGTGTATTTGTGTGTTTTCCATGAGTCATGTTAATTCTTCCATGTTTAAATTTTTTGGGCTGGAGGAATTCATATGTTTAAATTATGGATTTAATTTCAGAGGGTGTACACACACACACACACACACCTCACTTTAAAAAACTAAAATATAGCCCTGTAAATCTGCAAAAATATCGAATGTGGGCTGGGTATGGTGGCTCATGCCTGTGATCTGAGCACTTTGGGAGGCCGAGGTGGATCACCTGAGACCAGAAGTGGGAGACCTACCTGGCCAACATGGTGAAATCCTGTCTTCACTAAAAATACAACAATTAGCCAGGCGTGGTGGCAGGTGCCTGTAACCCCTGCTACTCAGGAGACAGAGACATGAGAATCACTTGAACCCAGGAGGTGGAGGTTGCAGTGAGCTGAGATCACCCCACTGCACTCCAGCTTGGGTGACAGAGCGAGACTCTGTCTCAAGAAAAAAAAAGTCAATATGCATCCCCTCCGACACCAATTTCACATTTTGGAATTTGTCCTGCAGGAAAATTGTCACAAGTGCACGAGGATGTATGGTGAGATGATTATCATTTTAAAAAGATGGGATCTCACTCTGCCAACCAAGGTGGAGTGAAGTGATATGATCATAGCTCACTGCAGCCTTCACCTCCCAGCTTTAGAGGATCCTCCCGCCTCAGCCTCCCTAGTAGCTAAGAGTACAGGTCTATTCAGCTATGATGACAGTAGATGTAAGACCTAGAAAGGCAAAAAATAGGAAAAGTTATTTACTATTGGCAGCGGTTGTCATAAAATAATCAAAATAAATAAAACAATCAATTTAGGCCAGGTGTGGTGGCTCATGCCTATAATCCCAGCACTCTTGGAGGCTGGGGTGGGCAGACCACGAGGTCAAAAGATCAAGACCATCCTGGCCAACATGGTAAAACCCCGTCTCTACTAAAAATACAAAAATTAGCTGGGCTTGGTAGCACATGCCTGTAGTTCCAGCTACTTGGGAGGCTGAGGCAGGAGAATCGCTTGAACCAGGGAGGCGGAGGTTGCAGTGGGCTGAGATCGTGACACTGCACTGGCGTCTGGGTGACAGAGTGAGACTCTAAAAAAAAAATAACATTTATTGCATGATTATAGTGAGATGAATTGTATTCTTTGTGTGTATAAGCACATTGTTTTCTTTTTTAAAAAGACATTTATTTATTTTAAGAAATACGGTCTTGCTCTGTTGCCCAGACCGGAGTGCATGGCATGATCATAGCTCACTGCAGCCTCAAACTCCTGGGTTCACACAGTCTTTCTGCCTCAGTCTCTTGAGTAGCTAGGACTACAGACATGTGCCAACATGCCTGGGTAGTTTTCTTATTTTTAAATGTGTTTTTGTAGAGACGGGATCTAGTTGTGTTGACCAGGTTGGCCTGAAACTCCTGGCCTCAAGCAATCCTCTGCCTTGGCCTCCCAAAGGGCTGAGATGATAGGCATCAGCCACTGCATTTGGCCCACATTAAATTTTCCAGTCATCACAGGAACCAAAGTAAACTATGAAACACTCACGTCTATTGAGCACTTACTATATGCAGGGCCCTGTAATAGATTATTGTTATTGTATATAATGTATATTAGCCATTCTCACACAATCTATTAGGTAGGTGCTATTTTCTCCCTTTTATATATGACGAAACAGGCTCAGAGAAGAAAACTTCCTTGCCTAAGGTCAAAGCCACGTCTGATCCCCAAATCCTTTCAACTCCTCTGCACTACTATTTTTTAATGCAGATATTGCCAGTTTTTGAAGCAGAAGCACCATTTAGCAGCCCGAAGTAGACTTCCCATTTGAGAACCCAAGTGTTGGACCTTCTCGGATAATATGAAAAAAACAAATGACACACAAACCTACTTGATACTCGGTTTTTAATTTTCTCTTCATTTGATTTTCCTGATGACATGATTAATCTTTTTTGTCTCTACCCTGTACGTGAAATGCAGGTCTTTGCCGATGTCTCAGAGAGGGTTAATAGTTGGTGCTGGGTTTTTCTCTCCCCGGGGCTTCCTGCCCCTGGTTGCTAACGAAATGAAACGTGTACCTCTTTGCCGCTGGCCGTGGTGCTGAAAACATCCCGGACAGCGCTAGGGTTGCCCTTGCTAGCACGCCATCCCTGCTAAGAGTCTTAAGCTGATCAGCGGGTGGAGAGATCTTTTCTGAGCTTCATTTTCGTTAGTACTGTGTGTTGAAGAGTCTGAAGCCCACGTCTGAGAACTGGAGACTGTGGATTACTGGAAGTTGAAATCGTCATGAATAATTCCTACTTGAGATGGGCTTATGAGGGTGTGGACTAGCACTCAATGCTTGGCCTTTGCTAAATTGTGGCAATTGATTGGGACTTGAGTGGGGTGTAAACCATTTGGTCTAATCCATATAGTTAGGGCTTCATATGCACTTGCACTCCACTTTTTAAATGAAGGCAAAACCATCCACCTGCTAACCAGGATAGTTCCTGAGTGGTCTTTGTGAACCACCAGCTTAAAAGCGTAGATTGTGGGCTGGGCACGGTGGCTCATACCTGTAATCCCAGCACTTTGAAGGCCAAGGCAAGAGGATTGCTTGAGCCCAGGAGTTCAAGACCAGCCTGGGCAACATGGTGAGACCCTCATCTCTACAAAAATGTTAAAAATTAGCCAGGTATGCTGGCATGCACCTGTAGTCCCGCTACTCAGGAGGCTGAAATGGGCCGATGGCTTCAGCCTGGGAGGTCAAGGCTGCAGTGAGCTGTGATCATGTCACCGCATTTCACCCTGGGGAACAGAGCAAGATCCTGACTCAAAACAAACAAACAAAAGGCACAAACTGTGGAGTGGGAAGAACTGCATGTGAGCCCCAGCTCTGCCAGGACCTCCTTTGTGACCTTGAGCAACGTGCTTAATCTCTCTGAGCCTGGATTTTCTTATCTGGAAAATGGGGCTTACCACAGAAGCCACCTTGTAGAAATGTTGCAAGGAATTAACGGAAACAAAGTGCTTACCACACTACCCGCCCAAAGGAGCACTTGGAAACAAGGGCACTGTAATTATGGTTGCTGTGTTTGTAAATGGCCCCATAATAGTTTATCACATTGCAGAGTTAAATTGGGGCATGTGTTTAGTGGAGCAAGGAATATGTCTTAAACCGTATATCTAAGGTCCTGGGATCCCCCACTCTTTTACTGGTGATTGTGATGAGCATGGACCTAACATGAAAATAAGGTCTGCTTGGCTTCTTCCCACAAGCCCAATGACCTGGTTGACTTCTCCAAGCATCTGTTTCCTTAGAACCCACTCATCAGCAGCCTCTGTAGTAGAGACAAGGCATCATGAGTTGACAAACCTGATTTGATTTTCACACCAACTACAAGAGGTTTGAAATGAGCTAAGGGTGAAGGGCACCACAGAGAGAGAGCACCACAAAGGTCTTGCTAAGGGGTGGGAACCATTAGCCATGCCCACTTTGAGAATTTTCTTTCATGTTATGAATCCCAAGACCAAGGTCCTGTTCACAGGTGCAAGCCCTCCTTCTTTCCTGTGCAGAATCGTTAGTCTTTTCCAGGGTTACATATGGCCTCTCTCTGGGGCCTCTGCAGGTCCTGATCAATTTCGTCGTGTATAGAGTTCTGTGTCTCCTCACCTGCCTGCAGGGCTGTCTGCTATTCTGACTTCCGAGAGCCATTTCTGGAGCCAGCTTTTCCTCCCATCAGGGATGCTTCTCTTCTTTCAGCCCCCGCCCCCCTTTGGCCTCCTAGGATGGCTGATTTTTCTGGATCCCGCTGACACAGGTGCTTTCTCTCCGAGCCAATCAGGGAGCAGAAAGGCTCAGCTCAGCTAACAGAGGCATTGCTCACCGCAGCTGTGAGTTAGAACTCAGCCTTTCTAAATCGGGAGGATCAGGCATGACTTAAGGTTGGGCTGAGAAAGCCTCACCTCCCCCCAGCTCGACTACCCAATGCAACCTTTGACTTCTGCCTAGGGCGAGGCATCTCATACCATGCCATGAACTCAGCAGCCCATCTTTCTTTCATATGGGCACCAAGTACATCACTGCATATTTCAGGGGGTTCATTGTGTCCTTAACATGCTCATGGAGACTTGGCCTGAGATGAAGTCAGGGGAAAGATGTAGGTAGCAGGACCCAGGCCCCCTTCCTTCATTTCCTCCACTGGCAATTTTTGTTTTGTTTTGTTTTCTTTTTGAGATGGAGTTTCACTCTTGTTGCCCAGGCTAGAGTGCAATGGCGCAATCTCGGCTCACTGCAACCTCCGCCTCCCAGGTTCAAGCTATTCTCCTGCCTTAGCCTCCCAAGTAGCTGGGATTACAGGTGTCTGCCACCACACCCAGCTAATTTTTGTATTTTTAGTAGAGATGGGGTTTTACCATGTTGGCCAGGCTGGTTTTGAACTCCTGGCCTCAGGTGATCCACCCACCTCGGCCTCCCAAAGTGCTGAGATTACAGACGTGAACCACCATGCCAGGCCCTTCCACTGGTGTTTTGTTGGTGGTGGTGGTGGTGGTGGTGGGTTTTTTTTTTTTTGAGCATCGACTATATAATGAATGCTCTCCTGCACAGAGGATGAAGCGATGAACAAGGCAGACACAAAATCCCCACGTACACAGTGTGTGCAGTCACATGGGAGAGATAGGGAACAAGATAAAGAAAGAAAAAATAGCAGATGCTTGACTGGGGATGGGAACTAAAGAAAGAAAGGCAAAGTAAGCAGGCCAAGGGGGTTGATGGATGTGACCTTTGAAGAAAGGCCTAAAGGAAGTGAGGGAGGGACTCATGTGGATGTCTGGGGAAAGAGCATTCCAGTAGAATGAACAGCAGGTGTAAAGGCCCTGGGGTAGAAATGTGCCTGGGGAGTTTGGGGAATAAACAGGAGGCCGGTGTGACTAAAGGCGAGATGAGAGGAGGGAAGTAATGGAAGCAGGCCATGCACCTTGCTAGTGCTGGGAGGTCTTTGTTTTTGCTTTTGAGTAAGATGGGATCCATGGGAAGGCTTTAAATACTTCTACATGCCTTAAGCTGACATTTTCTTTTCTGCTTTTGTCTCATTCCAACATTGCTGTTACTTCCTCAAAATCTTGGGTTTCTTCTCAGGCTCTTTACCCAAGTGGGAGCAGAAAGTTGGTACCCAGGGCTCTTAAATTCTCCTCCTGGGGTCAGACCATGGAGGAGAAAGCTTGGAGGAGAAAGAGGAACCCCCACCTCTTTCTGGATGACTCAAAACCGTAATTACCTGAGCTCCTCCTCCTACCCCTGAAATAGAGGCACTTAGCACTTCCTAAACTTCCCTGCACACACAAATCCCCTGGCGATCTTTTAAAATGCAGATTCTGACTCAGCAGGTGAAAGCAGGGCCTCAGGCTGCCTTCCTAACGGAACAGGTGCTGGTTCTGGGACCACGCTTTGAGTAGCAAGGGTCTAAGATCGTTGCTGCAGATTTCCATTTGGGGCATGTCTGTGGACATTTGCCGGAGTGTGGGTGCAGACAGGGAGAAGGGAATGATGTTGGAGAAGCAGGGTGAGTATCTGTATTTGACAAGAAGTAAGAAAATGAAGCAGGGTGGGAGAGAAGAACCTCTTTCTTTTTGCCTACATGATAAGGCTTCATTGCTACACCCAGAGAGCCCTGGGTCTGAAATCCAGGTGATACTGGCCAGTTGAAACCCTGATAATGCAGCCCATAAAAGTGCTGCATGCTGCATGCTGGCCTGCTGGGACTCTTCCTGGAACCTTCAGTGCCAGAGCTGATGCAAAGGAAGTCATATCCCTGCCATTGAGGGGCAGGAGGCCAGGGGACCTGAGGAGTGGGATGGAAGAAGCACATGTAAGGAGGCTGACTTGGCAGGGAGAGGAAGCGAAGTCAGCTTCAAATCACAGCGAGAGGAGACCGGGGAAGGGCTTGGCATTTCTGCTCTGTGTACAAATATTGTCTCTTATTTTCCGGGCTGCAGGGTGAGGCAGAGTGGAGTATTTGTGCAACACAGCCCAGCTTTGTTCTCTGGTCTCCTAACGCTTGTCAGCTTGGAGGCAGAAAGCCAATCAGAGAATATCGTCGGCAAGGCCGGCTTTTGTTGGCTCTCCAAATTGCCCTGAGTCTCATATTTTGCTTTTCAGAGTGTGCGTGGAGCTTGCCTTCAGCTGCTTTCAGCTGGAGGCAAAGGCTGAAGCTGGTGACAAAAGGAAGCCTGGTTTTCCGAGACTTTTACTGAGGGGAGTTCTGTTTCAGACTCTGTTTTCCCAGCTGGAAATCGGGTTTCACTCTCCCTCCAGCCTGGAAGGGATGGTTTTATGGCGCTTCCAAAATGCCAAACCTAACTGCAAGGCAGAAGGGGAGACTGAAACCAGTTAATTTTCCAGAGGATAGAGCTAGGAGGAGGGGAGGGGTTTAACATGGTCAAGTTGCGCAAGACGCACTAATTGGTATATCTACAGAACACGGGATTTCGGTGCCCCCAGGGGACACTGAGCAGGGTTCAGAGACCACTTGAGGTTGTCATCACTGGACAGGAGGGGATGCTACTGGCATCTAACACACAGAGGCTGGGGATACTGTTGAATGTGCTACAGTGCCCGGACAGCCCCACCAAGGAGAATGATTCAGCCCCAAACCTAGTGCCGAGGTTGCTCTGCAGTAACCAACACCCTGTGGCTTTTTCACTCAAGCAGCCACTTCTCCAGTGTCTACACGTCCTTCTCAGAGATTGCCAGATCTGTACACAGAGCCTGTTGGCGTGGGACACTTCTGAGGGGTCTGGCAGGGGGACAAGGGACTTTCCCTTTCACCAGCTGATCAGCAGGTCGGGAGCTAGTAGGAAGTGAATAAGATGGACCCTCCCTACCTGCCCTGCAGACCCTCCGGTGGGCACTAGGGAGGGAGGCCTCCTCAACCCGGATGAGAGCTCCCAGGATGCAGGGAGGAGTTTGTGCAAACTGGAGAGAATGCAAATGGGGTATCTAGAGATACGCATGTGGATGACCCCTCCCCTGAGTTGAAAGAGCAGATTCTCAGAGGTCTGCTCTGATCACTGTATTTTTTTTATTGAGGTAAAATTCATATAATGCAATTAACCATTTTCAAGTGGCATTTAGGGCTGGGCACAGTGGCTCATGGCTGCGATGAGGCTGAGGCAGGAAGATCACTTGAGCCCGGGAGTTCCAGACCAGCCTGGGCAACAAAGTAAGACTCTGTCTCTTACCAAAAAAAAAAAAAAAAAAAAAAATAGGCACACATAGTGGTATGCACCTGTGGTCCCAGCTACTCAGGAGGCTGAGGCAGGAGGATCGTATGAGCCTAGGAATTCAAGGCTGCAGTGAGCTATGATCATGCTACTGTACTCCAGCCTGGGTGACAGAGCAAGGTCCTGTTTCTTTACAAAAAGAAAGAAAAGAAAAGAAAGAGAGGTATTTAGTACATTCCCATTGTTGTGTAACTGTCACCTTTATCTAGTTCTAAAACATTAAGCAGTGATTCCCATTTCCCTTCCCATTCCCCAGGAACCACGAATCTGCTGTCTGTCTCTGCCTATTCCAGACATTTTACGTACATGGAATTATACAATATGTGGTCTTTTATGTCTAGCTCCTTTCACTTGGCATAACGTTCCCAAGGTTCATTCCTGTTGTAACATGTGTCAGTACTTCATTCCTTTTTATGGCTGAATACTATTCCATTCTATAGGTAGACCACGTTTTGTTGATCTGTTTATCCATTGATGAAATTTAAGCTGTTTCACTTTTTGGCTGTTGTGACTAGTGCTGCTGTGAACATTTGTGTTGGTTTGGAGTACCTGTTTTACAGTCCTTGTGTGTGTATACTTGGGAGTGGAGTTACTGTGTCACATGGTAATTCTGTGCTTAACTTTTTGCAGAACCAACAACGGTTTTCTACAGCAGTTGCCCCAGTGTTTTGCTGCTGCTGCTGCTGCTGGTGGTGTCTTGAGACAGGGTCTCGCTCCTGTTGCCCAGGCTGGAGTGCAATGGTACGGTCATGGCTCACTGCAGCCTCAGCCTCCTAGGGCTCAAGCAATCCTCTCACCTCAGCCTCCCAAGTAGCTGGCACTACAGGCCTGTGCCACCATGCCCAGCTAATTTTTTGTAATTTTTGTAGAGACAGAGTCTCACTTCGTTGCCTAGGCTGGTCTCAGACTCCTGGGCTCAAGAAATCCTCCTCCCTTGGCCTCCCAAAGTGCTGGGATTGCAGACATCAGCCACCGCACCTGGCCGGCTACACTCTTTTATATTCCCCCAGCCTGAGTTTCAATTTCTTCACATCTTCACCAACACTTGTTTGTTTGTTGAGCCATCCTAGTGGGTGTGAAGCCATTTCCCATTGGGGTTTTCTTTTCTTTTTTTTTTTTGAGATGGAGTTTCGCTGTTGTTACCCAGGCTGGAGTGCAATGGCGCGATCTCGGCTCACCGCAACCTCCACCTCCTGAGTAGCTGGGATTACAGGCACGCGCCACCATACCCAGCTAATTTTTTGTACTTTTAGTAGAGATGGGGTTTCACCATGTTGACCAGGATGGTCTCAATCTCTTGACCTCGTGATCCACCCGCCTCGGCCTCCCAAAGTGCTGGGATTACAGGCTTGAGCCACTGTGCCCAGCCTCCCATTGGGGTTTTCTTTGCATTTCCCTGATCACTGATACACTCATCTACTTACTGGCCATTTGACTGTCTTCTTTGGAGGAACATCTGTTCCCGCCCCCTGCCCATTTTCAGTTGGGTTATCTTTCTGTTGCTGTGCTGTAAATGTTCTTTATATATTCCTGGTACTAGACTCTTATCAGATACATGATTTGCAAAGAGCTTCTCCCATTGATAATGTTCTTTGAGGCACTGAAAGGTTTAAATGTTGATGAAGCCCAGTGTATCTGTTTTTTGTTTTTTTGTGGCTCATGCATTAGGTGTCAAATCTGATCACAGTGTTTTATTTGTTATTTTAAGTATTTTTGAGATGGAGTCTTACTCTGTTGCCCAGGCTGGAGTGCAGTGGCGTGATCTCAGCTCACTGCAGCCTCCATCTCCCAGGTTCAAACGATTCTCCTGCCTCAGCCTCCCAAGTAGCTGGGACTACAGGTGTGCACCACCGTGCCACGCTAATTTTTGTATTTTTCATAGAGACAGGGTTTCACCATGTTGGCCAGGCTGGTCTCAAAGTCTTGACCTCAAGTGATCCCCCTGCCTTGGCCTCTATTTATCTATTTTTAATTCATCATTGATTGATTGATTGATTGAGACAGGGCCTCCTTCTGTCACCCAGGCTGGAGTGCAGTGGTACAGGCATTGCTCACTGTGGCCTTGACCTCCTCAGCTCAAGCCATTCTCTCACCTCAGCCTCCCAAGTAGCTGGGACCACAGGTATCTGCCATCATGCCGGGCTCTGCCACTATATTTTAAATTGCAGCCCTGGCCCCTTCCACTGTCTGTACCCGTCACCATCTTCCTACACACATAGAATATATGATGTACTGTGTGACATGGTATATGCAGGTCTGACATGGTATGTACATCACGTAGTATACATGATGCAGTTATTTATTTGCTTCTCCTCTAGGAAGCAGGAGGAAGCTTCTCCTCTTGTCTGCTTTGCTGTCAGCTGTGTCCTAGCCCAGAAGAGAGTCTGGCACCCAGCAGGTACTGAGTGAATATGCGTTCAATAAATATTGCAGGTGAGACGGAAGCTGAACATCCACATTTCCCTTTAGATGTCACCTGCTCTGGGTTCGAGATCTGAAGGGATTTATTCCGGACGGGAGAACTGAATAATACCACCTGTGCTGATGCAGGTTGGGAGGACCTGGAGGGCTTGAGATCTTTCCACTGGGGTCAGCGGGGGTGGGTGCACCTCCACACACCCTTTTTTTCTTTAAACAAGATTGTTCCTTAATTCCCTGATACTCCCTTTGAATACATGATTTTAGCCACCATCATAGCGAATTGCATCGTTCTCGCACTGGAGCAGCATCTGCCTGATGACGACAAGACCCCGATGTCTGAACGGCTGGTGAGTGATGTCTTTTCTTGGGGGCTTCTCCTTAGCTCTAGCAGGCCATTGATTTTGGGGGGAGTGGAGCAGGGCACAGAGGAGGCTCTCAGTGCTGGAGCCCAGAGCCAGGTCATGGGAAGCCTAAATTTCTTTTTTTATTTTTTCTCAAAACAGAATCTTGCTCTGTTACCCAGGCTGGAGTACAGTGGCTTCATCGTAGCTCACTGCAGCCTCCACCTCCTGGGCTCCAGCCATCCTCCCACCACAGCCTCCTCAGTAGCGGGGACTACAGGCACTACCATGCCCAGATTTTCTTACTTTTATCTTTTTTGTAGATGATGGTCTCACTAGGTTGCTTAGGCTGGTCTCAAACTCCTGGGCTCAAGCCATCCTTCCACCTCAGCCTCCCAAAGTGTTGGGATTACAGACATCAGTTGCTGTGTGCAGTCAGTGTCATGACCACCAATGATATAGGAGAGGAAAGACACCCTCACTGCCTGCCACACACCCTCACCATCTAGCGGATCTGGTGTCAGCAGGGAGAGACTCAGGTGACAAGTGGTCACATGGTCCCTGAGAAAATCCTATTCCAAACGAGATTCTCGTGAAAAATGTTGACTGCACCCCAAAAGAGTGTTAACAGAGTACAGTGAATGCCCCCACGAACCCATCCCCCAGATTCAACTCTTCTGTCCTTTTCCTTTCCTTGCCTTTTTTTGATAGAAGTGATTTCAGGCACATCAATTCACCACGCACACTTAAGTCTGTGTCACTAAAAACATGGATGTTTTCTGGCAGGGCGCGGTGGCTCAAACCTGTAATCCCAGCACTTTGGGAGGCTGAGGCAGGCAGATCACTCGAGGTTAGGAGTTTGAGGTCAGCCTGGCTGATGTAGTAAAACCCCGTCTCTACTAAAAATACAAAAATTAGCCAGGCGTAGTGGTGAGCACCTGTAATCCCAGCTACTCGGGAGGCTGAGGCAGGAGAATCACTTGAAACCAGGAGGTGGAGGCTGTAGTGAGCTGAGATCACGCCACTGCACTCCAGCCTGGGCAATGAGCAAGCCATCTTAAACAAATAAAAAACATGAATCTTTTTCTTATGTAGACACAGTGATGTTATCACACCCGGCACAATGAACTGTGGTTCCTCAGAATCATCTAAGACCCAGTCGGTTTTCAAATGTCCATGATTGTTTTGGCAATATCTTTTTTTAAAAAAGTGAGGGAGGAAGGAAGAAACCCCAAAAGGATTTTTCCATGCCCTCCCCCAGGTGCTCCACCCTCAAAGAACCTCCATGCGTTCAGCTATCCAGGAGCCCTCTGAATCCTGGCATTTTTGGGGTTTTATGGAGGCCTCCTTACATAAGCATGAGGGATGAAATCACTGACCATTGGTAACCAACTTGACTTTCGGCCCCTCTCTCCCAGAGGTTGCAGGGTGGGGCTGAAAATCCCAACCCTCTAATCATGCCTCAGTTTTCCCCGTGACCAGCCTCTATCCTTAAGCTACCTAGAGGCTGCCAGCCACGAGTCAATCGTTAGCCTATAAAAAGTCATCCCTTTGGAGATCCCCAGGACTGTAGGAGCTGTACATCAGGAAACAGTGTGAAACACCAAACACATATTTCACAGTGTCACAGTCTTCTAAAAACCATAACTAGCCTAGCAAACCTGTGATTTTTAGACTTTTTTTTTTTTTTTAGACGGAGTTTCGCTCTTGTTACCCAGGCTGGAGTGCAATGGTGCGATCTCGGCCCACCGCAACCTCCGCCTCCTGGGTTCAGGCAATTCTCCTGCCTCAGCCTCCTGAGTAGCTGGGATTACACACACGCGCCACCATGCCCAGCTAATTTTTTGTACTTTTAGTAGAGACGGGGTTTCACCATGCTGACCAGGATGGTCTCGATCTCTTGACCTCATGATCCACCCGCCTCGGCCTCCCAAAGTGCCGGGATTACAGGCTTGAGCCACCGCGCCCGGTTTAGACTTTTTCATTTTCACTTAAAATAATGCTAACTGAAAAGAGTCCATTGAAAAACTGGTAAGCTAATAGAAATACCAGTGGCAAGCTGATATGAAAAAAAAAAATCATTTAGGCAGAATGAAATGATTGAAGCTCGAGAAACATAGCTATAACAGATGGGAAAATGTCCACATAGGGGCTCCGATGGAGCAGAGCTTAGAGCTTAATTTCAAATATGATATGTTATCAGCTGGAAGCCAGAACCAGCTGGAGGTTCTGCAGAAGAACTGATGGTGAGGACATCGGCCACGTACCAGCCAGTACAGAAGTCCTATCCCAACCCTGTAACAGTCTGAATGGCTGTATTGGTATATACCAGCTGAGAGCCGTCCTAAAGGGTCAGATTTAGCGGTGGGGTCAGTGCACAATCTCCACCCTCAAATCCTTGAATGCTGCGTATGACAAATAAATCCTCTAAACCAAATGCTTCCATTAGAACTTTCTGCAGTCACAGAAAAGTTCTCCGTCTGCCCTGTCCAATATGATTTCCACTTGAAATGTAGCCAGTGTGACTGCTGAACTGCATTTTTTTATTTTATTGCATTTAAATTAATTTTAATTGAAATAGCCACATGTGGCCTGTAGCTGTCATATTGACTAAGGCAGGTGCAAGCAAATGATTCTACTTGGTAAAGTGGCATGTGAGGTTGGCCCAAAAGGAAGGAAGGAGGAAGGTGCCTTCTCTGAGTGTTGGCTTTGCTTCCAAAAGGCTTTGGACAAGAGGCAGTGAGGGGTGGTGAGTGCAGGAGGGTCGGCGGAAGCAAGAGGGTGCTGGGTACTGATTTTTAGGTGGGCTGGTTCCCTGGTCTTGCCAACATCTGCCCAGCCCAAGATGCCGACCTTGCCTTCTCTTCCTTCCAGGATGACACAGAACCATACTTCATTGGGATTTTTTGTTTCGAGGCTGGAATTAAAATCATTGCCCTTGGGTTTGCCTTCCACAAAGGCTCCTACCTGAGGAATGGCTGGAACGTCATGGACTTCGTGGTGGTGCTAACGGGGTAAGTGGCGCATGCTGTACTCTTGAGATTTAACTAGCTGAAGAATTATGAGGCTTTTGGTTGGTGTGGTCCAGGCCAGGCTCAGGAAGGCTGAGCCCTTGTGTTCTCCCTCCCCTCGTTATGCACCTGACTCCTTTCTGCCAACCCCCCACATCCATATTTCAGCCGTGTATTACAGCAGATGCTTTCTGTTACAATTAAAATAATAGCTCATTATAGTTGGCTGCTTCTAGAGTGCTTTATGGGCATTCTCTGATTTAATCCCTGCAACAACCCAATGAATTAGGAAATATTAATATTCCCATCTGAGCACTGCGGAATCAGAAACTCAGAGTGTAACTTGCTTAAGGCCACCCAGCAAGTAAGTGATGGAACTGGGATATGAACAGGAGATGATGTGTTACAGAACTCAAGGTCTTAAATGTTGTACATGCATTGGTCTCTTGCTTTGCTTGAGGATATCTTGCCTTTATTTCAAGTTGGTGAATGTTTTTTGAAAATGTCTGAGTACAAGGGATTGTGGTTATGACTAAGGAGAAAACCAAGCTAAATAAGGTACAGTCACTGTCTTCAAGGAGTTTTCAGATCCACATGTGATGAACCGTGGTTGAAATGTGTGTACACTTTCCTCTAAGCACCCTGTATGAGGTAGCACTTGCTGCTATAACAAAAGATTCAAAACTAGGAAATGACTTACACACAGCAGAAGTTTATTTCTCACTCATAGAAAATTCAAAACTGAGCTGGGTGTGGTGGTGCATGTCTAGAATCTCAGCACTTTGGGAGGCTAAGGTGGGAGGATCACTTGAGCCCAGGAGTTGAAGACCAGCCTTGGGCAACACAGTGAGACTGTCATCCCTAAAACATAAAACAAAATAAAAATTAGCTAGGCATGGTGGTAAATACCTGGGAGAATTGCTTGAGCCCAGGGGTTGGAGGACGCAGTGAGCTATGATCATACCACTGAACTTCAGCCTGGGCAAAAGCCTCCCAAAGTGCTGGGAGCAAGACCCCATCTCAAAAAAAGAAAGTCCAAAATAATTGTTCCTAGTTGTCAGGCTGATCTCCTCCAATGACTGAGGGACCCTGGTCCTTGCCATATTGTGGCTCTTCATTGTCAGCCCACAGCATCCAGTAACTCAATGCTTGTCTGTATCAAACCAGGAAAGAGAAATGAGCATAGAAGGTGATACTTGGGAAGGTTTATGAGGTTGGAAGGGGTGTGGCTCATACTTGTTCCGTTCATATCCTGTTGGCCAGAACTTGATCACATGACCACACATCACTGCAAGGGAAGCTGGGAACTGTCAGATTGTGCTTAGAAGAAAAGGGAAATGGATTTGGAGAATGACCCACCAGTCTCTGTCAGGGACCGTAAAGACTTCTATTAGATTTCAGTATGGACATTACTGTCTGGTACCAATGGCTGGCTCCTCCTCTTCCCACTCTCTGCTCTCCTCTGGGCTCTTCTATTCTAAGATCCTTCTTCCCTGGACACCTTTTTCATAGTAATTATTTACAGGATCATAGCTCTCCGTGTTTTGTTGCTGCTCCAGGTTCTGTCTCTCCTGGCGGATGTGATAGGTTGCAGCACCCACGCTGTGCTGGCTGGACTCTCACAATGCAGATCTGTTTCAGAGCAATGTTGCCTCTCGCAGAAGGAACTGTGTCACGTTGGGATGTTTCTGTAGAGGCCTTCAGATGTCTGTGATCTGTTGTAAGGACTTTTGGCTAGCTCTCATGGGCTTGGGTGTGGCAAGGGATCTTTGTTAGCTGTGCTCACAGTTCGGTGGCTTGGAACCTTGGTGGATTCCAAGGACATATTATGGTGCTGGGCACTTACACTCTACCAGGAAACTTATCTGGAAACAGCCTAGTGGCTTTTTTATTGTTAAAGAAATGTAAAGCTGGGCGGGGTGGTTCATGCCTGTATTTCCAGCACTTTGGGAGGCCAGGGTGGGAGGATTGAGCCCAGAAGTTTGAGACCAGCCTGGGCAACTTAGCAAGACCACATCTCCTCAAAATAAAAATTAAAAATATATAAAGCTGGGTACGGTTGGCACATGCCTGTAACCCCAATTACTCAGGAGGCTGAAGAAGTAGATTGCTTGATCCTAGGAGTTCGAGACCATCCTGGGCAGCCTAGCAAGATCTCATGCAAAACTAAGTAGAGAATAATAGAACAAACACCTCTAACTCCTGTGTACATATTCATTTATTCAATGACTGTTTATTGAACACCTCTATGTGCCAGGTCCTGTTCTAGGCTCTGGGACACAGAAGTAAACAAAATAGAAAAATCCCCTATTCTCATGGAGCTCATAGTCTAGTCATGGAGAGGGACAAAATTGATGGATGAATCTAGTGTGTCAGATGGCAGCGAGGGGTATAGAGGAAAAATAAAGCAGGGAGGGAAAGAGTGTGTTGCAGGCAGGGCTCAGGGGTGCTGGAAGCCGGGGAAGGCTTCACTGGGAAGATGACATCTGGATGAAGACCTAAGGGAGGCGAGTGAGTGAGCCATGAGGATAGCTGGAACAGAGTGTCAGGCAAAGGGAACAGCCAGTGCGAAGGCTCTGAGGCTGGACTATATGTGGCATGTTTGGTCGACAGCAAGAAGGCCTGAGTGGCTGCAGAAGGTGACCAGAAGAATGGGGAGAATTGAGGATAGAGAGGTAATGGAGTAACCAGCCATCAAAACAAAACTTTTCTTTTTTCTTTCCTCCCTTTCCCCTTTCCCTTTCCCTTCCTTCTGACAGAGTCTCCCTCTGTCACCCAAGCTAGAGTGCAGTGGTACAATCTCAGCTCACTGCAACCTCTGCGTCCTGAGTTCAAGTGATTCTCCTGCCTCAGCCTCCCAAGTAGCTTGGGTTACAGGGTATGCCATGACACCTACCTGATTTTTATATTATTAGTAGAGACGGGTTTACACCATGTTGGCTAAGCTGGTCTCAACCTCCTGACCTCAAGTGATCCACCTGCCTCGGCCTCCCAAAGTGCTGGGATTACAGGCATGAGCCACCACGCCCAGCAAAGTAAAACCTTTCTAATCCCTGTTTTCTCCCTCCCTAGACCCCTGTTTTCTCTCTCCCATCCAGAAGTACTTTCCTGAATTTTATTTTTATTGTTTCCACGTACATATTTACACTTTATGCTACCTATTTTACACTTAAAAATGCATCTGAAACAGCGTCAGAATGAGAATAGCTTACACTCCGACTACCTACATAGATAAGAAATACGTGGGCTGGGAATGGTGGCTCACACCTGTAATCCTAGCAATTTAGGAGGCAAAGATTGAAGGATCACTTGAGGCCAGAAGTTTGAGACCAGCCTGGCCAATGTAGTGAAACCCCATCTCTACAAAATGAAATCCGACATAATAAAATAATTAGCTGGACATGATGGTGTGCTCCTGTAGTCCCAGTACTCAGGAGGCTGAGATGGAAGGATCACTTGAGCCCAGAAGGTCAACGCTGCAGTGAGCTGTGACTGCACTCCAGCTTGGGCAACAGAGCAAGACCCTGTCCCTAAAAAATAATTGTTTTGTTTTGTTTTGTTTAAGAAATAAAGGCCGGGTGTGGTGGCTCACACTTGTAATCCTAGCACTTTGAGATACCAAGGCAGGAAGATTGCCTGAGTCCAGGACCATTCTGGGCAACATAGCAAAACCCCATCTATACAAAAAAAAAATGCAGTAAGTTACCTAGGCATGATGACATATGCCTGTAGTCCCAGTGACTCGGGAGGCTAAGGTGGGAGGATCACCTGAGCCCAGGAAGTCAAGGCTGCAGTGAGCCATGACTGTACCACCGCACTCCAGCCTGGGTAATGAAGTAAGACCTTGTGAAAGAAAGAGAAAGAGACGGGGAGAAGGAGAGAGAGAGAGAAAGAAGAGGGGAGGGGAGGGGAGAGGAGAGGAGAGGAGGAGGGAGGGGAGAAGGAAAGAGGGAAGGAGGAAAGAAGGAAGGAAGGAAGGAAGAAAAGGAAGGAAGGAAGGAAGGAAGGAAGGAAGGAACTGGTTTTCAAACTGTTACATTCCTCTGTAAATGTTTTCTTCTAACCTGACTTTTGTAATCAACATGAAATGTGATTAAATAGCTCTTATATGTCCATTTTCATGACTGCATAGTATTCCATGATAGGACTATGCTGCTGTGCATTTATCTGTTTGGATTGTTTCTGGCTTTGGGCAATTTTGAAGCAAACTGTCCCTGCTTTCTCCCGAGTGAGTTTCTCTAGGGCCCATGCCCAGGAGTGGAACTGCTGACTTGTATACTGCATGCATCCTCAGCCCCACTAGATGTTGCCAAATGGCTCTGCAAAGTGGTTGTGCCAATTCATGCTCTCTGGGGGCTGGCTGCTGCTGGCTGGGGCTGGCTTGACCTTGCTGGCAGGAAGGAGCCTTAAAAATCCGTGTGCAGGTTTTAAAAAAACTTTTAAGTTTAGTGGTACAAGTGCAGATCTCTTACATGCGTAAAGTTGTGCCATGGGGCTTTGTTGTACAGGTGATTTCATCACCCAGTACTAAGTATTAAGCCTAGTACCTGTTAGTTATTTTTCTTGATCCTCTCCGTCCTCCCGTCTTTCACCCTCCAAAAGGCCCCAATGTGTGTTGTTCACCTCTGTGTGTCCATGTGTTCTCATCATTTAGCTCCTACTTACAAGTGAGAACACGCAGCATCTGGTTTTCTGTTTCTGCATTAGTGTGTGAAGAATAACGGCTTCCAGCTCCACCATGTCCCTGCAAAGGACATGATCTTATTCTTTTTTATGGCTGCATAGTATTCCATGGTGTATACATACCACATTTTCTTTATCCAATCTATCATGGATGGGCTTTTGCAGCCCTGTTTTTCATGATAACATGGTTATGGAAACACTTAGGGAAACTCATATACTGCTGAGCACTGTGATAGTTAATATACTGATTGTCAACTTGATTGTCTTGAAGGATGCAAAGTGTTGTTCCTGGGCGCATCTGTGAGGGTGTTGCCAAAGGAGATGAACATTTGAGGCAGTGAACCAGGAGAGGCAGACCCACCCTCAATCTGTGGGCATCATCTAATCAGCTGCCAGTGCGGCCAGAATAAAAGCAGGCAGAAGTTGGAAAGAGCAGACTTCCTGAGTCTTCCTGCCTTCATCTTTCCCCCGTGCTGGATGTTTCCTGCCCTCGATTGTCCAACTCCAAGTTCTTTACACCAGTGGTTTGCCAGGAGCTCTCAGGCCTTGACCACAGACTGAAGGCTGACTGTCGGCTTCCCCACTTTTGAGGATTGAGGGCTTAGACGGATTCACCATTGGCTTTCTTGCTCTGCAGACTGCAGATAGACTATTGTGGGACTTTACCTTGTGACTGTGTGAGTCAGTTCTCCTTAATGAACTCATTTTCATGTATACATCTATCCTATTAGTTTTGTCCCTCTGGAGAACCCTGACTAATACAGGCACCTAGTGGGCCCCATGAAACTGGAGGCCGTCATTCAGTAGGTCAGTTTGTGAGTTGTAAGTGTCTGTATCTCCCTGCTTACAACAGGGTGGCCTTTCTTCTCATTTCCTGTCATCTAGTGGAGGAGATTCTAGATTCATTCCTCTAGGGGAGAAGTTCTTCATCTGGAACAGATAGGTCCTAAGGCTGGGAGCTCATAGTTGGGATGAATGAACCCACTGAATTTTTTTTTTTTTGAGACAGGGTTTTGCTCTTGTTGCCCAGGCTGGACCGCAACGGCATGATCTCAGCTCACCACAACCTCCGCCTCCCGGGTTCAAGTGATTCTCCTGCCTCAGCCTCCTGAATAGCTGGGGTTACAGGAATGTGCTACCACGCCCGGCTAATTTTGTATTTTTAGTACAGACAGAGTTTCTCCATGTTGGTCAGGCTGGTCTCAAACTCCCGGCCTCAGGTGATCCACTCATCTCGGCCTCCCAAAGTGCTGGGATTATAGTTGTGAGCCATCATGTGCAGCCGCACCCACTGAAATTTTATGCAAAAAAAATTGTGTGTGCATATATATATTTTTTCTGGTCTGTAGTATTTATTAGATTCTCAGAGAAACCTGACCCTATCATGAAGAGCTACTATTCTAGATTGCGTTCCTTTCTTTTTTAAATTCATCATGCATTTATTTCAGTTGCTTTTCTTGCTCTTGTTTCTCTGGTAATCAATTATCCTCATTGTCCGGTGGTTCTGGCTCCTTCAAATCAGGCACATCGCTCAGATTTTATTACTCCAAACTCCAGGGTGCTGTTTACTGTCCTATTGGGTTATAAGCTAGGAACAGCAAGAAGAAACAAAAGTTCTGTATGAGCTGGTGCAGTGGCAAATCCCTGGAATTCCAGCTACTAGGGAAACTAAGGTGGGAGGATTCCTTGAGCCCAGGAATTAAAGGCCAGCTTGGGCAACAAAGTGAGATTTTTGTCTGAAAAATTAAACAAAAAAAAAAATCCAGGCTGGGCACAGTGGCTCATGCCTATAATCCCAGCACTTTAGGAGGCCAAGGCAGGCGGATCACTTGAGTTCAGGAGTTTGAGACCAGCCTGGCCAACATGGTGAAAACCCATCTGTACCAAAAATGCAAAAAAAAAAAAATAATAATTAGCCTGGTGTGATGGTGTGGTGTGTGCCTGTAATCCCAGTATCTTGGGAGGCTGAGGCAAAAGAATCGCTTGAATCCAGGAGGCAGAGGTTGCAGTGAACTGAAGATTGTGCCACTGTACTCCAGTCTGGGCAACAGAGTGACACTCCGTCTCAAAAAAAAAAATCCACATACACGCACATACACATACACACACACATACATGTCACACACATACACAACATACATGCACACACACATACACGCACAAGCACGCACGTACTCATACACACACACATACACACACATCATGCAGACCTAGCCTTCTGCACAATGTCAATGGTGGAGAAGCACAGTAGACACTTAATTCTATGTTTCAGAGAGGAAGGGACTCAAATACATTAATTTGACATTGAGACAATGATTACTTTAATGAGTACTTCCATTTTTTTTCTTTTTTTGATACAGAGTCTCACTCTGTCTTCCAGGCTGGAGTCCAATGACGGAATCTCAGCTCACTGCAGCCTCCGCCTCTTGGGTTCCAGCAGTTCTCCTACCTCAACCTCCCGAGTAGCTGGTATTACAGGCCTGCACTGCCATGCCTGGTTAATTTTTGTATTTTTAATAGAGATGGGGTTTCACCATACTAGCCAGGCTGATCTTGAACTCCTGGTGTCAGGTGATACCCCCACCTCAGCCTCCCAAAATGCTGGGATTACAGGTGTGAGCCACCACGCCCGTCCTGATGAGTACTTTCTGATTAATCTCTTGTCCTCTCAGATTCCTGAAGCAAACCACAGCGTTAAAACATCATTCATTGTTTTTGTGGACTGCCGAGGTGTTTGCCTTCTTCTTGGGTGAAGTTTGGTGGAAAAGATCTTGCCCGTGAATATCTGTTTGTTCTTTGTTCTCTGAGGCTCAGAGCCTCAGAGAAATCCTAACTCTGTAATTTTGTCAAGCTCTTGTAAGGCATATTTTCATTGCATTTGTGTTCCGATTATGAAACTTAAAATGTGTGAGAGAAAGATTTCAGAAGCTTGGCTGTATGTCTGAGATGACAGTGCGTTTACTGTAACGTTCAAATATATATAAATATCGAAGAGATCAAATAACACAAATTGTGCATGTTGAGAAGAGAGACTGAATCTCCCCAGAGAAGGGGGTAAACACAATTGGTTTTTTTTCTTTTTTTATTCACAGGGTTGGCACTGTACTTGGCACAGAATAAATGTTCAGTAAAATGAATGGCTATTAAGCTGGAAAATGGTAACACTTCTAATAATGAGTGTTCTGGGAAATTTACTAAGCTGTTTAAGATGGGACCAACCCACTGATATAGTCAGATAGTCCAGGAGTCTATGGCAGATGTCCTGAGCATCGGATGAGATATAAGACAAAGAGAAGCTCTGGGTCTTTGCCAGCTCTGACATTTTCTGACTCTGTGAAAACAAATGTTCCTTTTTAGAAGAGTCTGTAAACTCTCTCAGGCTTTGGGCTGTTTTGTTGAAGATCGGAGGCAAGGAAAAGATGCACGTGTACAGGGACCAGCAGGGAAAGATGTTGTTTTTGGTCTTTCTGGCATCATTGCATTTTAAGGCTCCACGGGCTCTGGCTAGTTCAGCCCTTCTGTTCTACTCACAAAGAGGTGAAGTAGTTTGCCCCAAGTCATGCAGAAATGGTGACAAGGGGTATTCTAGAGTAAGAAGGTATCTTCAGGCCGGGCGCAGTGGCTCAAGCCTGTAACCCCAGCACTTTGGGAGGCTGAGGCGGGCAGATCATGAGGTCGAGAGATCGAGACCATACTGGCCAACATGGTGAAACCCCGTCTCTACTAAAAATACAAAAAAATTAGCCAGGCATGGTGGCGCGTGCCTGTAATCCCAGCTACCCGGGAGGCTGAGGCAGGAGAATTGCTTGAACCCAGGAGGCGGAGATTGCAGTGGACTGAGATCGTGCCACTGCACTCCAGCCTGGCGCCTGGCAACTGAGTGAGACTCTGTCTCAAAAAAAAAAAAAAGAAGGTGTCTTCATGTCACAGAGCCTGGGACCCTGGCTTCGTGGGCAATGGGAGTGGCATAAATGCTTAATATCACCCCTTGGGTTCTGCCACTAGGGCCCAGCTCTCTCTTCCTTCCTCTTGCCCCCTGACTAGCTTATGGCCTCTTTCCAGAGAATTAGAAAGGGATCCTCAGAGAATAATCCCAGTTCCCTCGCTTTGTATTAGATAGTTGAGGAAACCAATCTCAGGGGGGTCAGTGTCTTGACCATATACCTCTCATATTCTCTCTCCTTTTCGATTAATTGAATAAATACATGCAGTTGTGTCTTACCTTCTTTTTTCACCCCTGCCCCATGCAACTTCTCTGAGTTGCCTTCTCATGTAAACAGCATTCCAAAAGCAACAACAAAACACAACCAGCATTCTAACTCATGAGACCAACAACAGTTCCTATAAATACCAGCCACCTTATATTTTACTGTATCTCTGCAGTAATTTCTCCCCTCCACAGATCTGTCATCCTTGGTACCAAAAGGATTCCCCACTGTGACACAAATGCTTTTAGTCATTCTCCATGAGTTATTCCATTGAGACAGCATCAATCCTTTTTATTGTTCAAAGCATATGGTTGTCATGATATTTGCCGGACTGTGTTTCACCAGGAACCACATCACTTCCTAGCAGCAGGAGCTAGTTCCTTCCATCTTCCAACAACACCAGCAGTGACGTTAGCTGCAATAGTTGTTATTCTTATCATTTCTTGAGTATGTACTGTGTGGCAGGGACTACATTAAGAGTTTTATGTGCATTGTCACATTTAGCCTCACTAGCCTTTGTACAGATGAATCTGAGGCTCAGAGAGGTTAAGCTGTTTGCAAGGGGGTCACACAGCTGCTAAGGGATCGATCTCAAGCACTCTGCTAGGACACTTCTCTAAACCTAGGATAGCACTGGTCAACCCAGCATCCTTGGGAATGTAATACCTCTTATTAACAGTGCTGGCAACATTGATAAACTAAAACTTAGGAGATGCTTACAACATGATATACAATGTACGTACATAGGCACCCACCTTAATCTCAGCACTTTGGGAGGCCAAATCAGGAGGATCACTTGAGCCTAGGAGTTTGAGACCAGCCTGTGCAGCATAGCAAGATGCTGTCTCTATAAAAAGTTTATTTTTAAGTTAGCCAGGTGTGGTGGCCCATGCCTATAGTCCCAGCTAATGAGGAGGCTGAGGCAGGAGGATTGCTTGAGCCCAGGAATTTGAGGCTGCAGTGAACTGTGATCACACCCCTGCACTCCAGCCTGGGTGACAGAGCAAGACTGTCTCTAAAAGTAAAAATAGAAATAAAATTCTTACAACCCTCGAGGTTAAATAAATATTATTATCCCCCTTTACAAATGGAGCAATTGAGGCTCAAAGACACTAAATACCTACTGTTTTAGTCTGTTTTCTGTTGCTTAGAACACCTGAAACTGAATAATTTATAAAGAAAAGCAATTTATTTTTTACAGTTATGAAGACTGAGAAGTTCAAAGTCAAGGCTGCATGGCCTATAATGCACACATACCACTGCACTCCACCCTCGGTGACAGAGTGAGACCCCGTGTCAAAAAATAATAATATAAAACACATTTCAACACGAGTTTTGGAAGGTTTGAAATATTCAAACCAGAGCATCTCTCTCATAAGTGGTGGACCCAGGATTTGAACTAAGGCAGATCTGGATCTAGAAACCATTTTTCTTAAATCCTACACTATTTCCCTAAGGTCAGGTTTGCCAAGGAAAATAAACTTGAGAATTTGAATAGAGCTCTCTGGGCATGGAAAGTCAGGGTGATCCTTCCTTCCCCTCCCCGATCTTGGGTTCCAGTATGGCTGGGAGAAAACAGGAGCAGAAGAGATTTCAAGAAATGAGAAACTGGCCTACCACCGTGGTTAAGGCCCTGACTTCAGAGTCAGAGGAAGCTCTTTCCTCAATGACACTGAGAATATGAGTTGAACTCACTCAACTTCAGTATTCTCACCTGGAAAAAGAGAGCTAAACTAGTGTCTACCTCCTAGGGTTTGCATCACACATGAAAGTTGGCGAACTGAAGGAACAAAACCTAAATTCTTTTTGTGGGGTTGGGGGTGTGTGGTAGATGCTACAAGTTCTCCATGCCTTATTTACCTAGCATACCTCTAAGTTCACCTGCAGCTTCAGTGGTCAGTACCTATGCAAGCTGACCTCTTGGTACACTCCCATCTCTCTACATCTCTGTTGGAGGGCCATCTCTGGCATCACAGAGTTTGCTCAACCCCCACACGAGATGCTTAACAACCTCAGGAGTATCCCTCAACCAGTGAGCTAGAATTTGGTGTATAAACACCTTGGCTTCCTCTTCGCTCAGTGGGAAAAACTGAAAATATGTTATTTCACAGCATCACAGAGGCTCCTCAGTAAATTTGAATCCTGGTGGTTCACCATAAGACCTATTAACTAATGCCCTGTTTCCCAATCTCTCTCTTCCTCATTCCTCCCTTGTAATTCCTTGGATCATCTTCCAACTTAACCACTGGGCCCCAGTTCTTGCCTTGGAGTCTGCTTTCAGAAGACTCCATACAAACTCAAGGAGCAAACGTTGGAAGCCTAGTGGGTTACAGGTTTCAGCACCCTGGACAGCTCTCAGCATACCGTATCATGCTGAAATGTTCTCTTCCCTCCTTCTGCCTCCCGCTGGGTTGGAGAGGGACTGAGCGAAGGCCAGATGGCCAGGTGACCTTGCTCCATACCGAGCTTCTTGGCCATTTTCCCTGTGGGGCTAGAGAAGACCTTGCCATCCATCTCTCTCTGCAGGTTTGGGGGCCGACTGAGGTCTTGTTCTCTTGAATTGCTATGACAAATACCAGCCTGCCTCCAAGGGGCATCTGTCCACTGCCTCTACAGTTTGCATCCCTAACGAGTCCTCTCCTCTCACCAGGGCAGGGAGGTGGCTGCCTGGCAGGCTGCTCGAGGCCAGGAGGCCAAGATTGCGCCACCACACTCACAACAAAGCGAGACTCTTTTTTTCTTTTCCTTTTTTCTCGGGACAGGGTCTCACCTGTTGCCCAAGCTGGAGTGCAGTGGCACGAGCTCTGCTCACTGAAGGCCTCACCTCCCGGGTTCAAGCACTCCCACCTCAGCCTCCCAAGTAGCTGGGATTACAGGTGCACACCACCATGCCTGGCTAATTTTTTCATTTTTAGTAAAGACAGGGTTTCACCATGTTGGTCAGGTGGGTCTCAAACTCCTGACCTCAGTGACCCACCTGCCTTGGCCTCTCAAAGTGCTGGGATTACAGGCATGAGCCACCATGCCTGGCAAACAGAATGAGACTGTCTAAAAAAATAATTTTTTAATGTTCTTTTGCAACCCAGCTGCTTCTTATGCAGGCATCTTTAAATGAGGACAGCCAGTCTACACAGACATGTAAGGAAGCATAGTGGTTAAGACTTGGGCTTTGGGGTTAGCATAGATTCCCAACCTGACTTCACTCTTTTCAAGTTGCGTGACCTTGAGCAAGTTACTGCACCTCCCTGAATCTTTCATTTCTTCATCTTGAAAATGAGAGTAGTAACATTCCTGACTTAGCGGGGCACAGTGGCTCATGCTTGTAATCCCAACACCTTGGGAAGCCGAGGAGGGTGGATTGCTTGAACTCAGGACTTTTAAGGCCATTCTGGGCAACATGGTAAAACTTCATCTCTACAAAAACAAAACAAATTGAAAATTGTCTGGGTGTGATAGTGTGTGCCTGCAATCCCAGCTACTCAGGAGGCTGAGGTGGAAGAATCACTTGAGCCCAGGAGGTCGAGGCTTCAGTGAGCTGTGATTGCACCACTGCAGTCCACCTGGGCAACAGAGTGAGACCCTGTCTCAAACAAACACACAAAACAACAACAACAAAATACTCCCACCTTATGGAGTTGTTTTCGTGGTTTCTTGAGCTAATGTCTGACACATACTGGGCTGGGTTTATGGATGTTATTTATCCACGGGCACTCTGAAGAAGGAGAAAGTGATATAGTCCATTGGACCTCAGCTTCCTCATCTGTGGAATGGGAATAATAATTGCACCTACCTGAAAAGGTCAAAGTCAATGAGATACATATAAGGAATTTAGAACAGAAACTGGCACAGAAGAAGTGCTCAATTATATTAACTCCTGCAAGACTAATAACTATAATTATAATGATAATAATTATTACTACTTCTCCAGTCCCAGTTACATGGGCCAGTTAGTTACCTGTAGAGAACATTTGCTATTATTAGTTGGGTTCCCAATATCTGACCTTCCTTTCCAATTTAGGGAGAATCCTCCCCTTTGTATATAGTACTGCTGGTTCATGGGACCCACACTCACTTATAAGTTGAAGGTGAAAGGGATCCATCCTCTCCCATCCCCTGGTAGTCAGGGCATGTGATTTAAACTCAACCAGGGCCAGGCACAAGGGCTCACTCTTGTAATCCCAGCACTTTGGGATGCCAACATGGGAGGCATCTGAGCTTGAGCCACGCCCAGAAGTTGGAGACCAGATTGGGCAACATAGTGAGACCCCTATTTCTAAAAAAAAAAATTTTTTTAATTAACTGGGGGTGGTAGCACAGGTTTGTAGTTCCAACTACTCAGGAGGCTGAGGCAGGAGGATTGCTTGAGCCCAGGAGGTCAAGCTGCAGTGAGCTGTGATAATGCCACTGTACTCCAGCCTAGCCTGGGCAACAGAGCAAGACCCTGTCTCCAAAAACAAACCAACAAAAAACTCAACCAGTCACGTGTTTTCCTACCCAGGAGTTTGAAAATGGACCAAGTGATCCAAACGTGATGGTCGGGATTTTTTCATGGCAGCCTGCTGCAGGAGGAGGTCAGGCTGGCTACATTGTTCCTGCCCATTTTCCAAACCCTCTCTTCTGGTCCCCTATTGATCATCTGAGCTTCCTAAAAATCCCTTTTATGCCTAAGATAGCCGGTCAGTATTTGGTTTTGCAATTAAGAATCCAGACTGATCCTGAGATAGAGATTTGAGGGCAAGTGGTTTGTTTGCCAATACCAGGAAATGGGAACAGGACAGAAAGAAGGGAAAGGGAAAGGGAAAGCTGGGCATGGTGGCTGACTCCTGTTATCTCAGCACTTTGGGATGCCGAGGAATGCGGATCACCTGAGGTCAGGAGTTTGAGACCAGCCTGGCCAACATGGCGAAACCCCATCTCTCCTCAAAATACAAAAGTTAGTGGGGTGCAGCAACACACACCTGTAATCCCAGCTACTTGGGAGGCTGAGGCATGAGACTTGCTTGAACCCGGGAGGCAGAGGTTGCAGTGAGCGGAGATGGTGTCTCAGCCCTGAGCAACAGAACAAGACTCTGTATTTAAAAAAAAAAAAGTAACCTGTAAATATTTGCATTTGCAGATGAGTTACAGCTGTGGGCAGCTAGTGCTTAAGCCATCTGGGGAACTTTGGGAGGTTGTGAACCTGCCTTTCAGAGCCAGCCCACCTGAACAAGGAAGGTGGGATGAGGGAATCCTTCTGGGGACATGAGCTCGCCTTCTGGGAATCCTTCTGGGTACATGGGCTCTTGTGGCTTTCCCGGAATTTGGACTAAGCATGTTTTTGTGGCAAGAATGTCATATGTATTGGCAGGGAGCAGTGCAGGCGGGGTACAGACACAGCACCCACAGTGGGTGCCTCATCACTGCGCTCATCTAACCCTGCCCTGAATTGTAATTTAATTGCCTACGTTTCCTGGTGAAGCATTTGGAGGGTCTGTTCATCTCAGCAACAAAAAGGAAGTGAGTTTCACCCTATTAACCCCGAAGAGGCAGTGCAACCAAAGAACTGCTGTATACGGAAGAGATAAATGAGGGGCAACTGGAAGCCCAGCCCTGGTCCTTTACAAAGTTTCATCTCCATTGATGTTCTGGAGACTAAGAATTTGCTCTCCTTCCGGACTCAGTGGATTGCAGGGTTACTGTGCAGGGAGGAGCAGATATCAGAGTGTATTAAAGGCATGGAAGTTCAAAACAGAAGAGGCAAGCAGGATTCAGGTGGGATCCAGGACCTGGGAGTGGGGATGCATTAGTAACATTTTGTATTGTCTTTGGTTGGGGATGATGAGTAAAGTTCGTTTCAGAGAAACGAATGAGCAAACCAGGTTTGCCTCATTGTGAAGTGAGAACTGCATCCTTGATGTAGGAGATGGCACTGCATCCTGTGTGTTCACACCTGAAAAGGGAAGATGTGTGGTTCCTGTATTCCTGTTGTGGAGTCACGCATGGTTCAGAACTGAGGAAACATTTGAAGGATGTATTAGGAGTGCGTTTGGCAGCAAGTAACAAAAAATCCAACTTGCAGGGGCTTAAAAAACACAGGGGCTTATCGTTTTTATGTTACAAACAGTCCAGAGTGGTCCTTGGTTGGGATTGGCTAGCATCTTTGTGATTTTTCTTGGCCTTTACCTCATAGTTACAAAATGGTTGCTGGAGCTCCATGCATCACATCCACACTCATGGCAGGATGAAGCATGGATGGAATGGCAGCATCCGGCTCTGCCAGTTTGTGTCAAGTGGAATAAAAACTTTCCTGGAAACCATTTGTAAACTTCTACGTATATTTCATTGACCAGAAATATGTCACAGGGCCACATCTAGCTCCAAGAGTGCTTAGAAAAGTATTTCACTTTTCTGTGGTTCTGGAGACTCTTCTAACTTTTGATTCTACATATGGTTAGAGGGTACATTGAAAATCAAGGATAGGAGTGATGGCTCATTCCTGTAATCCCAGCATTTTGGGAAGCTGAGGCAGGAGGATCGCTTGAGGCCAGGAGTTTGAGACCAGCCTGAGCAACATAACAAGACCTTATCTCTATTAAAAAGAATTTTTTTTTAAATTAGCCAGGCATGGTGGTGCATGGCTGTAGTCCTCCTTGCTGCTTGGGAAGATCACTTGAGCCCAGGATTTGAGTTTATGTGGAGCCATGTTTCACCACTGCACTCCAGCCCGGGCCGCAGAGTGAGACCATGTCTCAAAATAAAACGAAGTCAGGACATTTTATTTTAAAACTCTTAGTGTACCTCATATTTACCTCTTCTGTATGCTCCTTTGCATCAGTTATATATTGCCATATTACTGCTGTGTAACAAACAATCCCCAAGACCCAGTGGCTTATCATGACAAGCATTTACTCAGCTCATGATTCTCAAGGGTGGCAGTTTAGGCAGATAAAGCACCAGTTAGGTGCTTTAGCTGGTCTCATTTGAGCTCATTCATGCATCTTTGGTCAGCTGTGGGTCAACTGGGTGGCTCTTCTGTTCGGCTGTTGGCTGGCTGCAGACTGGTCTAGGATGACTTTGGCTGGAATGACTGTGGTCTGTTCCCTGCGGTCTTTCATCCTCCAGCAGGCTAGCCTGAGCTAGTTCACGTGGCAGCAGTGGGATTCTAAGAGAAAGAGGAAGTATTCAGCCTTCCTAAGGGCTAGTCTCAGGAATGACACACCATCATGTGGGCCACTGTTGTCCAAAGCAAGCAATGAGGCTGGTCCAGATTCAAGGAATGGAGCAACAGACCCCATCTGGTATTCACCTGGGGCCACTGGAGCCTCATTCCTGATCCCTGAGGCTTTCTGCCCTGACCTCTGTGGGCCACAGAGCACACTTTCACCTTCCTTTCCACCACTGACCCTCAGCAATAAATGTAGATGACGTGTCATTACTGTGTCACTTGCACAGTGAAAAGGAGGAAAAAATGTCAGCAAAAACTCTGCTGAGAGCATGAGGCTCATCATACAGCAAGCTGGAATGAAAAGTGGGAATGATTACACAGCCTCCTCAGATGTTTCCGGCTTTTATCAGATGTCACTGTGATACCTGAGTTCTGAACCCTCACAGGTGGTTGGAGTGCAAGGGACGAGATTTCTTGTCTGCCATGCTGACACGCACAGCCATGCACCCTGGCTCCCTCTGTCCACTGGGGCTTTTGATTTTGTTTGTTGAAGTATCACCCACTCCCGATTAGAGCTGGATGGAAACCTGGCTCTGATTCCACTGGCTCAGGTGAGGGCAGAGGCCACGCTGGTGGACATCTATGGGGAGACTTTAACTCTTCTCCCTCCCACCTCAACTCTTTCTGTTTCTGTCTCTTTTTGTTTTGTTTGTTCGATTTTTGAAATGGAGTTTCACTCTTCTTGTCCAGGCTGGAGTGCAGTGGCACAATCTCGGCTCACTGCAACATCTGCCTACTGGGTTCAAGCGATTCTCCCACCTCAGCCTCCTGAGTAGCTGGGATTACAGGTGCATGCCACCACGCCTGGCTAATTTTTGTATTTTTAATAGAGACGGGGTTTCTCTATGTTGGCCAGGCTGGTCTCAAACTGCTGACCTCAGGTGATCCTCCTGCCTCGGTCTTTCAAAGTGCTGGGACTACAAGCTTGAGCCACTGCGCCTGGTCCCCCCCTTTTTTTTCTTAGCTACCTCCACCTCTCTTCCCTTCTGCAGTGCCAGGTTTATGGAAACCGAGGCCAGTGTAGAGATGAGCTTCAGAGAGCATGAACTGAGCAGCTGCTGGGTCTTAGATCCTTTACATAGCTTATCACCTTCAAGCCTCCCCACAGATCCATGAAGCTTAACATGGATAGAGAAAACAAGGCTCAGAGAGGGGAAGTCACATGTCCAAAATCACACAGATAACAAGTGCTAGAGCCAGGATTTGGACACAGCTCTGCCCCACTGCAGAAGCAAGCTTCCTTCTGTCCACTGTAAAGTTTTAGAGGGAGAAAATGGGGAAAGGGACACCCGCCTTCTCCACCAGCAGCTTCTGCTCGCTTACCCCAGAGACTTTGCACCTGCTGTGTGCCTGTGTCTGAAATATGCTCTCTCCTTTGTAGCTGCTTCATTCTTACTCAGACGTGATACTTAAAGTATTTAACGTCCAGGTGGGAGGGGCACTAGCCAACCTGAAAGAAGGTTTCCCTTATGTGTCTCACCTGTACTCATTGTTTGCTGCCTTGCGGGGACACTCCAGGGGCCTTGAAGAGGGACTAAGGTGCCAAGGGGGCCCTCTCAGGCCTCGAGGAAGTACATGTTTACTGATATTGTCTCTTCCTCCAGGAAGGCTTCCCTGGCCTCCCCACCTCATGCCCACTGTGATACCAGTTTAGGTCCCCTCTTTGTGGCTGTCTGATGGCATCAGTGTGAATCCTCAGTGTTGTCTATTTAATCATCTTCCTCCTTCCTCTGGTGGGTAGAGGCGGAACACCAGAGCCTCGTGCAGAACTTGAGAATGGGGTACAGTAAAAGTCTATGAAATGCATAAATGGGTGAGTGAGTGAGAGAATGAATGAAAGAATTCACATCTGATGGTACATGCTTCCTGGCTTTTGTTAGGCTTGCCCAGACATTGCTAGGGGATGGACAGAAGGACGAAGAGCTCAATTCCAGTCCTGTTGTTCTGTAGTAGGAGGAGAAAAAAAGAGAGACTGCCCAGCCTGCTCTGGGTGGATTCAGTAGCAGCTGAGGTTCCTCTCTCATTTGCAAAAAGCCCCAGCCTCAGAATCACAGTCACCCTAGCTGCTGTGCCAGCCAAGGGGACAATGTGGGAACCCTTGGATACCAGAAATGGTGAGGGCTTCAAAAAAGCAGGAGGCTGGGGGAACAGTCCCTGATTTTCCATTCCCTTGTCCCTTCTAAAGACACAAGCAAAGGCAGGCCAGGCACAGTGGCTCATGCCTCTCTCTAATCCCAACACTTTAGGAGGCCGAGGCAGGCGGATGACTTGAGGTCAGGAGTTCAAGACCAGCCTGGCCAACATGGTGAAACCCCATCTCTACTAAAAATACAAAAATTAGCTGGGTGTGGTGGTGGGTGCCTGTAATCTTACTTACTCAGGAGGCTGAGGCATGAGAATCACTTGAACCAGGGAGGTGGAGGTTGCAGTGAGCTGAGACTATGCCACTGCACTCCAGCCTGGATGACAGGGTGAGACTCCATCTTAAAACAGAAACAAACAAAAAACAGGCAAAGCCTTGTATGTTTTTAAATTGTAGGTTCAACAGCAAAGCTCTGTAATAAGGAGCTGGACCCTGCAGTTAGACAGTCCTGGGCTTCCCCCGTGTCCAGCTGTGTGACCCGAGGGAGTTACGATAAACAGCGACATTCGTGGACAGTTTGTACCTAGTGTTGTTCTCAACGCCTTGAGTAAATTATCTCATTTAATCCTCCAGGCACATTTTTCTTGGTGGTGCTGTCATTGTCCCCATTGTACATCTGGGAAAACGAGGACAGGCTGGCAGAGCACCCTTCCTGCCCACCTCTGCTGCTTTGCTGACCCCTGGCAAACCTGTTTTCTCTCTGAGCCTCAGCTGTCCTCCCGCATCAGCCTCCTGAGTAGCTAGGATTACGAATACATGCCATGATGCCTGTCTCATTTTAAACTTTTTGTATAGAGGTGGTGTCTTGCAATGTTGCCCAAGCTGATCTCAAACTCCTGGCCTCAAGCGATCCTTCTACCTCAGCCTCCCAAAGTGCTGGGATTACAGACCTGAACCACTGCACCCAGCCTGACTTTTTTTCTGACAAATTAATATTGTATATATGCATGCATTACAATGTGGTAATCTATATGTGTACATTTTCAAATGATTACATCAAGCCAATTAATGTATCCACTACCTCACGTACTTATTTTTCTGTGGTGAGAACATTTAAAATCTACTCTTTTAGCAATTTTGAAATATACAATACCTTACATTGTATATTACATTATGTTGTATGGTACGTTGAAACATACAATACATTATCATTAATTGTGGTCACCATGCTGTGCAAAAGATCTCTCAAACTTCTTCCTTCTATCTGACTGAAACTTATTTCTTCCCGTATCTCCCCAATCCCTCCACCACCAGGCCCTGGTTCCCACCATTCTCTCTGCTTCCGTGGGTTCAAATTTTTTCTTTTTTTAAATTTTATTTATTTATTTTTGAAATGAGGTCTTGCTCTGTTGCCAGGCTGGAGTGCGGTGGCGCCATCTCAGCTCACTGCAACCTCTGCCTCCTGGGTTCAAGTGATTTTCCAACCTCAGCCTCCTGAGTAGCTGGGATTACAGGTGCATGCCACTACGCCCAGCTAATTCTCGTATTTTCAGTAGAAATGGGATTTCTCCGTGTTGGTCAGGCTGGTCTCGAACTCCCGGCCTCAAGTGATCCACCCACCTCGGCCTCCCATAGTTCTGAGATTACAGACGTGAGCCACTGCACCCGGCTTCAAACTTTTAAAATCTCATGTATAAGCAAGATTGTGCAGTATCTGTGTTTTTGTGTCTGGCTTGTTTAACTCCATATAATGTCCTCCAGGTTCATGCACGTTGTCACAAAAGATGGCATTTTCTCCTTTTTAAAGACTGAATGGCATTTCATTGTGTATGTACACACACTACATTTTCTTTATCCATTTCTCCACTGATGGACATTTGGGTTGTTCCCATATCCTGGCTGTTGTGAATAGTGCTGTCATGAACATAGGCGTCCACCTGACTTTGAGGTGTTAGACGGAGTACAGCCCCGCCAAAGGGCCGCTGCCACCCATACCTGCTCCTCCTGCCGTATTCTCTATTTAGGTAAGGGAGGCTTCAGCTCCTACCAGTGCTCCAGCCTCAGACCTCCAGATCTTCCTCTATGCCTCTTTTTCTCCACCCCCTGCATTCAATCTGTTAGCACGTTTTATTGGCTCTATCTTCAGAATCTACCAAGAATCCACCACGCACCTCTCACCACTGTCACAGGCCCACCTTGGTCCAGCCCCCATCCTTGCTGACCAGGACGAAACCGGCTGCCCTCAGTCCGGTCTCTTAACTTCCGCCCTTGCCCCACCCCAGGACTGTTCCCACGCAGCAGCCAGAGGGCGCCTGTGAGCACCTGAGTCAGGGCCTAGCTCTCTGCTCACTGGGAGAAAAACCCTAAGTTCTCCTCGCAGAGACCCACAAACTCTGCCCCTGTGACCTCCCTGTACCCCTCTATTCCCACTCTGATCTCCGCTCACTCGGCTTCAGCTCCACAGGTTCCCTGCTGTCCCTTATGCACCAAGCACTTTCCAGCCTCAGGGCCTTTGTACAGGCAGTTCCCTCTGCCTGGAACATGCTTCCCCCAGATACCTGCTTGGCTTCTTCCTCCCACTTCCTTTGGGTCTTTGCTCAAATGTCCTTGTAACGTGTAACTGCCCCACCCGAACTGTGCCACCCTACTCCCCGTTCTAGACTTAATTTCCCTCTACACCTCTGAAGAGCATTTACCAAGGTATATTTACTTGCTTATTGGTGATTTTCAATCCCCCACCCCCACTAGAATGCCAGCTCCATGAGAACAGGGGCTTTTGTCTGTTTTGTTCACTGCTGTTTGCCCAGAGCCTAGAACACAGCCTGGCACATAGTAGGTGTTCACTAAATAATTTGTAGTATGAATTATCTCAGTAAAATCTTCCAGGGGGCATTGAGCCCCTATCGTGACTTGGTGGTAACATGCCCACCCCTGTCTCCTCCTGACCTGTTCGTTTCATTGTTTTCCGGTGACTCATCCCGGTAATCCCAGCACTTTGGGAGGCTTAGGTGGGAGGATCACCTGAGGTCAGCAGTTCGAGACCAGCCTGGTCAATGTGATGAAACCCTGTCTCTACTAAAAATACAAAAACTAGCCAGATGTGGGGTGCATGCCTATAATCCTAGCTACTCGGGTGGCTGAGGCAGGAGAATCACGTGAACCGGGAAGGTGGAGGTTGCAGTGAGCTGAGATCGTGCCACTGCACTCCAGCCTGGGCAACAAGAGCGAAACTCTGTCTTAAAAAAAAAATTCATTGTGGTAAAATAAGCATAACATAAAATGTACCATTTTTAAGTGTATAGTTCAGCAGCGTTAAGTGCATTCACATGTCGTGCAGCCAGGACTGCCGTCCATCCCCAGAACTTCTGCATCTTGCAAAACTGAAACTCTGCCCCCGGGAAACTCTTGCTCCCACAGCCCCAGCACCCGCCATTCTGCTTTCTGTCTCTGTGGATCCAGCTGCTTTGGGTGTCCCCTGTGGGTAGAGTCATGCGGTATTTGTCTCTTTGTGACTGCTTTGTTTCTCGGAGCAGAGTGTCCTCTAGTCTCATCCGTGTTGCGGCATGAGTCAATTTCCTTCCTTTCCGGGCCGAAGGTCCATGCTTTGTATGTTATCCGTTCTTCCATCTATGGGCACTTGGCTTCCACCTTTTGGATATTGTAAGTCACACTGCTATGAACCTGTGTATACAAATATCCAAGTCACTGCTTTCAGTTTTTTTTGGAGATATATATATATACACACACACACACACACACACACACACACCCAGAAGTGGATTTTTTTTTTTTTTTTTTTTGAGACGGAGTCTTGTTCTTGTTGCCCAGGTTGGAGTGCAGTGGCACGATCTTGGCTCACTGCAACCTCCACCACCCGGATTCAAGTGACTCTCCTGCCTCAACTTCCCAAGGAGCTGGGACTGCAGGCACGCGCCACCATGCTCAGCTAATTTTTTGTATTTTTAGTAGAGACGGAGTTTCACCATGTTGACCAGGATGGTCTCGATCTCTTGACCTCGTGATCCACCCACCTCGGCCTCCCAAAGTGCTGGGATTACAGGCGTGAGCCGCCGCGCCGGCCTGGAATTTTTTTTAAATCAACATTTGACCCACTGGAGCTCTTGGAGGTCTCATTGGCTCTGAAGTGGTTTTTTTTTGGACACTTTGAAACTAAAAATAGGGTGAGGGGCATGGTGGGGGGGCACACATCTCTCATGTTAGCATTTTTAAAAACCACCCCAGGAGAAATATGTGTGAAATCCCTCCCTTCCCCCGCTCCTACCCCTCCAGTATCTCAAAATACCCCTTGTTTTACGAAGCGGCTGTGACATCAGGCAGGCAGCGTGTGGCATCTAAGACACAATATCGCAAGTGGCTGGGAGCCCAGAGAAACCAGGACAGGCGTGCTGGGGCTGTGGACTAGAGATGGAGCTAATTTTAGTGGCTGAAGAGGCTGGAAGAAGAGAGAGAAAGGGGTAGGGGTGTGTGTGTGTGTGTGTGTGTGTGTGTACGCACAGTGATAGAGGCTGAGGGAGAGAATCGACAGATAAATCAGCTTGAGCAAAGTAAAGCTAATGGGCAGAGCAGTGAGACCCAGCTCAGGAGGTGGTCAGCAGATCTAAAGATGTGTGCCCAAGGGTCAAGGTGATGGGTGGAATCCATAGGCAAGTGGTAGAGAGGCTGTTCATTTGTGGAGACTCCTGTGCCGCCCTCAAGAGCATTCTGAGAACACCACTGTTACTGTCCTCCTTTTATGAGTAGGGAGACTGAGGCATCGAACTGAGGATGGTCTTCAGTAAGAAGAAGCAGGAAGAACATACGGTAGAAGCAAAGAAATACACACCTGCAAGGCTCTCGGTCTGTGCGAGTTGCCTGTGGGATCCATGAGAGTGGATCTCAGGTTGAAGGAAAGACTCTGGTGGCGAAAGGAGCTGAATATTTGGATTTGGGAATCCCAGTGGTCACGGTGAAAATTCTGGCTTTTCCGTTCATAGGCTAGGGGGCCACTCTGACCTGCAGTTTCTTTATCTGTGAAATGGAACGATGCCACCCGTCTCTCAGCATTGCTGTGAGGATGTGAGGAGATGATCCGTGTAATGTGCCCACTAGGGGGCCTGCTCCAGGGTAGATTCTCAGCAAATGGTAGTCATTGGGGATGGTATTGGCAGGTTAAAAGGAAATATTTCATTCATTCAGAAATTGCTCGCTGAGTTTCTACTATGTGCTGGCTCTGGTGACACAGTGATCAACAAGACAGGCCTGCTTTCTGCCCTTGTGAAACGTCAGTTTAACTACACTGCACTCAACAGGCTGATAATCCACGTACATTGTGATGAGAGTAACAACTAGCGGGCCGGGCGTGGTGGCTCACGCCTGTAATCCCAGCACTTTGGGAGGCCGAGGTGGGTGGATCACGAGGTCAAGAGATCGAGACCATCCTGGTCAACATGGTGAAACTCCGTCTCTACTAAAAATACAAAAAAAAACTTAGCTGGGCATGGTGGCGCATGCCTGTAATCCCAGCTACTCGGGAGGCTGAGGCAGGAGAATTGTTTGAACTCAGAAGGTGGAGGTTGCGGTGAGCCAAGATCGCGCCATTGCACTCCAGCCTGGGTAACAAGAGCGAAACTCCGTCTCAAAAAAAAAAAAAAAAAAAAAAAAACCTAGCATTTACTATGAGCCCTTTAGAAATACTAACCCATTTAATATTCCAAAGAGCCTATAAGATAAGAACTGTTGCCAGGCACAGTGGATCATGCCTGTAATCCCAGCACTTTGGGAGGCCAAGATGGGCAGATCACCTGAGGTCGGGAGTTCAAGACCAGCCTGACCAACATGGTGAAATCTCATCTCTACTAAAAATACAAAAATTAGCTGGGCATGGTGGCAGATGCCTGTAATCCCAGCTACTTGGGAGGCTGAGGCAGGAGAATCACTTGAATCCAGGAGGCAGAGGTTGCAGTGAGCTGAGATTCACTCCACTGTACTCTAACCTGGGCAACAAGAGCGAAACTTCATCTCCAAAAAAAAAAAAAAAAAAAAAGAGCTGTTATTATCCACACTTTACGTATGAGGAAACCAATGCCCAGAGAGGTTAGGTAACTTTCCAAGGGTCACACAGCTACTGAGTAGTAGAGCTGGAATTCAAACCCAGGAGTGTGGTCCCAGAGTGTTTTTTTTTTTTTTTTTTTTTTTTTTGCCACTGTGCTCCCCTGCCTCTCCAATAGAAGTAATCACCAGTCCCATTGAGCAGTTGTTATGTGCCATGCCCTTTATACACATCTCATTGTATCTTTGTAAAGAATCCTATAAGATTGGTTGCTCATGATCCACATTTTACGGAGAGAGAGATCAAAGCATAAAGATGGAAGTTACTTGCTCGAGATCCTGTAGCTGAAGACTCTGGGGTTGCAAATTAGGGACAGCCCTGCACCCTGCATTTGAGCTTCTAGGGACTCAAGAGAATGCTTTTGTCAGTGTGTTTCTTCCATTTCCCCGAATCTGTGTAAAGATAAACACTCCCAAGCCCCTTGGCTGTGAACTGTGGCCATAATGAGTTAATGGAAGGTAAATGTTTTAGAGATGGAAATTGCTGTGCCTTTTTTTCTCTAGGCATTGTTGCCTGCATGCTAATGCAACACAATGTGCCTTTCTTCTGTCAGGCGTTTTTAGACAAATTCTATTTTCCCCAAAATATTTTGCCAAAGAAAATAGCAAGTGGGAAAGACATTCAGAGACTCAGGCAGGGAGAGGAAACCATTCCCTTGGGTTTAAACAGAATGGCAGAGTGCTTAACAGCACAGATCTCGAGTTAGGCGGATGCCAGTTTGTGGTTTCTTTCCCAGCAAGCAAGAGGCTGGCTCTCTGTGTGCCTCGGTTTCCTTATTTGTCAAATGAGAATAATGGTACCTGTCTCTCACCAGCTTACCAGTTGCTTCTCTAGCTATGCCTAATCTGCTGTTAACCACTCCCACTGTGTTTTTAACTCCAAGTATTGTAATTGTTTTCTTCCTACAAGTTCTGTCTGATCTTTTTAAATCCTGCTTCACCTTTTGTAGTATTGTCTCCCTGCAGCAGAATTTCTCAACCTTGGCACAGTTGACATTTTGGGCTAGATAATCCTTGGCTGTGAGCCACCACCCTGTGCACTGTAAGATACTTAGAGCATCCCTGGCCTCTCATCCCACTAAATGCCAGTGGCAGCCCCTCCCCAGTTGTGATATTCGAAAATGGCTCAGACATTGCCAAATGAAATGTCCCGTGGAGGGTATTACCACCCCACTTGAGAATTGTTCTATAGGTGTTTCCAAGCGTGTCTTACATTTCCTTAAATATGCAAAAGAAAAGGCTAAATCTTAAAAAAAAAAAAAAACCCGTAATATGCAAAGAAATTTTATAATCAGTGTCCAAATAACTTAAGTATCAAAAATTGTTACGGCTTTTTTTCTCCTGTCTCTTGGTTCCATGGTTCCTCATCAGGTGCCTTGGTTTCTTGACTGTCTTGTTATCTTTGGTTGTGTGAAGCTCATTTTCCATGGGACATTGGATTTGTTTTGTTTTGTTTTGTTTTGTTGTGAGACAGAGTCTTGCTCAGTTGCCCAGTCTGGAGTGCAGTGGTGCAATCTCAGCTCACTGCAACCTCAGCCTCCCAGGCCCAAGTGATTCTCCAGCCTCAGCCTCCCAAGTAGCTGAGATTACAGGTGTGCACCACCACACCCAACTAATTTTTTTTGTATTTTTAGTAGAGACAGGGTTTCACCACAGTGGCCAGGCTGCTTTTGAATTCCTGCCCTCAAGTGATCCACCCGCCTCAGCCTCCCAAAGTGCTGGGATTATAGGTGTGAGCCACCGCACCCAGCCTCCATGGGACACTGTTGACGGGAGTTCATTGATGCCTACAGTGAAGGTGTATCCCCAATGGACAATTTGCATTTACTTTTTCTGGGCGCTTGGGACACTCCCAGTGTAGGACCATCTTAGACTTTTAGACCATCAGTGTGTTGAGAATTAAGGTCATCTGTGTCTGCCAAAGCCAGCTTGTGGTTATAATTTCTCGAAGATTTTTGTTTTTCTCCTTTTCTATGAAGTGCCAGAGTTACTTTCTTCAAAATCTCTGGGGATGGGAAGATGGGGGTAATTTAACTTCAGGTTTTTTACCTTAAAGTGATAGCCTACTGGGGGCCCTACCCTATTTGGGGAGTGGGGTCTCCTTTGAGACTTTCTAACACAGGTGTACCCTGGACTTTGCCCCACCCCTGCTCTCCAGGATGCCACAAGACTTGAAACAACAAGCTGGGTGCGATGGCTCACACCTGTAATCCCAACACCTTGGGAGGCCAAGGTGGGCGGATCATGAGGTCAGGAGTTTCAGACCAGCCTGGACAATATGGTGAAACCCTGTCTCTACTAAAAAAAAAATACAAGTATTAACTGGGTGTGGTGGCATGCACCTGTAGTCCCAGCTACTTGGGAGGTTGAGGCAGGAGAATTGCTTGAACCCTGGAGGCAGAGGTTGCAGTGAGCCAAGATCACACCACTGTACTCCAACATGAGTGACAGAGTGAGACTCTGTCTCTAAATAAATAAATAAATAATAAATCTTAAAGCAGCAGTTCTGTGGGTTAGAAAGATGCCCTCAGGGCAAAAGTTTTTTGTTGTTGTTTTGAGACGGAGTTTCGCTCTTGTTACCCAGGCTGGAGTGCAATGGCGCGATCTCGGCTCACCACAACCTCCGCCTCCTGGGTTCAGGCAATTCTCCTGCCTCGGCCTCCTGAGTAGCTGGGATTACAGTCATGCGCCACCGTGCCCAGCTAATTTTTTTTTTTTTTTTTTTGTATTTTTAGTAGAGACAGGGTTTCACCGTGTTGACCAGGATGGTCTTGATCTCTTGACCTCGTGATCCACCCACCTCGGCCTCCCAAAGTGCTGGGATTACAGGCTTGAGCCACCGCGCCCAGCCCAGGGCAAAAGTTTTAATGCTCTGGTAGATGCTCAGGTTACCGCTGGAAAATTCTTGACTTCCCTTATTTATTTGGGGCTGATAACTACTGACCGTCAGGCCTTTAGTGCTTCAGCAACATGGCCCTTCAGATTTCATGCAGGATTTGTCATTGTTTTCAGCAAGAGGGCCGTTCTTATTACCCAGCTTACTGCATTAGAAATAGATGTCTGGGCCAACTGCAGTGGCTCATGCCTGTAATCCCAACACTTTGGGAGGCCGAGGTGGGCAGATCACGAGGTCAGGAGTTCGATACCAGCCTGGCCAACATAGTGAAACCCTGTATCTCCTAAAGATAGAAAAAAAATAACTGAGCATGGTGGCACGTGCTTGTAATCCCAGCTACTCGGGAGGCTGAGGCAGGATAATCACTTGAACCCAGGAAGCAGAGGTTACAGTGAGCCGAGATCATACCATTGCACTCCAGCCTGGGTGACAGGGCAAGACTTCATCTCAAAAAAAAAAAAAAAAAAAAAAAAAGAGAGAGAAATAGATGTCTGCTGTGTGGATTATTTAAAAGAGCAGATGGCCAAGAACTATGACTCATGCCTGTCATCCAGCACTTTGAGAGTCTGAGGTAGGGGGGATCACTTAAGGCCAGGAGTTAGAGACCAGCCTGGGAAACATAGCAAGACCTCCATCTCTGCAAAAATGAAATAAAATAAGTTATCTGTGCGTGGTATTGCAAGCATGCCGCTGGTCCTAGCTACTCAGGAGGCTGAGGCAGGAGGATCGCTTGAGCCCAGGAGTTCAAGGCTGCAGTGATCTGTGATCATGCCACTGCAGTCCAGCCTGGGTGACAGGTCAAGACCCTGCCTCTAAAACATAAAAATTAAGTTAAAAAATTAAATAAATGATGGTGCATCCAGCACAGCTCTTGGCATGCGCTGGCTGTTTTGATTGCTACATGAAGATGGTATGAAAGGGAAGAAAGAACAGTGACATTTGTGAGGGGCGCTCCCTGGAGGGCAGGGCAAGGGGGTTGTGGCATGGAGTATTTAGAGAATATGATACAGGTTGCCTTGGGTGGTGGTTTAGATTTTAGCCAACATCGGCAAAGAGCCTCATTTATTTCTCAGAGTCGCTGTGGCTGCTGGAAATGCTACACAACTTCAGGTGGACTTTCTGGAAGAAAATTCTTGGCCAGGTGTGGCTCACACCTGTAATCCCAGCACTTTGGGAGGCTGAGGCAGGTAGAACACTTGAGCTCTAGAGTTTGAGACCAGACTGGACAACATGGCAAAACCTTGCCTCTACAAAAAAAAAAAAAGCAAAAATTAGCCAGGCATGGTGGTACATGCCTGTATCCCAGCTACTCAGGAGGCTGAGATAGGAGGATGGCTTGCACCTGGGGAGGTGGAGGTCGTAATGAGCCAGGATTGCACCACTGCACTCCCACCTGAGTGACAGAGCAAGACTCTGTCTCAAAAAGAAAAGAAAGAAAATTCTCGTTAGGATTCAATCCTGGCTCACACAGCATTGGCTCCACTTCACCTCCTTCTCCCCTGAGATACATAGCACCACTGTTCTCAAGCTTCATCAACTTAATCTCTGATCTGGGTGCTGTGACTTGTCCCCATTCCTGGCCAGAATTTAAGGTAGGGATGAACCCACTGGCCCTCCATCACGCGCGCTGCTGTAAAAGCACTCAGCGTGCTGATCGCTGTCTTTGATCTCCTTTCTGCCTTGCCCTCTAGACTCTGAGCTGCTTGGAGACAGAGACCAGTCTTGCCCATCTCCAAATGCCCTGAAGTCCTGTGGCCAGCAAGCAGGCAGGACATCTGAAAGTTTGTCAGAGAGAGAATTGCTTTTCTCTTGAGATGCAACTAGAGCAGGAATCTTACTGACCTGGAGTAGCTTCAAGGTTGGAAGAATATGTGTCAGGTTCTCCAAGACCACTCTCAGGTTTGAAGATTTGCCAAGAGGGCTCACAGGACCCAAAAAAGCTGTGAAACTCAGTTATGGTTTATTACAGTGGAAGGATACAGATTAAAATCTGCAAAGCAGAAGGTGCACAAGCCAATGTCCAGGGGAGATCAGGCATGAGCTTCCAGCTGTCCACGCCCAGTGGAGTTATGCAAACAGTGCTCAATTCCCTCAGCAATGGTGTATGACAATGCACAGTGTACCACCAACCAGGGAAACTCCCCTGAGCCTTGTTGTCCAAGGTTTTTATTGGGACTCACTTACATTGACATGGAGCACCCATGTGACTGACTGAAACTGATACAGTGTGACTCAGCTGAACACAAACAGGCAGTCACCATAGATCCCATTGTGAGCATAAACTACCAGGCATGGCCCAAGGCCCTAAGATATATGGATGTTCCTTCCAGGAGCCAGCCAAGGGCCAGTCCTTCCTATTCCAAAGGAAGGACTGGCCTCTCCTTTGCAGAGGTAGAGCTCTCCAACCCCAAGGAGTTAAGTCTACTGCACAGAATGTAAATCTCACCAAGTCTTTCTTCTCGTAAAGTCCTCTCAAGGTGACCCATTGCTCTTAGCAGTATCTTTGAGACCCTGCATCATCTGGCCTTGACCCATATCACCTGTGTTATCTCTCCACTCTAGCTACATTGAAATTTTCTTTTTTGAGACATGGTTTCACTCTGTCACCCATGCTGGAGTGCAGTGGTGCGGTCACAGCCCACTGCAGCCTCAAACTCCTGGGCTCAGGTGATCCTCCCACCTCAGCCTTCTGAGTAGCTGGGACCACAGGCACATGCCATTACACTCAGCTAATTTTTTTTTTATTTTTAGTAGAGATGGGTTCTCACTGTGTTGCCCAGGTTGGTCTCAAACTCCTGGGCTAAAGCATTCCTCCCATCTTGGCCTCCCAAAGTGTTGGCATTACAGGTGTGAGCCACCACATCCAGCCCATTGAACTTTTTAAGGATCCCCTAGCATCCTATACTATCTTTCACTGAATAGCCTTGAAATTATTTTTCCTTCTTCTTGAAATACTCTTCTTCTTTCCTCCCTTTGCCATCAAGTCTCAGAATAGGCATTATTTCCTCCAGGAACCCTTTCCTGACCCTCTAAGTCTGGATTAGGACACTTCCTCTGCCCAGAGAGTTCTGTTTTAGTTCTCTTGCATGGCCATAATAAAATTCCTTAAACTGGGTGGCTTATACACCTCAGAAATTTATTTTCCACAGTTCTGGAAGCTAGGAAGATCAAGGCACTGACACATTTGGTGTCTGATATGGGGGCACTTCTTGTTTCATGGGAGGTGTCTTCCTATTGCATCTTTACATGGTGAAAAGAGTCAAGGCAACTCTCTGGAGCCTCTTTTATAGGAAAACGAATCCATCTTCATGATCTAACCACCTTGCAAAGGCCCTACTTCCTGATGTCTTCACATTGGTGACTAGGTTTCAACATATGAATTTGAGAAAGACACAGACATTCAGACCATGGCAGTGCTTTTCCACCAGCTTTTTTATCCCACTGTATTATAATTGAGGTTTAAATAATCTGCTTTCTTTCCCTTAGACTGTGAGCTCCACGAGGGCAGGGCTGTACCCATCCAGTCATTGTCCTATCCCCAGTGACTGCAACTTCCTGGATACATAATTAGTATTTATTATATTATGTGGCAAAGGTATGTTGCTGTAGTAAGAGACCCAAGAGGCCACTGGATTAAAACCTTAAAGAAAAAAAAAATCCCTCCTGTAATGGCTGCAAGGTTAGCCATGCAGGTTGGGAGGGAAGCTCACTTCCACAAAGTCATTCAGGGATTCAGGTTCCTGCTGCCCTCTTCTTTCTCTACCACCAAATGATGTTCAGCATCATTTGCACAATCAGAACTTAACTGGTCGTGAATAGGCAGAAGAGGGGTTCTCCCCCGATGTCTTAAGTCTCAGACCCCAAAGTTGCAGCTGTCACTTTCACTGACATATCACTGGGAAACTTAATCATGTGATCATACCAAACTGCTAGGGATGCTGGGAAATGTAGTTTTGTTGGGAAGTCCAGGACTTGACTAAGATTTCATTGCTGTAAAAGATGGTGGGGAATGGGGGAGTGGTTGGCCTCAGTGGTTGCTACTATATTTAGTGAATCAAATTGTTTAACAGGACCTATCTGCAAGGGGTTCTTTTCCAGAATTAATTGAATGATTAAATCAGGGGCAAAGGCATGTTCTTTCCCTATGTTGGCTTTCTAGGGCTGCTATGACAAAATTCCATGAACCTGGTGATTTAAAACAACAGAAATTTATTTTCTCGCTGTTCTGGAGGCTTGAAGCCTAAAATCAAGGTGTCAGCAGAGCCACCTTGACAACTGCTCTAGGGAAGAATTCTTCCTCACCTCCTCTGGTGGCTCCTGGCAATCCTTGGTATTCTTTGTCTGGCATCCACTTCAATCTCTGCTTCCATCTTCTCTTGCCTTTTTCCTCTGTGTCTGTGTCCTTTCCTCTTCTTAGAAGGATACCAGTCATTGAATTTAGGGTTTACTCTAAATCCAGGATGATCTCATCTCAAGATCCTTAATTAATTACATCTGCAAAGATCTTATTTTGAAACAAGACTGCATTCTGAGGTTTTGGTAGACAAGAATTTAGGGGAGATACTATTCAACTCAATTCACTGCTTTATTTAACAAAAGAGACTCTCTCTCTACTTGGGAGAGAGAGAGCTTTTCTGTGCAATAGATCAATGAATGGATGCAGCTGTATTCCACATAACTTTATAAAAATAGATGGCCAGCCCATGGGGTTTGCTGACCCCTGCCCAAGAATTCCAAAGTCAACAGCATTTTTTAAAAAAAGAAATATTTTTTCTATTTATTTATTTATTTACTTACAGAGTTTCGCTCTTGTTGCCCAGGCTGGAGTGTAGTGGCGCAATCTCGGCTCACTGCAACCTCCACCTTCCAGATACAAGCGATTCTCCTGTTTCAGCCTCCTGAGTGCCTGGGACTACAGTTGTGTGCCACCATGCCCAGCTAATTTGTTGGATTTTTAGTACAGACAGGGTTTCACCATGGTGGCCAAGCTGGTCTCAAACTCCTGACCCAAAGTGACCCACCTGCCTCAGCCTCCCAAAGATTACAGGTGGGAGCCACCTCACCCAACCAGGATTTTCTTCGTTTTGACAGCATTCCTATTTGTCCCATATCCACTCTACCCTGGGTCTGGCTAGATAACAAAATCTACACATCTTGTTTAACTGACATTATCCTGGGGGATACTTCTTAATTTTTATTTTATTTATTTATTTACTTACTTCCTTCCTTATTTTGAGATGCTCTGTCACCCAGGCTGGAGTGCAGTGGCACGATCTCGGCTCACTGTATGACCTCAGCCTCCTGGGTTCAAGCGATTCTCCTGCCTCAGTCTCCCAAGTAGCTGGGATTACAGGCATGCACTACCATGCCGGGCCAATTTTTGTATTTTTAGTACAGACGGGGTGTCACCATGTTGGCCAGTCTGGTCTCAAACTCCTGACCTTGTGATCCACCCGCCTTGGCCTCCCAAAGTGCTGGTATTACAGGCGTGAGCCACCGCGCCCAGCCTGTTTTTTGAGACAAGGTCTCACTCTGTTACCCAGGCTGGAGTCCAGTGGCCTGATAACAACTCACTGCATCCTTGACCTCCTGGGCTCAAGTGATCCTCCCACCTCAGCCTCCAGAGTAGCTGGGACCGCAGATGCATGCCAACACACCCACCTAATTTTTAAATGTCTTGTAGAGATGGGGTTTCCTATGTTTCTGAGACTGGTCTCAAACTCCTGGGCACAAGAGAGCCTTCCACCTTGACCTCCCAAAGTGCTGGGATTATAGGTATGAGCCCCTGTTTCCAGCCCTGGGAATACAGTCTAAGAACTGAGTCATCAGGCGATTTTGTCATTGTATGAGCATCAGGTAGTGAATTTACGCAAACCAAGATGGTGTGACCTACTGCACACCTCAGTTACGGGGTATACCCTATTGCTCCTAGGCTGGAAACCTGCACAGCAGATTACTGGATTGAATACTCTAGGCAATTGTAACATAATCTAAGTATTTGAGTATCTGAACATATCTAGGTTGGGCACAGTGGCTCACGCCTGTATTCCCAGATCACCTGAGGTGAGGAGTTCGAGACCAGCCTGACCAACATGGTGAAACCCTGTCTCTACCAAAAATACAAAAATTAGCTGGGCATGGTGGCACGCGCCTGTATTTCCAGCTACTCAGGAGGCTGAGGCAGGAGAATTGCTTGAACCCAGGAGGCAGAGGTTGCAGTGAGCTGAGATCGCACCACTGCACTCTAGACTGGGTGACAGAGCAAGACTCCATCTCAAAAAATAAAACATAAACAAATCTAAACAGAAAAGGTACAGTAAAAATACAGTATTATAGGGCCGAGTGCAGTGGCTCACACCTGTTATCCCAGCACTTTGGGAGGCTGAGGCGGGCTGATCACAAGGTCAGGAGTTTGAGACCAGCCTGACCAACATGGTGAAACCCCATCTCTACTAAAATAAAAATAAAAATTAGCTGGATGTGGTTTGGGTGCCTGTAATCCAAGCTACTTGGGAGGCTGAAGCAGGAGAATCACTTGAACCCCAGGAGGTGGAGGTTGCAGTGAGCCAAGATTGTGTCACTGCACTCCAGCCCGGGTGACAGTGCAAGACTCCATCTCAAAAAAAAAAAAAAAAAATCAGTATTATAACCTATGGGACGGACCGCTGTTGTATAGGCAATCTGTTGTTGACCAAAGCATCATTATGTAGTGCGTGACTACCGTAAACCGCACGGCTTACGGCAAGGGAAACATATTCTCTCACTGTTTTGGAAGCTGTAGGTCCCTCCAGAGGCTCCAGGGAGGCTCCTCCCATTGGATGAGGAGCGGCTTCACTCCAGTCTCTGCCTCTGTGATCACAAGGCCTCCTCTTCCCTCTCAAAGTTCCCTCTGCCCTTCTGTCATAAGGATACATGTGACCGTATTTAGACCCCACTAAGAAAATCCAGGAACAAGCTCTTGCCCGTGTATTCTTAACTAAATCATAACTGCAAATAAAGTAGCATTCCTAAGTTCCAGGGATTAGCACATCAGCATAGCTTCTGGAAGATTTGCTCTTGAGCCCACTACCCCCAGAATGCGCTCTGGAATTCAGGTTCTGACGTCTGGGACCGCCTCCCACATACACACAGCACTGCCTTGTATCGAACGCCCGAAGGGTTCTGTCCCAGCCTGCGCTCCCCCAGATAGGCACTGTGGACCTGAGAAAGCTGACTTCATGGAAGCATCATTCCACTCTTCTAAGGACTTTTCATACGTTAACAAATGTCTTCTCTCTACGGGGAAAACCACAGAGAAATCAAGACGGAGTGGGGCTAAGTGACTCACCTGAGGATGAGCAGTAAGTGACAGAGCCAGGATTCAAACCAACGTGGTTTTGCATAGTTTTGACATCATTTGCAACACAAATATTATCACAGATACCTTTTTGAGCATCTACTGTGCTAACTGCCGGGAAAGAAAATATCGTGGGGTTGAAAGAGAGCTCATGACAGAAATGGCCGTGGAGGTCTGTGCCTTGGTAGAAGATGCTTTGGTTTCCTATATTTTTTTTTTTTTTTTGAGATGGAGTCTCACTCTGCCAGGCTGGAGTGCAGTGGCAAGAAATTGTCCTGCCTCAGCCTCCCAAGTAGCTGGGATTACAGATGCCCGCCACCATGCCTGGCTGATTTTTGTATTTTTTAGTAGAGACTGGTTTTCACCATGTGGGCCAAGCTGGTCTGGAACTCCTGACCTTGTGATCTGCCCACCTCGGTCTCCCAGACTGCTGGGATTACAGGCGCTATGGTTCTCTTTTAACTCCTTGTGCTGGAATTGGTGCAGAAACCCAGGCCAGTGCATCCCCAGAAAGTGAGGCGTTCACATCCTGGGCTGTACAGGAGCAGAGGATCCACGACTGGTTTGATGGAAGCCACCTCACTGCCTACAGAACGGGCTCTGAGTGGATTTTTCTATTTGGGGAGCCAGCCCACCCACCACTCTAAGCCCTTGGCGACTGTTCCCTGCTGTCACAGCAGCTGGACATTCAGAAAGCGAAACATGACAGCCTTCCCTCCCTGTCCCTGCCCAGCGGAGTGGAAACCCCTCGGGACCCGCATACCGAGCGTGCACGGGAGCACAGAGCTGCATAGTTAACGCAGCGCGTCTCCTCCAGCCCTCCGGATGCGAACTGACAGATTGGCAGCTGGCTGACTTCCAAGGTCCAGTGAGTTCTTGGCAGTCGCTTTCTGACCTGGGCAAGTGGCTGCCACCTCCTGGAACGTCAGGCTGCCCCCTTGGGGGGAAGGGGATGGTCTCTTTGGAAAGACTGTGAGCTTTAAGGTGGTCATCAGAAGCCATTCTTGGAAACATTCTTAGAGCTGTACTGTGCAATTTGCTCACCATGATAGCCGTATGTGGATATTAAATTGGTTTCGGGGTTTTATTTTGTTTTGTTTTGATCGTGGCAACATATACAAGACAATCCTCCTGCCTCAGCCTTCCAAGTAGCTGGGGTGAGCGGCCTGCACACCACACCCAGCTAGTTTTTGTATTTTTAATAGAGGCAAGATTTCACCATGTTGCCCAGGCTGGTCCCGAACTCCTGACCTCAGATGATCCAGTGCCTCGGCCTCCCAAAGTGCTGGGATTACAGGCCTGAGCCTGTACCACACACAGTCTCAATGCGGTAGCTTACACCTATAATCCCAACACTGGGAAGCTGAGGCTGGAGGATCGCTTCAGCCCAGGAGTTTGAGACCAGCCTGGGCAACATAGGAAAACCCCATCTCTATAAAAAGTAAAAATAAATTACCCAGGCATGGTGGTGCAGGCCTGTGAGCCCGGCTACTGGGAAGGCTGAGGCAGGAGGATCGCTTGAGCCCAAGAGATTGAGGCTGCAGTGAGCTGCGATTGTGCCACCGCACTTCAGCCAGGGTGACAGAGCAAGACCCTGTCTCCAAAACATTAAATCAAGCAAAATTTAAAATTCTGTTTCTCACTCACACAGGCTGCACTTCAAATGCTTAATCATCCCTTGTGGGTGGCGGCTATTATATTGGACAGCACGGACAGAGAGTATTTTTATCAGTGTAGGAAGCTTCATCAGAGAGGACTGCTCAGGGTCCTATGGGGACCAGCACAGTGCAGTAGGAAGACACAGCCGTCCTGTGGTCCCAGATCTGTCCCTCACTTGCTCAGTGACCTTGGACAGCTCCCTCGGTCCCTCTGGAATTTCGTGTTCATTGTAAAATCAGGAAGTTGGTTTTAATGAATTCTGAGGCCTCATCTACTTTTTTTTGGCAGGGGAGGGGACAGTCTTGCTCTGTCGCCCAGGCCGGAGTGCAGTGGTGTGATCTCGGCTCACTGCAACCTCCGTCTCCCGGGTTCAAGCAATTCTTCTGCCTCAGCCTCCCGAGCAGCTGGGACTACAGGCGCACACCACCGTCACCACGACGGGCTAATTTTTGTGTTTTTAGTGGAGATGGGGTTTTGCCATGTTGGCCAGGCTGGTCTCAAACCCCTGACCTTGAGTGAGCCTCCCGCCTCGGTTTCCCGGAGTGCTGGGATTACAGGCGTGAGCCACCGCGCCCAGCTGCATCTACTTCTAAATGTTATGACCCACCCAGCTCTGAAAACGGGAGGACCGTCCTCAGTCCAGCTCTGACATGCAGGAGCCTCTCACCCTATCCCCCGAGTCATAAAGCCAGGAGTGCTGTGAACAGCACAGAATGGGCTGAGAAGAATATGAGGGATTGCATCTGTCTCCCTTCCTTCCACCCGGCTTCACGTCGGCACCACCTGCCTCTGCTCCACGCCACACACACAGCCGCCTTCTCTCTGTCTCAGAGGATGACAGGATCTTCCATCCCCCAGACCCTGCCCTGATTCCTTTAAGCTTCCTGAGTATGCAGCCCATCCTATGCCCTCCTCATCCCAGTAGTTCCCACATTCCCCAAAACTGCTTTGGGATAAAGCCCCCCCAGTGAGTAACCACCTATATGGGCATCTCTTTCTTTTCTTTTCTTTCTTTTTGGTTGGTTTTTGTTTCTGCTTTTGTTTGAGACAGGCTCTCGCTCTGTCACCCAGGCTGGAGTGCAGTGGTGTGATCTCAGCACACTGTATCCTTGGCCTCCCTGGCTCAGGCGATCCTCCCACCTCAGCCTCGGGAGTAGCTGGGACTATAGGCACCCACCTGGTACTTTTGGTAGAGATGGGGTTTTGCCGAGTTGCCCAGGCTGGTCTCTAATTCCTGGGCTCAAGCAATCTGCCCGCCTTGGCCTCTCAAAGTGCTGGGTCCACAGACATGAGCCTCTGCACCCAGTGGAGATTCTGTTTCACCGGTGTGTTCTCAGGCATGCTAAGACATTTTTTTTCTTCTCAGCCTGATGATGCTTTTGGCTTCTGTTTCTTTGTTTTTAATTACCCTTCCTTGTCCCTGTCATGGGATTGTGAGGGTCTTCTGTCCACCTAGGTGATACCTTTCTTGTTCCACACATGATTCCTAGGCTATCTCTGACAGTCCCTGGTTTTGAAACTCTCATTGCTTCCAGGATACCATCCAAACTCCTTAATGTGCCACATTGACCTTTGCTGGTATCTGTCTGCATAGTTTTTTTTTTTTTTTGGTGCTGGTAATTGGTTTGGTTTTTTGGTTTGTTTTTTTTTTTTTTGAGACAGGGTCTCTATTGCCCAGGCTAGAGTGCAGTGCTGCAATCATTATCCAGGTGTGGTGAGACGTGCCTGTAATCCCAGCTACTCAGGAGGCTGAGGTGGGAGAATTGCTTGAACCTGAGAGGCGGAGGTTGCAGTGAGCCAAGATCGTGCCACTGCACTCCAGCCTGCGTGACAGAGCAAGATCCTGTCTCAAAAAAAAAAAAAAAAAAAAAAAGGTTGTAAAGATAGTACAAAGAGTTCTTACCTGGCCTTCAGCCAGTTTCTCCTGTGGTTTGTATCTTATATCACCACCATATACTTTCAAAGCTAGAGAATTGCTGAAGGCAGGGTGGCACATGCCTGCAGTCCCAGCTACTCAGGAGGCCGAGGCAGGAGGATATCACTTGAGCCCAGGAGTTCAAGTCCAGCCTGTGCAACACAGCGAGACCCCTTTTCTGCAAAATAAATAAAACATTTTAAAAATAATACACGAGAAGCAGCATGGAAACAAGGACATCATTTGGGAGTTGCAAGCAGTGACGAAGCCCTTAAGTCAGGGCTGTGGTCATGGAGGTAGGGAGGGGTGGTTGGTTTCACTGTCTGTGTTGAACGTAGAGATAACCAGATTTGCAGACTCAATTGAGTATGAGCTTGAAGAGAAAGAGAGATGCTGGGTACAGTGGCTCACACCTGTAATCCCAGCACTTTAGGAGGCCAAGTGGGGAGGGCCACTTGAGCCCAAAAGTTCGACACCAGCCTGGGCAACATAGTGAGACCCCTGTCTCTATTTAAAATTTTTTAAAAATTAGCCAGTCATGGAGACGTATGCCTGTAATCCCAGCTACTCGGCATGGTAAAGCAGGAGGATCACTTGAGCCCAGAAATTTGAGACTGTCGTGCACTGTGGTTGTGCCATTGCACTCCAGCCTGGGAGACAAAGTGAGAACCTGTCTCAGAAAGGAGAGCCAGGAGAGAGAGAGAGAAGGCAAAAAGGACCCTGTGGTTTTTGACATGGCACATTAGTCCGTTCTCACACTGCTAATAAAGACATTCCAGAGACCGAGTAATTTATAAAGGAAAGAGGTTTAATGGACTCACAGTTCCACATGGCTGGGGAGGCCTCACATTCATGGCAGAAGAAAAATGAGATGGAAAGGCACATCTTACATGGCGGCAAACAAGAGAGCTTGTGCCATTTATAAAGCCATCATGTATCATGAGACTTATTCACTACCACAAGGACAGTATGAGGGAAACTGCCCTGTGATTCAGTTATCTCCACCTGACACTGTCCTTGATGCATGGGGATTATCACAGTTCACAGTGAGATTTGGATGGGGACACAGCCAAACCCTATCACATGGGCGATGGAAAGGATGCGTTTGCCATTAACTAAAATGGGGAAGGAGACTGAACGGGTGGGCAGATTGGGAACCTAGCTTTCTGTGAAGTGTCTACTAATGGTAGAGATATTGTGTTGGCCATCTATTAGGTTGGCGCAGAAGTAATCACGGTTTTGCCATTAAAAGTAATGGCAAAGTGGCCGGGCATGGTGGCTCATGCCTATAATCCCAGCACTTTGGGAGGCCAAGACAGGCAGATGACGAGACAGGAGATCGAGATCATGCTGGCTAAAATGGTGAAACCCTGTCTCTACTAAAAAATACAAAAAATTAACCTGGTATGGTGGTGGGTGCCTGTCATTTCAGCTATTCTGGAGGCTGAGGCAGGAGAATCACTGGAACTGGGAGGTGGAGGTTGCAGTGAGCCGAGATCACACCACCACCTCCTTCCCATGCCCTCCCCATCCCAGTATTTCCCACATTCCCCAAAATCACTTTGAGAAAAGCCTCCCAGTGAGTAAATCAGTTGTCCTACATGGGCATCTCAGAACTTTCTTTCTTTTCTTTTCTTTCTTTTTGGTTGTTGTTTTTTGTTTTGAGGCAGGATCTCACTCTGTTGCCCAGGCCAGAATGCCATGGTATGATCTCAGCTCACTGTATATTTGGGCTCCCAGGCTCAGGTGATCCTCCCGCCTCAGCCTCTGGAGTAGCTGGGACTATAGGCACACACCTGGCTAAAATTTTTTAGTAGTTTCTAATCTGCCCACACTGCAGCCTGGGAAACAGAGATTCTGTCTCAGAGAAAAAGGGGGGAAAAAAGTAATGGCAAAGTAAATAACTTTTGTGCCAACCTAATAGGAATTGGAGTCTAAAATTCAAAAAAAGGCAAGTCAGAACTGGGGGTCCAAATGCAGGAGTCAGCATCCTGGGGAGGCTGTTTGAAGCTGCGGAACTGAATAAGGGCATGGATGCAGAAGAGCACCCAGGACTGGGCCCAGGTCTTACTCTCCATCATTAGAGAGGTTGGGGAAGATGAAGAGGAGCCAGCAGAGAAGACTGAATTGCAGCAAATCAGAAGAATGCGGGTGCTGGCTGCGTGCAAGGAAAGCGCTAAGTCATTTCAAGTATGAGGGATGGATCGATGATGTCCACCGATGCCGACAGGTTGAGTCAAATGAAAAATGAGAATTGACCATTGGATTTAGTGGCATGGAAGTCTTTCATGACCCAAGCCAGAGCTGCTTAGGTGAAGAGGTGAAGCCAAGAGCCTACTGGAATGATTACTACTAGCTCTTTTAAAGAATTCTGCTGTGAAGGGTACAGGAGAGAGTGGAGAGAGGAGAGGAGGGATGGGGTGTGTGTTAGCTGGTGGGGGAAGTGGATTTTACAGGTATGTTTCCTTAAAAAAGAAAAGAAAGACCAGGCACAGTGACTCATGACTGTAATCTCATTGTTTTGGGAGGCTGAGGTCAGGAGTTTGAGACCAGCCTGAACAATGTAGTGAGACCCCATCTCTACAAAAAAAAATTTTTTTTTAATTAGCTGGGCAGGGTGGTGCATGTCTGTGGTCCCAGCTACTTGGGAGGCTGAGGTGGGAGGATCTCTTAAGCCTGAGAGGTTGAGGCTACAGTGAGTTATGATCACGCCACTGCACTCCAGGCTGGACAACAGAGCGAGACCCTTCTCAAAAAAACAAAAACAAGAAAAGATGGGAGAGCCAACAGCAGATTTTATGCTGATAGGAATGAACTATTAGGGAAGAAAAACGTGAGGACGCTAGAGGAAGGGAAGAGTGTCAGGAGGGACATCTCAGTGAGTAACAGGAGATGGCATTTGGTGTACACGTGGAAGGTTTTACTTTAGATGGGAGCACACACAGTTGTCTAACAAACAGGAGAAAATGCACTGTATGGGCATCCATGCTGGGAGGTACAAGTAAATAATAGTGGTGGAAGCTTGTGGAAGTTCTGTTCTAATGTTTTTATATTTTTATGGTTTATCAAGGACAATTTCTATTTGTACAGTTTAACCACAAGCAACAAGTTCTAATTTATTCAATAATTATTTGTGGGTGGGCCAGGTACAGTGGTGCATGCCTGTGATCCTAGCACTGTCGAACCCAAGGTGGGAGAATCACTTGCACTCCTGATTCACTTCTGAGCTTGAACCAGGAGTTCGAGACCAGCCTGAGCAACATGGCAAAACACTGTCTCTACACAAAATACCAAAATTAGCCAGGCATGGTGGCATGCATGTAGCCAAGCTATTCAGGAAGCTGAAACGGGAAGATCATTTGAACCCCGAAAGCAGAGGTTGCAGTGAGCCAAGATCGAGCCACTGTACTCTACCCTGGGTGAGAGAATGAGACCCTGCCTCAAAACATACATTATTATTATTTGAGGAGACATTTAATTTATACCAGGCACTGTGCTAGATGCTGGAGATACGGACAGCAGCAATGACGAGGCGAAGTGCCTGCTGTATTTGTACTTCGAGTCTAATAAAAGGCATCACACAGACACACAACACACACACAAGATTGTTAAAGGATCAACCATTTCACATGTTGAAATCAGGAATATTTGTCTACTGCTTTAGCATGTCTCCCACCATGATCCCATCTTCCTCTTGCCGGATTTTCAGTCTTTATACCTGAACTCCCCGCAGAACTCTCTTCGCCTCACACCCTATCACAGTGTCATACCTACCCCACAGCCAGTACTCAAAGCAAAGTTCCAGAGAGCCAAGATTGTATCAATGGACCTGTCTCTATGGCAACAGCCATGAATGAGCCAAGCAAGGTAACCCTGGAGATGGCGTGAATGAGAAAGTGGCCTGTTGCCACGGAGACATGCTGAATGGGAAGGCCCCCACGAGCCGGGCTACGTCAGGAGGCTGAAACAGTCAGCATGAAGTCGGTGTGTCTATTTTCAACTCGGAATTACAAAAATACATTTTCATAGAGTTCATGACCCATCTCCTTCCTCAGCCCTGCCTCCCACCCCACTCTTCACCTTCATCCCACAACACAGTCAAGCCTCACCAGGTATCCTTCGAACCCCTCAAGGACACATTGGGGACTGTTCCTTCAGTACACAGTCCCCTCCCTGGGCTACAGTGTTATTCTTTTGACCAGCTGCTCTCTCCCTTTTGGGACCAGCAGTATCCTCAAAAGCCATGAGCTCTTGGGAAGAACTTTAACTACATTCTCTGGGGCAAGAGCAGTCGCTCAACTGTGGACCAGTTCAGCTTGCACCTGTGAGAATTATCACGATGGGTAGACCAGTTCTCCATCAAAGGATGGCCATAGCACCCCACGCACGGTATAATCTGATCGTGCTGGTGGTATCAAACATATAACGTTAGTGCCGCGTGGAAGGAACTTGTAAATGGACTTAGTGCCTCGAAAGATGCCTTTGAGGATCCTGGGATCTCTGAAACATACCCAGGTTCCTTATATCCTGCTCAGAGTATTTCTACATTTATTTCTTCATTCATCCGTTCTTTTGTTTCACCACCTATATTTTTTTGAAACAGGGTCTCACGCTGTTGCCCAGGCTAGAGTGCAGTGGCACAGCCGTGGCTCACTGCAGCCTCAACCTCCCCATCTCAAGCAGTCCTCCCACCTCAGCTTCCTGAGTAGCTGGGACCACAGGCACAAGCCACCACGCCTGGCTCATTCTTGTAATTTTTGTAGAGACAGGGTTTCGCCATGTTGCCAGGGTATTAGTTTGTTCTCACATTGCTATAAAGAACTACCTGAGACTGGGTCGTTTATAAAGAAAAGAGGTTTAACGGACTCACAGTTCCACAGGCTGTGCAGGATGCACGGCTGGGGAGGCCACAGGAAACTTACAATCATGGCAGAAAAGGAAGGGGAAACAAGCACATCTTCACATGGTGGCAGGAGGCAGCGGGGGGGACGTGCTGCACAACCAGATCTCATGAGAACTCACTGGCATGAGAACGGCAGGGGGAAATCCACCCCCATGATCCAGTCACCTCCCACCAGGTCCCTCCCCTAAGATTGAGGATCACAATTCACCATGAGATCTAGTTAGGGACACAGAGCCAAACCATATCATCAAGGCTGGTCTCAAATTCCTGAACTCAAGCAATCTGCCTGCCTTGGCCTCCCAAAGTGCTAGGATTACAGGCTGAACTGTATTTATTAAGCACTGTTACAGCCAAGTCTCCACGAACGAGAACTGTCGGATAAACTCTGGTACACCCATCCCTTGGCATGCTATGAAGGCATTACAAAAGGAAGAAGCAGATCTCTGCATGTCCATAAGAGCTAGTACTTATAGAGTGTCTGCTGTATACACGGTACTGTTAAAAAATGAGTATTAACTCATTTAATCCTTGTAACAAGCCTGTGAGGTGGCTTCTTTCATATCCCCATTGTACAGAAAAGGAAACAGGATCTGTATATCCAGGATATATTGTCGGGTGATAAAAGCGATTTTTGAATGGTGCTGCCATTTTCTTGTCGGAGCAAATCTGGAAGGTTCCATGAGAAGTTAATCATTGTGTTTGCCACCGTAGAGATGCGGAGGTTGATGTGGAAAGGAAACCTACTTGCCTGTGTTTTTCTGAACTTTGTAACACCTATGCGTTTTGTCTTCCACAAAACCAAACAGAAAATGACCACTTGGTGCATTTTGTGCGCCAGGCACTCTCCTAGTCCAGAGAAGCACAGGAGAGCAAACTATTTTACTGATGAGAAAAACGAGGGATGGGGAAGATAAGTCACTTGCCCAGGTGGCAGAGCTGGGATTCCACATCATAGGGTTTCTACAGGAAACAGAGTAACCAGAGCTGTGCGTCTGCGTGGGTATGTGTGTACACATGCTTGTGTGTGTGTGTGTGTGTGAATGCACTTGTGTGTTGGGAGAGGGGAATGGCAAGAGAAGAATGTACAGAAGTTCAGCAGGACCAACCCAAGTTTTAAGAAATTTGGACTTTATCCTGAAGGCACAAGGGAGCCATGGAAGGATTGAGATAAGGAGTGGTTGTGATTAGATTTTTATTTAGAAGGATGACTCTGGCTGAAGGGTGGTGGCCCAGGATCCAGGTATATGGGGAGACTTCTCCTGCTCTAGTGGTAGGATGCCCACCCACCCTCTCTGCCCAGCACAATATCCAAGGCCAGATCAGGTACAGAGGATTCTCACCAAGCTGGGTAGAACCCACTGCGACGCTGGGCAGTGGACATGGAGTGCACCAGCCTCTTCTCCTGCTCAAATTGTGAACTGAAGCTGATCCACTAATGTTAGGGATCAGATTTCCTTCTCCAAAAATAGATACGTATTTTTTGAGACAGAGTCTCGCTCTGTCACCCAGGCTGAAGTTCAGTGTCATGATCTTAGCTCACTGCAACCTCCACCTCCCAGGTTCAAGTCATTGTCCTGCCTCAGCCTCCTGAGTAGCTGGATTTACAGGCACCTGCCACCACGCCTGCCTAATTTCTGTATTTTTAGTAGAGACAGGGTTTCACCTATGTTGGCCAGGCTGGTCTTGAACTCCTAGGCCCAAGCGATCAGCCTGCCTCAGCCTCCCACAGTGCTGGGATTACAGGCATAATCCACCATGCCCGGTCTTTTTATTATTATTTTATAGAGATGGGGTTTCACTGTGTTGCCCAGGCAGGTCTCAAACTCCTAGCCTCACGCGACCCTCCTGCCTCAGCCTCCCAAAATGCTGGAATGACAGGTGTGAGCCACTCCATCTGTCCAGATTCTCTTCTCTGTAATGCTGACACATGGAAAGAGGGAAGTCCATCTAGACAGTGTCAGAGTCCATTGGTGCTGATGTGGGTGCTGGGACCACATGAATGGATACATTCTGACTCTGCCACCTCTCAGCTATGTGACCCTGGGCTCGTCGGCAAGTCTCTCTGTAGTTCAGTTTCCTCATCTGTAAAATGGCACCAACAGTACCCAACCCCAGCAAATAATGTGAAATATGCAGAACATAGTTATAATGGTAAGGATGATGAAGATGCTGCGTTACCAGACCACCTGGGTTTGAACCAGCTCCCCTTCTTGCAAGCTGTGTGACCTGGGGCTGATGCCCAAACCTCTCTGGGCCCCCTTTGTTTCATCTATTTAATGGGGATAGTAAAACTCTTACTTCATAGAGTTATAGAGGATTTATTGAAATAATTGGCATACAGCTCTTAGAACAGTACCTGGCTCCTTGGGAGTGCTCAAGACCTATCAAGACTGTTGATAATAATACAGGACTATCACCAATAATATGGTCAGGAGCAATGGCTCCCACCTGTAATCCCAACACTTCAGGAGGCCAAGGCAGGCTGACTTGAACCCAGGATTTCAAGGCCAGCCTGGACAACATAGGGAGACCCTGTCTCTACAAAAAAATACAATTTGCCAAGAATGGTGGTGCACACTTGTAGTTCCAGCTACTTGGGAGGCTGAGGTGGGAGGACTGCTTGAGCCCGGGAAATCGAGGCTGCAGTGAGCTGTGATCACACCACTGCACTCCAGTTAGGGCAACAGAGTGAGACTCTATCTCAAAAATAATAGTAATAATGGCCAGGCGTGGTGGCTCATATCTGTAATCCCAGCACTTTGGGAGGCCGAGGCATGTGAATCACTTGAAGTCAGGAGTTTGAGACCAGCCTGGGTAACATGGTGAAACCCCATCTCTACTAAAAATACAAAAATTAGCCAGGTGCAGTGGTCTGTGCCTATAGTCCCCGCTACTCAGGAGGCTGAGGCAGGAGAATTGCCTGAACCCGGGAGGCAGAAGTTGCTGTGAGCCCTGATCACACCACTGCACCAGCGTGGGTGGCAGAGCGAGACTCCATCTCAAATGCAAAAAATAATAGTAATACTACCAATAATGCCATTTTTGTCGTCGTCCTTACTAGAGGGCTGTCACTCCATGCCCTGCAGTTTTGCCTGTTTTCTTGAAATAACTCTTCCACACCTTTCCTCCCAGGGATGGTCACGTTTAGCATCATGACCCATCCCTGGGAATTAGTTGGCTGATTTCTGGAAAGCAATTGGAGCTGTAGGTGCTCTGCAGGCTGGAACCATCACAGGACTTGCACCATATTTAAGTAATGCCAGATTCTTCTGCCTGGCAGGAGGAGGACACAGAGGATACAGCCCTGCTGTCTTTTTTTCCCTGCCTGCCTCAGCTTTGCTCTGAGCCATTTTCTGTCCCGTTCAGGGTACCCTGGACCACTTGCTGTCTTCAGCTTTCTTGGGAGAGGGCATCTTCCCGGTGGCATGCCTCTTAAACCTGGTGCTGCTGTTGAAAAGGCAACAGCTGACTCCAGCATCGGCACTGAGAGGCTTGTCCTTAAAATTAGCAGGAGCCGATGGACGGTCGCTGTTGGTGCTTTTGACTCGGACACACCGTTCCCCAGGTGGCATGCAGCGGAATACGGTGCAGGGATTGCCTCTGCTCTCAGGGGGCCCGTTGCAGGCTCCTGAGCTCCAGGTGAAAGCTTTGATCATTATTTCCTTAACAGACACACATGGCGCAGCATTGGCTATGAACATTATTACTATGTGTGTGCATATACATGTGCCTATGAGCCTGTTCTGAATCCTTTACAAATATCAAGTATTTCTTCCTCCCAGCCACCCATTTTATAGATAAGACTGAGGCACAGAGAGATTAAGTTACTGCTCCAAGATCACACAGCTGGAGAGTGGTGAGGCCAAGATTGAGCATATATACCTTTGTACCATATGTACCAACTTTTTATTTCTTTTGGGGATACAGTCTTGTTCTGTCACCCAGGCTGGAGTGCAGTGGTGTGATCATGGCTCACTACAACCTCGACCTCCAGCTTCAAGCTATCCTCCTGCCTCAGCCTCCCAAGTTGCTAGGACCACAGGTGCACACCCCCATGCCCAGCTAATTTTTTTTTTAATTTTTTTGCAGAGTGGGGGTCTCCCTATGTTACCCAGGCTGGTCTAGAACTCCTAAGTTCAAGCAATCCCCCGACCTCAGCCTCCCAACATCCTGGGATTATAGGCATGAGCCACTGCACCCACCTCCTCCATCCTTATAAAGGTCACCAAGCACAATTTTGTGAGCCTTGCCCTGTCCACAGCCATCACAAGATCGTATGTATTTTTCAGACAAAAACTGAACAAACACCTCTGGTTTGGGTTCCCCTCACACCTGTCTGGGGTTTGTTGACTCTGTGTTGTAGGCCTAGCAAAGCAACATGTGGAGGTCCTAGACCCAGGGACCAGACAGACAGTCTGAATTCAAATCCTGGCTCTTCCCCTTCTGGCTGAGTGCTCTCTCTGAACTTGGAAACTGGAAATAATTTTTTAAAAACTCACCACTTGGTCAAACCTGCTTTGAGCATGCAAATGAGTTTATATGTATAAACCTCTTAGAATGTCCCAGGGAAAGAACAAGCACTCCATTCAGATCAACATTTATTTAGCATCTCCTGTGTGCCCATGACTATTCTAGTTGTTGAGGAGACCTCTGGTTCTTATGAGTTAGTGAGGTGGGAGGGGGCAGGGCGGGAACCCTAAACATTAACAATGGTGCGTTAGCAGATGTGGGGAGGGTTCTACGGGAAAACAGTTGAGTCCGGAAGTGCTGTGTTCAAATCCTGGCCCTGCCACTTTCTGGGGTGCAAGATGCAGCGTTGAATAGGGTGGTCAGAGTAGGCCTCACTGGGAAGGTGATATCAGAGTGGGCAGGCTGGATGTCGGCACATATTACTGCTGTTTGGTGGTACCAATATGAGCTTGAACCGCAGCTCATGTATATATGAAATTCGGTCCATTTATTTATGCTGATACGTTAATTGATGTTGAAATTATAATTGAATGTTTTGTTATTATAACGGATACCCACATATTTTCCCAGGAATTGTTAGGTTTTGGGTTTTTTTTTTTTAATTTTGATTATTTTGTATTTGCTTTTCTTTTTAATTTTATTTTTCCATAGGTAGGGAGTACAGTTGGCATTTGGTTGCATGAGGAAGTTCTTTAGTGGAGATTTGTGAGAACCTGGTACACCCATCACCCGAGCAGCATATACTGCACCATATTTGTTGTCTTTTATCCCATGTCCCCTTCCCACTGTCCCCCTACAAGTCTCTCCAAAGTCCATCGTATCATTCTTTTACTCACCCACATTCTTTGGCCTGAGATGCTGAGTGCTTATGACTCCCAGATCCCTTCTTGTTTCTATATCAAAGATCTTCCTAAGATCCTGGCCTGGGGAATCCATTCCCTTTCCCTATCCTCACTTGGAGAAGAGGTTTCCTCCCCAGCTTATTTGCCAGCTCATAGGAAAGGTAAGAAGGACAGGATTGTAGCTGTCTTGAAGCTGGTCAGATGTTGAAGAGATGATAATATTTGCTGATCAAGAGAGACAAAGCAATGCTGGATGAAAAGGCTGTGTCAGTTAACACCAGCTTCAATAACCAATAAAACCAAAAATCCCTGGCTTAAGAGTATACATTGTAATCCCAGCACTTTGGGAGGTCGAGGCGGGTGGATCACGAGGTCAAGAGATCAAGACCATCCTGGTCAACATGGTGAAACCCCATCTCTACTAAAAGTACAAAAAATTAGCTGGGCACGGTGGCGCATGCCTGTAATCCCAGCTACTCAGGAGGCTGAGGCAGGAGAATTGCCTGAACCCAGGAGGCGGAGGTTGCAGTGAGCCAAGATCGCGCCATTGCACTCCAGCCTGGGTAACAAGAGCGAAACTCCGTCTCAAAAAAAAAAAAAAAGAGTATACATGAGTGAGCCATATTTGAGAAGTGAGAAATCAACTTCTAAAGTAAAACTGGTGGCCATATGTGGTACCTAATGCCTGTAATTCTAGCACTTTGGGAGGCTGTGGTGGGAGGGTCGCTTGAGCCCAATAGTTCACCAGCAACCTGGGCAACATAGTGAGATACCATCTCTACTAAAAATGAAAAATAATAAAGTACAACTGGTGAGGGGTGCAATGAGGTGGAGGGGTGGGTAACTCAAATATGGCTCTACTCCATGCAGTCCACTCACAGATCCAGGCTGTTGGAGGTTCTCCCTGCTTAAACATGTGGCTTCCAAGGTTGTTCTAAGAGCCTACATTGAGACAGCAGTTGGGGGAAAGGGAAAATAGAGTGAGAGGTACTTATGAGGGCACCAGGAAGTGGTGAACAGCACTTCTGCCTGCATTCTGTTGGGTGGAATTTAGTCACGTGGCCCAGCCTAGCTGTAAGGGAGGCTGGGAAATGTAGTATCTGATTGCACTACCATTTCCCTGTCCCACTTGTGGAAGGGGAATGTGAATCTTCGGTGGAAAGCTCACCATGTCTGTGCCAGGGATTCAGTCCATCTCCCACTCATGCCTCAGCTATGTAGCAGGCACTGTCCTAAGTTTTTACGTATCAGCCTACCTAACACAAACAACTTTACTCAGTGGATGCTTTATTAGTGAGAAAATGAAAACCCAGAGCAGTTAAATATCTCACCCAAGGTCACACAGCTAGGAAGTGGCAGAGTTGGAATTTGAATACAAGAAATGTGGCTGTTGAGCCATAAGCTTAGTATAAATTCATTGTAGTTTAGAAAGAAGCAGAAGGGCCCTAAAAGTTGACATAATCCATTTTTGGCCACCAAGGAACTGACTACTTGTAAAAGTGAGTCCTGGCCAGGCATGGTAGCTCAGGTCCATAATCCCAGGACTTTGGGAGGCCAAGGTGGGCAGATCACCTGAGGTCAGGAGTTCAAGACCAGCCTGACCAACATGGCAAAATCCCGTCTCTACTAAAAATACAAAAATTAGCTGGGTGGGTGGTGGGCGCCTGTAATTCCAGCTACTCAGGAGGCTGAGGCAGGAGAATCGCTTCAACCTGGGAGGCAGTGGTTGCAGTGAGCTGAGATTGCACCAGTGCACTCCAGCCTGGGTGACAGAGTGAGATTGCCTCAGGACCACCATGGCCCCCTGGGTTCTAGGTCAGAATTTCTCCACCACAGCACTGATGGCTTTGGGGACTGCATTATTCTCAGCTCTCCAAAATGGGAGCTGCCCTGCACACTGCCTCAACTCACTTGATGCCAGTAGCACCCGCGCCCCAGTTGTGAGAGCCAAAAATGTCTTCACACATCGCCAAATGTCCCCTGGGAGGTGAAATCGCCCCTGGTTGAGAGTCAGTGTTCTAGATTGTTAAATATTATCTTACACTACAGTGCAAGTCCAAGGCAAACTGACTTGGAAATTACCAACCTTGCAAAAAATAGAAGATTCCATAAAGTCAGTGAGCATGATGGTGGAAAGCTGCTGAAATCACACCCCCAGACATTAGCAGATGGGATCTGGACAGTGTTCGTCTAGTTAAAAATTGACAAGGACAGCAACACAGCAAGCTCTTCAAAAGAGAATGGTTTGAATAACAAGGGGTCAAGACAGGGGTAATTGGTGAAAGCCCCTGCCCATAATTTGATAATATAAATAGGCATCTTGAAAAGTCACCCTGCAGAAGTCAAAAGTGAAATGTGCAGTGTTAAGTGTGTCCAGTCGATGATTTGACAGGGGAAATTGCATACACACACACACACACACACACACACACACACACACACACCCCTGCTCAAATGCCATTACTCAGTGAGGACCATCGCCCCAACCAGTCTGATCATCTTGCTTTGGGGTAACCCTATGGGCGAGGCAGAAATTCTTGGATCATACTTTTCTAATGAATATTATAATTGCTGACTTCTAGTGCGTGCTGACTTTCTCATCTTCACAACACTCTGCGTAGGTTTTTTTTACTCTCCCCATTTTACAGATGAGGAAACTGAGGCTCAGAAAGATTGATTAGCTCTACATGAAGCCAGGATTCAGGTTCAGCCTGGCTCCAGGAATCATGTTTTGAGCTACGTGGCTTCCCTGATCCAGAGGGGCCCCCACTTCTGAAATCTGCTCTCACTCCCCATGGCCCTTTTCTATTGACCGGAGGTACCACAATGGATATCTCACCCATCATCTTATGAAACATGGCCATGATGTGTGAATTCAAAGGAGAGCCGGAACTTTGTGGGTAACATGAAACAGAAAAAGAAGGGTGGAGATTGGTAGCTGTTTTTGGCATGGTGAGGAGCCTGTCATTGCTGGAAGAAGGCAAGAAAGGAGACGGCTGGGGCTTGGGTCCATCTCTGGGTGCCTGTGGGTCTGCCTGTAAAAATGAGAAGTGGTCGTGCTCATTAGAGGATTTGACTGTTAGGCCTAGGGATAGCGACTTGGGGACTTTTTTCTGCTAAGACAAAGAATAATATGGTTCAGGTTCATTTTGCTCCTGCTTTCCCAAGCCCTGCATCTCTTCTGGGCTTTTTTTTTTTCCTTCTCCTCCTCCTCCTCCTTCTCATTTTTGGATCTGGACTTCTGCTGACTCATCTCTCTGAGCAAGGAAGGAGGGAGGAAGTCAGAATTGCTCATTGACCGTTTTCTTTCTTTAGTGACTCAGCTGTGATTCACATTTTAATTAATGGAGGGAAAAAAAACCTGATCAGTCCTAAGGCATCTGCCCAATCACGCATAACTCCAGGCAGGTGATGATAATAATACCTGAAAAGAATGGGGTGTCCTGAACTAAACTGTGGCTCATTCCCCACATTAGTCTTGAGGACTCCACCAGGCCCTCTAATTTCCAGGTCTCCAGTGGGGCTCCCTGAACCAGAGCAGCTAGTCCAAGCCCCGAGAAGCATTTCTGCAGAGTTAGTCTGAGGTCAGGACAAGAAACGGAGGCTCAAGCCCTCCTGGGGTACCAGGAGGATCATGGGAATGTAATATCGTTTCCTGAGTTGGTCTCTGGCTATCATCCCAGGCTCAAGCCTGGCCTCCCTCCCCTCGGGGCCTGAAATTTGTCAGAGCCGATTGCAGGGGCAGCTTCTGTGCTTTTTGTTTGCCCAGAGAATGAGAAAAGTCCAGATCATCGTGACCACTACTTCCTGAGCACTTCCTATGCATCAGGTGGTGTGCTCAGCACTTTTCATGAATGATCACATTGAATCCTCACTCTGTCCACAAAAAGAAAGAGCTTTTATATAATCCTCCATCCTCCCTATGAGGAAACCGAGGCTTGGCAATTGCCCAGTGTAGACAATTAGTAAATAATTGGGCAGGATATAAACCCAACCCCTTCCCACCTGGGAGCCAGAGCTTGCATCTGTTATGTTTCTCTGCCTTCCAGTCAGCTGCAAAGAAACATTGGAAGCTGATAGCTCATTGGACAAACAGTTATTGAGCCCTTCCGTCTGCTCAGCCCTGTTCTAGGCCCCAGAGATCCATCAGTGAACCAAAGAGACAAATCCATGGTCTCATGAAACTGACATTTTTAGCTGCCCAAGTGTGTTAGTTACAATTAATTGTATTATTAAGTATAAGTTCCTTGTAAGTGTCCTAGATATGCTTGCAGCTGTAACAAAGAATCCCAACATGCATAAGGGCTCAGAAACAATAGAAATTTAGTTCTTGTACACATGAAGTTCAAAAGGTGTATTCTTTTTTTTTTCTTTTGAGAAGGAGTCTTGCTTTTGTCGCTCAGGCTGGAGTGCAGTGGTGCGATCTTGGCTCACTACAACTTGTGCCTCCCGGGTTCAAGCAATTCTCCTGCCTCAGCCTCCCGTGTAGCTGGGATTACATGCGTCTACTGCCACACTCAGCTAATTTTTTGTGTTTTTTAGTAGAGACAGAGTTTTACCATGTTGGTCTGGCTGGTCTTGAACTTCTGACCTCAGGCCATCCACCTGTCTCCACCTCCCAAAGTGCTGGGATTGCAGGTGTGAGGCACCACGTGCAGTCGAAAGGTATATTCTTAAATAGCAAGCACCTCTCCTCTAAGCAGTAAGTCAAGGGCCCAGGCTTGTTCCATATTGTGGCTCCTCGTCTTCAGCCCATGGCTTCCAATGTCTCCATGCTTCTTGGTATCAAGCCACAGAAGGGAAAAGAGTATGAGGAGGGCACAGGAGAAATGTTTCTGGGAGAGACCCAGAAGTAGTCCTTGTGACTTGCATCTACCTCCATCTGGCTAGAGCTTACATGGCGGCTCCCATTGCAGAGTTAGGAAACAGAGTCTAAGCATCCAGGAAGGAGAGACAGACATCAGTCTCTGAGTGGGTCCTCACTGAGAATCAAGCTCCACATTTTGATTCATGTCACCTCCTTGCAAGTGCTACCTTAGGACAATTTTAAGGGACACTCCTATTTTCTTCCACCCTTAGGACAATTTTAAGGGACACTTCTGTCTTCTTCTGCCCCCCCCTCCTCTGTTTCTTGGGCTTCCTGCTCTCAGGATTTGCCTTTGCCTTACAATGGGGTGAGGCAAGAATCTGGAATAATGTCTCTCCCCACAATTTGAAGTCTTATTTGAAAAAAAAAAAAAAAAAAAAAAACAGAAAAAACAGTAGAGCATCCCTGCCCCTTGAGGTAGGAAAATCTAGGATCAAATCCTGCTTCTCCAGACTTTGACCTCAAAAACTTGGGGGGGACTTCAAGGTCCTCAGGTGGGCAGCTTTCATGCACCATTCATTCCTCCCACCTTGTGCCAATCAGGGTCCTAACAGGAAAAAGAATCAACTTCTTCTAGATGGTTCAAATGAAGACCATCTCATGAAGAGACTCCTTAAAGAGACGGAGGCAGGTCAAATAAATAGATAAGGGTTGATTGAAGTCCTCAGGGAGAAGCCATGGCTAGCCCTACATTCCTGGAACCCGGGAGAAGCATTGCTGTGCAGAAAGGACTACTGTCAGAACCAGGGAGGGAGCAGGGAAGCAATATTCCAACCTCTTCCCCTCCCCACATCTTCTGCCAGTGCTTCCCCTCAGCCCAACCCAACCGGAAGCCAGAGCAAAGCATTCTGGGAGTTGTAGTCTTCAAGGGTCCACCTCGAGGGCACTGGAGCCCTCGAGAGCCCGCCGGAGCACTGACCTAGAGGGCACACGGAATAACTAGTTTGCACCAGCATGTGACGGACTGCATGCCCTCGATTACATAATCCACTGTATAATTCAACTGCAGGGCTGCACAGTACAGCAGGATAGCCACTAGCCACACGAAGCTATTTAAATATAAATGTACATTCATTAAAATTTAACCAAATGAAAATTTTAGCCGCTCAGCCCCATTGCAAACGCTCATTAGCCACACGTGGCTCTTGGCTACTATACTGGACAGATCAGAATAGAACATATCCATCACCCCAGAAATTTCTAGGGTCCAGTGCAGCTGTGGTGTAACCTGAGTCCATGCAGGATATGGAATGGAGCAGGGAGGACAGCAAACAAGAGAGCTGTGGATCAGTAGGGAGGAGAGTCTCCAGGTAAAGGAGCAGATAAGAAGCAAGAACGTTGAGCGAGATGCTTTGCTGGGATGGAGGCTTCACTCACGGGGAAGAGTAGAGTCAGAAAGTTTCAGTTCAATTTCAGCTCTGAAATGAACCAATGAGGGCTCTCAGATAAAACACCCGGCCTCCGGGAACCTTGGTTTTGTAGTGGCCAAGGGCTTGGCCCTCTGAAGTTTCACTGAAAAAAAAATCAACTCACAGGCTAGGCGTGGTGGCTCACGCTTGTAATCCCAGCACTCTGGGAAGCTGAGGTGCGCGGATCACAAGGTCAGAAGTTCGAGACCAGCCTAGCCAACACAGTGAAACCCTGCCTACTAAAAATATAAAAATTGGCTGGGTGCCGTGGCAGGCACCTGTAATCCCAGCTACTCAGGAGGCTGAGGCAGGAGAATTGCTTGAACCTCGGAGGTGGAGGTTGCAGTAAGCTGAGATCGCACCACTGCACTCCAGCCTGGGTGACAGAGCTAGACTCTGTCAAAAAATAAAATAAACTCACAAAAGGCAGATTAATTGGAGAAAAGGTATGCAAATTTATTGAATGTGTATACACGAGAGACTTCAGAATGAAAACCCAAAGCTATAGGGAAAACTGTCCATTTTTAATCATAGGTTCAACAAAGTATGGACAGCAGAGTAGAAATATGATTGAACAAAACGTGGATGATCTAAATGCTAATGGACTGAGTAGGAAAACCCTAAAAGAGCTGTCTTAATTCTTCTTGGCCTCTCTGAGCATGCATCCCTTCTCAGTATGGGCAGGACCCTCTCTAGAATGGGAGTCTTATAACCTGCAGCCAAATAATGTAATTTAGTTTTTTTCTCTTTCTATTTTTGAGACAGAGATTCTCATTCTGTTTCCCAGACTGGAGTGCAGTGGCACAATCTTGGTTCATTTCAGCCTCTGCCTCCTGGGTTCAAGTGATTCTCCTGCCTCAGCCTCCAAAGTAGCTGGGACTACAGGCATGCACCACCACACCCGGCTAATTTTTGTACTTTTAGTAGAGACAGGGTTTCACCATCTTGGCCAGGCTGGTCTCGAACTCCTGACCTCGTGATCCACCTGCCTCAGCCTACCAAAGTGCTGGGATTACAGGCATGAGCCACTGCACCTGGCCCTTTACCCCTTGTCGTTTGGAAATCCTTGTTCTTTTACTTTTCCAACCCTGGAAAGCATTGCAGAGAAGTTAGAATTGAGCAGGACATGGACTTAAGACCCAGCTCAGCCATGTACTAGTTGTATGAACCTGAAGCAATGATTCCACCTCTCTGACTTGGAAGGTAGAGGGAATGACAGGACCCAACACAGCTGTAGGGTCGTCATGGGGATTGAATAACAAAATATTGCATGAGACTTGGCCCACAGCAAGCACTCAATAAATGTTAGCTACTTTCTAAATATATTTTTAACCTTTATACTGATATAACATACGTACAGAAAAGCACACATATCATACAAGTAGAGCTTGGCTGATTTTCAAAAACTGAATATACTCGTGTAACCAGCACCTAGGTCAAGAAACAGAACATAGCCAGGTGAGGCTGAGGCGGGAGAATCGCTTGAACACGGGAGGTGGAGGTTGCAGTGAGCAGAGATCACGCCACTGCACTCCAGCCTGGGCAACAGAGGGAGACTCTGTCTGAAAGAAAGAAAAAGAAAGAGGAAAAGAGGGAGGGAGGAGGTGAAGGAGGAAGAAGGAAGAGGAGGAGGGAGGGAACAGCTGCAGCTTCAAGAAAGAAAGGAAGGATGGAGGAAGGGAAGGAGGAAGGGCAACAGCTGCAGCAGAAAAAGAGGGAGGGAAAAGAGGGAGAAAGGAGAGAAGGAAGGAAGGAAGGAGGAGAGGAGAAAAAAGAAAAGAGAGGAGAAGCAGGGAGGGGAGGGGAGGGAAGAAAGGAAAGGAAAGGAGGAAAAAGGAAAGAGAACAGCTTCCAGAAACCCTCTTGTGCCTCTGTGGTCACCAGCATCCCCATCCTGACTTCAAGCAACATCGATTGGTTTTGCTTGTTTTTGAAGTTTAAGCAGATGGGATCATACAGCATGCACTCGTTGGCTTCTTTCCCCTGACGTTGTACGTGTCAGATTCATCCTTGCTGTTGCGGTAGCTCTAAGTCATTCATTCTCATCGTGTGTGCCGAACCGCCTGTTCATTCATTCTGCTAATGGTGGGCATTTGGGTGCTTTCTACTTTGGGGCTGTTCCAGAGAAAGCTACTTTGAACACACTCAGATATGTCTGTGGGTGACCACTCTTCACATTTCTGTGGGAGATATTCCTAGGAGTGGAGCGTCTGAGTCGGAGGGAGGAATCGGTTTAGCTTTTGGTAGAAACTGCCTAACAATTGGCTGGGCACAGTGGCTCACGCCTGTAATCCCAGCACTTTGGGAGGCTGAGGCGGGCAGATCATCCGAGATCAGGAGTTCAGGACCACCCTGGTCAATGTGGCAAAACCCCATCTCTACAAACAATACAAAAAGTAGGCAAGTGTGGTGGTGTGTGCCTGTAATCCCAGCTACTCAGGAGGCTGAGGCAGGAGAATCACTTGGACCTGGGAGGCCGATGTTGCGGTGATCTGAGATGGCGCCACTGCACTCCAGCCTAGGCAGCAGAGTGAGACTCTGTCTCAAAAAAAGGAAGAGAGCTAATTTTCGTTGGTTTTTGTTTTTGTTTTCGTTTTTGAGACAAGGTCTCACCCTGTCACTTAGGCTGGAGTGCAATGGTGCGATCACAGCTCACTGCAGCCTTGAACTCCTGGACCCATGTGATTCTCCCACTACAGCCTCCCGAGTAGCTGAGACTACAGGTGCAAGCCACCCTGCCTCGCTAATTTTTGTACTTCTTGTAGAGACGAGGTTTTACCATGTTGCCCAGGCTGGTCTTGAACTCCTGGGCTCAGGCAATCCTCCTGCCTCCCAAAGTGCTGGGATTACAGGTGTGAGCCACCATACCCAGCCATGGCTAGGTTTTTTTCATTTTTTGTAAAGACAGGGTCTCACTTTGTGGCCTAAGCTGGTCTTGAACTCCTGGACTCAAGTGATCCTCCTGCCTCAGCCTCCCAAAATGCTAGGACTACAGGTGGGAACCACTGCACCGGCAACCTCCCCTTCTCCACTTCTCCAGAGCACCCACCCCTCTCAAGCTCCTGTCTCTTCTAGAATCACTTACCTCGCCACCTTCTGGATTTTTTGCCTGTGTTCCTACTCCTCTTTATTTAAGAAAACACTGCACTAGAGGGCTTCAGAAACCCCAAAATAGAAACGTGTCCTTTTGTTCAATCCTTTGCTTTAAAAGACAAATAAAATGAAGAACTGCTTACCGTAGAGAAGGTTAAAGAGCTTGGGAGGACCTTCTGTGAGTGGGGAGAACTTTACATTAAAGGGGAAAAAAATGCTGGAGAATAGCTGTGCAGCTCAGGAAGGAGGGACTTCCTCCCCTGAACTTTTATTTATTTATTTATTGTGAGTCGGAGTCTGGCTCTGTCACCCAGGTTGGAGTGTAGTGGTATGATCTCACCTCACTGCAGCCTCCGCCTCCCAGCTTCAAGTGATTCTCCTGCCTCAGCCTCCTAAGTAGCTGGGATGACAGGCAACTACCACCATGCATGGCTGATTTTTGTACTTTTTTTTAGTAGAGAGAGCATTTCACCACCTTGGCCAGGCTGGTCTTGAACTCCCGACGTCATGATCCACCCACCTCAGCCTCCCAAAGTGATGGGATTACAAGTGTGAGCCACCGAGCCCACTGAACTTTTAAAGCACAAACTCTTCAGGCAAAAAAGACTCAATTACACAAAAACTAAGATATTTGTTCAAATAAAGATGCAATCGGGGTGGTTGGGGAACCAAACCTCACATCCAGATGCTGGTTGTGCTATTTCCTGTGACTCCTTGGGTAAGTTATCAACCTCCCTGTGCCTCAGTTTCCCCATCAATAAAATGGAGAAAATAGTATCTACCTATGGAGTTGTGATAAGATTTGAATTAGTTAATATTTACAAATCATTTAGAATAGCAGCTAGCACATAGTAAATAGTGGATAGAATCATAGAAAAAAAAAAGTGATCGGGGTTAATTTCTGTCTGCTGTTTGTTGCAGAGGTCCTTTTAAATATAAATGAATTAAAAGTAAATGACCTTTAAAACTCAGTTCCTCATTCACACTAGCCACATTTGCAGTGCCCGAACCCCACAGGTGACTAGTGGCTGCCATATTTGACAGCACAGATTGAGAACAGATTTATCATCTGGAAGGTTCTGTCAGACAGCGCTGATCAAAGCCACATGAGGGTCGGGGTGCAGTGGCTCACCCTTGTGACCCCAGTGCTTTGAGAGGTTGAGGGGGGAAGATCACTTGAGGCCGGGGGTTTGAGACCAGCCTGGGGAACAGAGATCCCATCTCTAGCAAATTATTCTTTTTGAGACAGAGTCTCACTCTGTCGCCCAGGCTGGAGTGCAGCGGTGCAATCTCGGCTCACTGCAACCTCCTCCTCCCGGATTCAAGTGATTCTCCTGCCTCAGCCTCCAGAGTAGCTGGGATTATAGGTGCACACCACCATGCCCACCTAAGTTTTTGTATTTTTTGGTAGAGATGGGGTTTCACCATGTTGGCCAGGATGGTCTTGAGCTCCTGACCTCATACGCCCTCCTCAGCCTCCCAAAGTGCTGTGATTCCAGGCATGAGCCACTGTACCAAAACTTTAGCCAGCCTACCAAAACTTTAAGAATTAGCAGGCAAAGTGTTGCATGCCTGTAGGGCCAGCTACTCAGGAGGCTGAGACAGGAGGATTGCTTGAGCCCAGGAATTTGAGGCTGCAGTGAGCTATGATCGCACCACTGCACTCCAGTCTGGGTGACAGAGTGAGATCTGTCTCTGAACACAAACAATGAAAACGTAAAGACTACCTGAGGGAATGTCTGCAACTCAAGCAGAATCACACAGCACCCCCAACAGGAAAACGGGCCGACAATGTGAACAGGCGGATTAGGAAGGTGACGTCTGAAAAGCTAATCAGCCTATGACATGGTATCAAAATCGCTTATTATCAGAAAGATGGAAATGAAAGCAGTTTCTCTTTATGCCTTTAATATTGGGGAGGAGAAAAAAGGTGACTAAGCCAAGGGTTTTCGGGGATGTGGGGACAGAGGGAAGTCTTGCACCACTCAAAGGGGTGTGGCCCACGGAGGCCACTCTGGAGACGTATCAGTAGTGCTCAGTCCAGTGAAATCCAGCACCATCAGCAGATATGTCCCCAGGCACCCATTTCTGGGACATTCTTACCAGGTGTGTTAGGGTTAGGTACTAGAATGCTAGCACCATCTATACAGGGGGAGCTGAAGGCCACCTGGTGTCCCTCCTGAGGACCAGGAGGCAGTGTGTCACAGAGCTACCCACGGAGTACCAGAATGAATGAGAGCTCCAGACCACATATCCAACAGATCCTGCAGGATGGGGCTTTTAAAAATATGATTCTTGCTGGGCACTGTGGCTCACGCCTGTAATTCCAACACTTTGGGAGGCTGAGGCAGGTGGATCACCTGAGGTCAGGAGTTCAAGACCAGCCTGGCCAACATGGCAAAATCTCGTCTCTACTAAAAATACAAAATTTAGCTGGGCATGGTGTGGGTGCTGTAATCCCAGCTACTTGGGAGGCTGAGGCAAGAGAATCACCTGAACCCAGGAGGCAGAGATGACAGTGAGCCGAGATCTTGCCACTGTACTCCAGCCTGGGTGACAAAAGCAATACTCTGTCTCAAAATAAATATAAAAAACAAAAAATAAAAATATGGTTCTGGGTGAAAACAGGAAACAACAGAATGTGTCTAACTTCATCCCGCTTAATTCAGTTAAAAATAGACACACTGAAAATAACGCACGTGTTTTTGCAAGAATGGACTCCCAAAAGGCCAGATTAAACATTCTATCAGTTTGTCTCTAGGAGGGAGAAGAATGAAAGGGTGTGGGGTTAAAGGGGAATGAATGTATGAATGAATGAAAGTGTAAATGAGAAAGGGGAGTTGCTTAAGGCGAAGATATCCCGTAACCTGAGGAGCGCAAAGAACTTGACTCTGCATTTGAAGATTTAGAAAATGAATTTCAGAAATAGTTTTTCTCGCCGGGTGCAGTGGCTCACGCCTCTAATCCCAACACTTTGGGAGGCCAAAGCGGTGGATCACTTGAGGTCAGGAATTTGAGACCAGCCTGGCCAACATGGTGAAACCACATCTCTACTAAAAATATAAAAATTAGCCGGGCATGGTGGCGTGTGCCTGGAAACCCACCTACTCAGGAAGCTGAGGCAGGAGAATCGCTAGAACCTGGGAGGCAGAGGTTGCAATGAGCAGAGATTACGCCATTGCACTCCAGCCTGGGAGAGACAGTAAGACTCTGTCAAAAAAAAAAAAAAAGGAAAGAAAAGAAAAAGAAAAAAACAAATAGTTTTCTCAAGAGAGGGAAAGCTGGGTGATATAAAAATGAACTTGAAAAGAATCTTTCAGTCCTCGATCTAGGAGTGGCAAGACTATAGACGCCGTGGGAAGCAGTTCTGCTCCTTGGTACTCTTCTCAGAAGTGTTTGGCTTGCATGTGTAAGAGGCAGGTACTTTATCTAACGTGAGGTTACAGGCCACTACATCCCCATCTCCTCTCTCCTGTCTCCTGTCATTCTCACTCCCTCATCTGCCTCTTCACATTTTGGGCCTGTTTTCCTATTGGGGTTACTGTGTTATTCTTGCTGATTTGCAGACATTTTCCTGTGTTGTCTTTTACTTTCCTTTTTAATTTTTAGAGACAGGATGTCACTCTGTTGCACTGGCAGTAGTGACGTAGCTCACCGCAGCCTCAAACTCTTGAGCTCAAACTCCTGTCCTTGGCCTCCACCACTCAGCTGGTAACTTCACTTCTCTCTATGAGGTTTCTCCAGCCCCAGGGCCTTTGCACATGCTCCCCTCTCATCTGAGTGGCCCATGGTAGTTGCTCCTCCATAAATATTGATTGACAACCTGACTCCCAACCAGCAGAGAAAAATTGAGCTCCTTCCCATGCTCAGGCTAGTGAAAGCATGAGCCTGGCTGAGGTTCCAGTGGGGATAGGTGTCAATTTCACTGTCAGTGGGAGGGAGAATAGAACAAATCCCTGGTAAGCAGCATGCAATGAGATCTCAGGACGTAAAGCAACAAGCATACAACCTGGCAGAGAATAAACTTAATGAATATCAGCTCCTTTAATCAGTGGGTTCTCATATAACTTAGCTATGATAAAGAAAATAAAAATGGAGGCAGGGCACAGTGGCTCACATCTGTAATCCCAGCACTTTGGGAGACCCAGACAGATGGATCATCTGAGGTCAGGAGTTCAAGACCAGCCTGGCCAACATGATGAAACCCTGTCTCTACTAAAAAATACAATAAATTAGCCAGGCATAGTGATGCATCCCTGTAGTCCCAGCTACTCGGGAGGCTGAGGCAGGAGTATCACTTGAACCTGGGAGATAGAAGTTGCAGTGAGCTGAGATTGCACCACTGCACTCCAGCCTCGGTGACAACGTGTGATTGGTCTCAAAAAAAAAAAAAAAGTCTGGAGGCTGGGAGGTTGAGTGTACGGTTAGTTGTGTGACTCAACAATGTCTCCAAAGAATCCTTTTCATTTTTCCACCCTAACATCCTCACTGTGTGGACTTGCTTTCACCTTTACCACTCCCAACCCCAGTTCTAAATATCTCAGTTCTAAGATACTTACCCAGCCATGTAACATGTAGACAGACACAAAAGCATCTAGCCAAAGAAGAAGGAGAGGAAGGGCTGTCTCTAGCCATCTGACTCATCTCAAGGGGAAGAAATCCTTTTCCAGAAGCACCCAGCAGATTTTTCACCCCGACCCTGTTAGGCCTATGACTGAGTTATGCGACAGGTGCTCTCATGGCAAGGAATCTTGGGGAAAAGAGACTATTAGGCATTTCCTGCCTCTCTGATGGGAGGTAGGCTCTGCCAGTCAGGAAGGGGGTGGCGATGGCTCTTGGGTGGTCAACTGTGTTTTCAATTTTTTTTTTTTTTTTAAGAGACAGAATCTCACTCTGTTGCCCAGGCAGAAGTGCAATGGCACAATCACAGCTCATTGCAGCCTTGACCTGCCAGGCTCAGGTGATCTTCCCACCTCAGCCTCACGAGTAGCTGGACCACAGGAGTGTACCACCATGGCCGGCTAATTTTTATATTTGTTGTAGAGATGGGGTCTCCTTGTGTTGCCCAGGCTGGTCTTGAACTCCTGAGTTTAAACAATCCTCCTGCCTCAGCCTTTCAAAGTGCTGAGATTACAGGCATGAGCTACCATACCTGGACTCTCTTCTTTTTTTTTTTTTTTTTTTTGTTTTTGAGATGGGAGTCTCACTCTGTCGCCAGGTTGGAGTGCAGTGACACGATCTTGGCTCACTGCAACCTCCGCCTCCCGGGTTCAAGCAATTCTCCTGCCTCGGCCTCCCAAGTAGCTGAGACTACAGGCACGCGCCACCACCCCCAGCTAATTTTTGTATTTTCAGTAGAGATGGGGTTTCACCATGTTGGCCAGGATGGTCTCGATCTCTTGACCTTGTGATTCACCTCCCTTGGCTTCCCAAAGTGCTGGGATTACAGGTGTGAGCCACCACGCCCAGCCACCTCCCTTTTTCAAATACTGAGCCTTCCACCTCTTCTAGAATATGCTCTTGTTATCAACCACACTTTTCTACATTTTTACTTCATTATTCATTTAGTAAACATTTATTGAGTGCCTACTGTATGCCAGGCACCACTTTAGGTGCTGGAGATGCTATGAACAAAACAGATGAAAATTTCTAAAAAATAATAATAATAATTTTGCAAAACCAGGCATAGTCGCTTATGCCTGTGGTTCCAGCTACCCAGGAGGCTGAGGCAGTGGGATCTCATGAGACTGGGAGTTGGAGTCCAGCCTGGGCAACATAGTAAGACCCTGTCTCTATAAAAGAAAAGACAGTTCCTGCCCTGCAGGATGAACGCGCTAGACCATCACAGTCCGGTGGAACTTTCTGCAGTGGTGGAAGTGCTCCGTGTAGGCACTGTCCACGTGTGGCTGTGAAGCACTTAAAACGTGACTGGTACAAGTGAAGTTTTCTTTTCATTTAAATGAATTTAAATCTAGATTTAAATAGCTAGGTGTGGCTAGTGGTTACTTTATTGGGTAGTGCGGCTCTCTAAAGGCCAAGGGATACATCATCCACTTCTCTCCCCTGACCTACACTCAGTTCTCTCCCACCCTGAAGATATTCTCTCCTCCTACCCAGCCTCACATTTCCAGTTCTTCTCCGCTCATTTTTCCTCAGCCGTCTGTCCCAGCAAGACTCATATGGCCCGAATGCCACATGAAATGCATTTCCTCATCCTTTGCTCTCACTCTGTGCAGCTCTGGAGACCAGTGACCTCTCCTTTCTCCAAATGCTTTTGTATCTGTGTGTTTTGTTTGTTTGTTTTGGAATTTATTTTTTTGAGATGGAATTTCACTCTCATTACCCAGGCTGGGGTGCAACGGTGTGATCTCGGCTCACTGCAACCTCCGCCTCCCGGGTTCAAGCGATTCTCCTGCCTTAGCCTCCCAAGTAGCTGGGATTGCAGATGCCCACCAGCACAGCTGGCTAATTTTTTGTATTTTTGTAGAGACGGGGTTTCGCCATGTTGGCCAGGCTGATCTTGAACTCCTAACCTCAGGTGATCCATCTGCCTAGGTCGCCCAAAGTGCTGGGAGGCCTCAAAATGCTTTTGAACTTGACTATCGGGTATGCCATTCTCTACCAGGTCTCCTCCCATGTCTGTGTCTTCCTCTTTCTCACAAATCTCTTTCCTCTGCTTGTCTCTTAAAATGTGGCTGTCCTGCCATGCTCCACTGGGACCCTTCACTCATCGTCCCTGGGTTGTCTGGTCCACCATTACCCTGACCTCTGCCACACCTCACTTATTCACCCACCCCAATATTTATTGATTACCCACTAGTGCATGAAAGGTGCTACAGAAAAAAAGCCCCTGTCCTCATGGAGCTGACATTCCAGAAGAGGGCATGAATAATTAAATATGACTTAATAAACAGTGCAGCCAGGCATGGCGCATCACCTTTAATCCAAACACTGGGAGGCCAAGGTGAGAGGATTGCTTGAATCCAGAAGTTTGAGACCAGCTTGGGCAATATAGTGGGACCCTGTCTACAAAAAATATATATAAAAAATTAGCTGGATAGGGTGGTGCATGCGTGTAGTTCCAGCTACTTGGGAGGATGAGGTGGAAGGATTGCTTGAGTCTGGGGGGGCAAGGCTACAGTGATTGCAAGGAGCTGTGATTGCCACTGCACGCCAGCCTGGTGACAGAGTGAGATCCTGTCTTAAAAACAAACAATATAATTCCAGGGAGTGAAGGGACAGGATCTCCTTTAATTTAATTTATTTTATTTTTTTGGAGACGGAGTCTCACACTGTCACCCAGGCTGGAGTGTAGTGGCGCCATCTCGGCTCACTGCAACTTCTGCCTCCCAGGTTCAAGCGATTCTCCTCCCTGAGCCTCCTTAGTAGTTGGGAATACTGGCAGCCACCACCATGCCTGGCTGATTTTTGTTTGTTTGTTTTGTATTTTAGTAGAGATAGGGTTTCACTATGTTGCCAGGCTGGTCTCGAACTCCTGAGCTCGGGTAATCTGTCCCCCTCGGCCTCCCAAAGTGCTAGGATTACAGGCGTGAGCCACCGCGCCCAGCCAGGATCTCTTTAGCTAGGAAGTTGAGGCATGTTCTCTCTGAGAAGACAAAATCTGAGTTTCAACCTGAAGAAGTCAAAGAGGCCAGCCTGGCAAAAGATGAGAGCTGAAGGAGTGGGGACAGCAGACGGCATAGCCAATAGAGGAATTCTCAATAAAGCAGATGAGCTTTTCCTATTGTCAGAACAGAGAGGAAGTCCGAGTGGCCAGAGTGTTGTGGGACAAGGTGGTCAGCGGGAGTCCAGTCACGCAAGGTCATGTGGTCACGGCAGAGTTTAAATTTCACTCCAAGCCTGATGGAAGCCATGGGAAGATCTTAACTGAGGAAGTGACAAGGACCTGGCATCTCACACTCAACATGTCTACAACCCAGGTCTTGATCTTCCTGGAAACCTTCCTCCATCTTCCCCATCTCCATTGACAGCTAATCCATCCTTAAGGTAGCTCAGGCCAAAACCCTGGCGTCGCCCTTGACACTTCTCTCTCCTGCTCCACACTCAGTCCTTCCATTGGAAGCCCTAGGGGCCGCCATATTGTTCTCAGAGCACTGCACCCGTCTGACATACTATGTGTTTTCTCATCATTGCTTTATTCTTGGTAGCATCTTCGGGCACTCCCTGAGTATCCGGCGCACAGTAGGTGCTCACCGAATCCTCATTGAACCAGTCGATGAACAGCACTCCTTGGTCCCTTTAGCACTATAGACATTCTTCCCTTTCTTCACCACCATTGCCCCTCGCCCCACCGAACTAGCCGCGGGCGCCGAAGGATGCCGCAGTGGAGAACTGCGATTCTGGAGTCCTGTGGTTGGTCCGGGGTTCGAGTTCTTACCCGGCGGTAGGAACCCCCACGTGGGATGAACACATCTGCTCTTTGGTTTTCTCCTCTGTAAAATGGGCCTCAAACTGCCAACCACTGGGATGCAGGGAGGATTTGATGAGCCCAGGCAAGCTCCCTGGAGCACGGCAATCAATGGCACTATATATAAACCGGGCCTCTTTTGTACTCCCACTGCCTTTGTCCTAGTTCCAGCCCTCATTACACCAGCCTGCTCTTGCAGCTCCCTTCTAACTTCTGCTCCATCACCACCAATCTGTCCTTTCAGCTGTCAGGCTTGTCTTCCGAACGCCAACCCTAATCACGTCCCTCCCCTGCTCCAAAACCTGACATGGCTCTCACTGTCCACAGGACGAGACCCAGCCTCTAGTTGACGGCCTCTGCTGTTGAGGTCACCCAACCTCTCCCCTACCACATACCCTGAGTAAAGCCTTCTGCCTCCATGGGGCGTTCTTAGCCCAGAGAAGCTTCCCTTATCTTCCTGTTCTTCTCCTAATTCCTTCTTATCCTTCCAGGGAGGAGGATGTGAGGTAATGCGTCTTGGGAGCCAGCTGGGATTACACAGGGAGATGGGATTATCTGCATTTGGGAGGCTTGAACAAGTTAAGGCAATGGGAAAGGTCACACAGTGAGAACACGCAGGGCCAGGATTTAGCCCGTCTGAGATGTTCTGCCTGTGCTATGCCGCCTCCCCAGACGTGAGCTCTGTAATAACACCTTCCCCAGTGTGTAATCATTTCCTCCTCATCCCTGGGGTCAGAGGGACGTGTAGTTGAATCTCTCTCACTCACTCACTGCTGTGGGCTCTCCCTGAAGCAGGGTTGAGTTCGTCTCAGCGTCATCACTGCATCCAGCACAACCTCCCCGGTCCAGGTTCATCAGCACTCACCTGCATCAGTGCAGTTGTCTCCTCCTCAATCTCCCAGGCCAGCCTGGCCCACCAGAGGGATCATATTTTAACATAGGTCACATCACATCCCTCCTCCCCTCAGAACCCTCCGTGGCTCACACCTTCCTCAGAGCAAAAGCCAAAGTCCTTTCCACAACCCACAAAGCCCTGCACCACCCATCACCTCCCTGCCTTCGTCCCTTTCTGCTCCAGCCACACTGACTCATCCCTGTTTCTGAAATACACCAGGCATGATCTAGCCATGAAATGCATGGTCCACCCTGGCACATTTGAAGAACAGGGATGAATCGGTGTGGCTGGAGCAGAGTAAGTGAGGCGGAGGGCGGGAGGAGGACCTTGGCACCCGCTGGACCTTTGCACTGGCTGTTCCCTTTGCCTGGAGTTTTCCCCGACCTATCCGCATGGCTCACTCCCTTGCCTCCTCTCAGTCTTATTCAAATGTCTCTTTCTCTGGACTTGCACTGTCTGATATCGTCACCGCTGGCCACATGTGGCCTTTCAATTCTTCAATTGAGACACATGGAAATGTAGACTATTGACCAGATTCCAAGGAAAATAGTGTACAAAATGTCCTTTTTTCTTAAGATACAGGGTCTCACTCTGTCTCCCAGGCTGGAATCCAGGGGCAGGATCACAGCTCATTGTAGCCTCAAACTCGCAGACTCCAATGATCCTCCTGCCGCAGCCTCCTGAGTAGCTGGGATTACAGGCACACACCACAACGCCTAGCTATTTTTTTTAATTGTTATTATTTTTTTTTAATAGTGACAAGGTCTTGACATGTTGCTCAGGCTGGTTTAGAACTCCTGGCCTCAATCCTCCTGCCTCAGCCTCCCAAGTAGCTGAAATTACAGGCAGAAGCTTTTGTGCCCAGCAGGTCTACAATTTTATTAGAATGATTCAGGCTGGGGACAGTGGCTCATGCCTCAAATACCAGCACTTTGGGAGGCTGAGGTGAGCAGATTGTTTGAGCTCAAGAGTTCAAGACCAGCCTGGGCAATATGGTGAAACCCCATCTCTCCAAAAAATGCAAAAATTAGCTGGGCATGGTGGCCTCGCACCTGACATCCCAGCTACTTAGGAGGCTGAGGCAGGAGGATCACCTGAGCTCAGGAGGTGGAGGTTGCAGTGAGCGGAGATGGAGCCACTGCACTCCAGCCTGGGCGACAGGGAGACCCAGTCTCATAAGTAAATAAATAACAAATTTTACCTGTTTTTTTTTTTTTTAATATGGCTACTAGAAAATTTTACTTTTTTTTTTTGAGACAGAGTCATGCTCTGTCACCCAGGCTGAAGTGCAGTGGCATGATCTCAGCTCACCGCAACCTTTGTCTCCCTGGTTCAAGTGGTTCTCCTGCCTTAGCCTCCCAAGTAGCTTGGGTTACTGGCACCTACCATACCCAGCTAATTTTTTGTATTTTTAGTAGAGATGGGGTTTTGCCATGTTGACCAGGCTGGTCTAGAACTCCTGGCCTCAAGTGATCCACCCGCCTTGGCTTCCCAAAGTGGGGGATTTTGTAGGTATGAGCCACCATGCCTGGCCATAAATAGCTCTTAATAGATTTCTCCTGGGTAGTGCTGGTCTGAACATTTTTTTTTATCAGATGGAGTATCACTCTACCACCCAGGCTGGAGTGCAGTGGTGCGATCTCAACTCACTGCAACCTCCACCTCCTGGGTTCAAGTGATTCTCCTGCATCAGCCTCACAAGTAGCTAGGATTACAGGCATGCATGACAACGCCTGCCTAATTTTTGTATCTTCAGTAAAGACAGTTTCTCCATGTTGATCAGGCTGGTCTCAAACTCCCGACCTCAGGTGATCCCCACACCCCAGCCTCCCAAAGTGCTGGGATTACAGGTGTGAGCCACTGTGCCCAGCCCTGAATACTTTTAACACTGAACTGCTTCCCTTCTAGGTGGTAAAGAGCAAGTGCCTTTACCGATAGAAACGTCACCACTCCCCTCATCACCACCTGCCATGTCGCTGACACATCCTTTCCGCTCTTTCTGCGTTGACTTTCTCCCAAGCACACATCACCCTGATGACTGTCATTCGGGTGTACCTCAGAAACTCTGCTGTTTGGCTCCAGATCACCATAATTAAGCAAATGTTGCAATAAAGTGAGTCTCGTGCCCTTTTGGGTTTCCCAGTGCACATAGATGTTTTCAGTGTAGTCTATTAACTGTGCGATAGCATTATGTCTAAAAATGTACATACCTTAATTTTAAAATGCATCAAGTCTGGGCACAGTGGCTCCAGGCCGAGGTGGGCAGATCACGAGGTCAAGAGATCAAGACCATCCTGGCCAACATGGTGAAACCCTGTCTCTACTAAAAAAAATACAAAAATTAGCTGGGCATGGTGGCGTGCAACTGCAGTCCCAGCTACTTGGCAGGCTGAGGCAGTAGAATTGCTTGAGCCTGGGAGGCGGAGGTTGCAGTGAGCCGAGATCGCGCCACTGCACTCCAGCCTGGCGCCTGGTGACAGAGCAAGACTCTGTCTCAAAAAAAAAAAAAATTGCTGGGTGTGGTGGTGCAGGCCTGTGGTCCCAGCTACATGAGAGGCTGGGGTGGAGGCTCACTTGAGCCCAAGAGATTGAGGCTGCAGTGAGCTATGATCACACCACTGCACTCCAGCCTAGGAGACAGAATGAGACCCTATCTCTCAAGAAAAGTTAAAAATTAAAATTAAAAAAAAAAAAAAAGGCTGGGCACGGTGGCTCACTCCTGTAATCCCAGCACTTGGGAAGCCAAAGTGGGTGGATCATAAGGTCAGGAGTTCAAGACCAGCCTAGCCAAGATGGTGAAACCCTGTCTCTAATAAAAATACAAAAATTAGCCAGTGGTAGTGGCAGCTGCCTATAATCCCTGCTACTTAGGAGGCCGGGACAGATAACTGCATGAACCTGGGAGGTGGAGGTTGCAGTGAGCCGAGATCACACCACTCCACTCCAGCCTGGGCGACAGAGTAAAACTATCTCCAAAAAAAAAATAGCCAGGTGTGGTGGTGTGAACCGTAGTCCCAGCTACTCAGGAGGCTGAGGCACAAGAATTGCTTGAACCTCAGAGGCAAAGGGAGGTTGCAGTGAGCTGAGATCGTGCCACCGCACTCTAGCCTGGGTGACAGAGCGAGACTCCATCTAAATAAATAAATAAATAAGCTTTCTTACTAAGAAGGTTAACAATCATCTGAGCCTTCAGCGAGTCCTCGTCTTGCTGGTGAAGCGTCACTGGCTCAGTGTTGATGGCTGTTGACTGATCGGGGTGGTGGCTGCTTAAGATTGGAGCAGCTATGACATTTTCTTAAAGTAAGACAACAAGGACCTCTTCTGTCCCCATCGACTCTTCCTTTCACAAAAGGTTTCGCTGGCACGAGATGCTTGGGGGCAGCATTTTCCCCGCGGTGGAGCTTCTTTCCACATTGGAGTCAGTCCTCTCAAACCCTGCCACTGCTTCGTCCGCTACGTTTGTGTCATGTTCTAAAATCCCACGTTGTCATTTTAACAACGTTCACAGAATGTTTACCCGGCGTAGATTCCATCTCCAGAAGCCACTCCTTTGCTCTTCCGTAATGAGCAGCTCCTCATGCATTGAGGTTAGATCATGAAGTTGCAGCAGTTCGGTCAGAAATTCAATCTCCAGGCTCCGCGTCTAATTCTGGTTCTCTTGCTGTTTCCACCACATCGGCAGTGACTTCCTCCAGTGAAGTCCAGAGCTCCTCCAAGTCATCCATGAGGGCTGGAATTGGCTTCCTCAAAACTCCTATTAATGCTGATATTTTGACCTCTTCCTGTGAATCACAAATGTGTTCTTTTTGTGACTGTTTGTTGTGAATTTTGTTTATTTTTAATCGAGTTGAAGTCTCACTGTGTTGCTCAGACTGGTCTGGAACTCCTGGCCTCAAGTGATCCTCCTGCCTTGGCCTCCTTAAGTGCTGGAATTACAGGCATGAGCCACTGCACCAGCCACAAATGTTCCTAATGGTATCTAGAATGGTGAATCCTTTCCAGAAAGTTTCCATTTATTTTGCCCAGCTGCATCAGAGGAATTTGTCCATGGCAGTGATAGTGTTATGAAATATGTTTCTTAAATAATAAGACTTAAAATTCAAAATTACTTCTTGATCCATGAGCTACAGAATGAATGTTGTGGCTGGGCATGGTGGCTCACACCTGTAATCTCAGCACTTTGGGAGGCTGAAGCATGTAGGTCACTTGAGGTCAGGAGTTCAAGACCAGCCTGGTCAACATAGTGAAGCTCAGTCACTACTAAAATTACAAAAATTAGCTGGGCATGGTGGTGCACACCTGTAATCCCAGCTACTCAGGAGGCTGAAGCAGGAAAATTGCTTGTACCCGGAAGATGGAGGTTGCAGTGAGCCAAGATCACCCCACTGCAGTGACGGAGTGAAACTGTCTCAAAAAAAAAAAAAAAAGGAATGAGTGTTTAGTTAGAAGGCATAAAAACAACATTCATCTCCCTGTACATGTTCATCAGAGATCCTAGATAACCAGTGCATTGTCAGCAGTAACATTTTTTCTGGTTGGGTGCAGTGGCTCATGCCTGTAATCCCAGCACTTTGGGAGACCAACGCAGGTGGATCACCTGAGGTCAGGAGTTTGAGACCAGCCTGGCCAACATGGTGAAACATGGTCTCTACTAAAAATACAAAGATTAGCCAGTCATGGTGGCATGTGCCTGTAATCCCAGCTACTTGGGAGGTTGAGGCACGGGAGTCATTTGAACCTGGGAAGCGGAGGTTGCAGTGAGCCAAGGTTGTGCCATTGTACTCCAGCCTGGGCAATGAGAACGCAGCTGTGTCTGAAAAAGAAAGAAGGGAGAGAGAGAGGCAGGGAGGGAGGGAGGGAGGGGGGGAGGGAGGAAGGGAGGAAGGAAGGAATCTTTTTTCTGAGTAGATCTCAACCATGGGCTTAAAATATCAGTTATCCATGCTATAAACAGACGTGCTGTCATTCAAGCTTTGTTGTTCCATTTCTAGAGCACAGGCAGAGTAGATTTAGCATAATTCTTAAGCCTCCAGGACCTTTGGAATGGTAAACCAGCATTGGTTTCAACTTAAAGCCACCAGGAGCACGAGCCCCTGATGAGAGGGTCAGCCTGTCCTTTGAAGCTTTGAAGCCAGGCACTGACTTCTCCTCTCTAGCTATGGAAGTCCTAGATGGCGCCTTCTTCCAATAGGGCATTTTGTCTACATTAAAAAATCTGTTGTTTCATGTAGTCAACTTCATTCGTAATCTCAGCTAGATCTTCTGGATTACTGACTGCAGCTTCTCCGTCAGTAAGATGGCACTTGACCTTGCCCCTTTATATTATGGGATGGCTTCTTTCCTTAAACCTCAAGAACCAAGATCTGTAGCTTCAGATTTTTCTTCTGCAGCTTCCCCACCTCTCAGTCTTCACAGAATTAGAGATGGGGCCTTGCTCTGGATTAGGCTTTGGCCGAAGGGAACGTTGTGGCAGGTTTGATCTCTCCAGACTGCTAAAACTCCGTGCATGTCAGCAGTGAGCCAGTCTCACTGTTTTCTCATCATTCGTGTGTTTGCTGGAATAGCCCTTTAAATTTCCTTCCGTAACTTTTTCTTTGCATTCTCGGCCTGGGTAACTTTGGCTCAAGAGGCTTAGCTTATGGGCTCTTTTTTTTTTTTTTGGAGACAGGGTCTCACTCTCTTGCCCAGGCTACAGTGCAGTGCTGTGATCACCGCTCACTGCAGCGTCAACTTCCTGGGACCAAGTGATCCTCCCACCTCAGCCTCCTCCTAAGTAGCTGGGACCACAGGTGTGTACCACCACACTCAGCTCATTTTTAAATTTTCTGTAGAGACGGGGTCTCCCTGTTTTGCCCAGGATGGTCTCAAACTCGTGGATCACAAGGTCAAGAGATCGAGAGCATCCTGGTCAACAAGGTGAAACCCCGTCTCTACTAAAAATACAAAAATTAGCTGGGCATGGTGGCACGTGCCTGTAGTCCCAGCTACTCGGGAGGCTGAGGCAGTAGACTTGCTTGAACCCAGCAGGCGGAGGTTGCAGTGAGCCGTGATGACGCCACTGCACTCCAGCCTGGGCGACAGAGCAAGACTCCACCACAGAAAAAAGAAAGAAGGAAAGCAAAGCACACTGCCACGTGTGTACCTACGCAACTGTCTTGCATGCTCTGCTCATGTACCCCAAAACCTAAAATCCAATAAAAAATAAAAAGAAAAAAAAAGAAAGAAAAATGAGTGTGATCCTGCCCGTGTGGACTAGCGGCATCAGCCAGCTAGAAGGCAGCCACAGACCCCAAGCCTCTGGTCAGAGTCCCTTTTGTAAATGCAAGTTAGTAAGGATGCTAACAGTAGGTGGGATGGAGCTTGTGTAGAAACCTTCCTGGCAAGACGCCATTGTGAGACCTCATTTATAAAAGTATTGCTGTTGAAACGCAAGGTCCCTCCTGGCCACCCGAGTAGCTGGGACTATAGGCGCCCACCACCATGCCCAGCTAATCTTTGTATTTTCACTAGAGACGGGGTTTCACCATGTCGGCCAGGTTGGTCTTGAACTCCTGAATGTGTGATCCACCCGCCTTGGCCACCCAAAGTGCTGGGATTACAGTGTGAGCACCAGGTCCATTTTTTTGTTTTATACTACCTGTGTGCCTAGCACTGTGCTGACCACTTTACCAACTTACTGAAATCCTCACAACCCTTGGAGGTATTGATACTATTGTTATCCAGGTTATACAGAAAGGGGAAACTGAGGCACAGAGCAGGGAAGTCACTTGCCCAAGGCCACCCAACTGGAAAGTGAAAGTTGGGATTTGAACCCATGCAGGCTGGGCTCTTAACACTGAACTACTTTCCTTCCATTTATTAAAGAGCCACAAACCAGTCAGGGTGCGGTGGCTCATGCCTGTAATCCCAGCACTCTGGGAGGCCAAGGTGGGCAGATCACCTGAGGTCAGGAGTTCAAGACCAGCCTGGCCAACATGGTGAAACCCCATCTCTACAAAAATACAAAAAAAAGTAGCCAGGCATGATGGCAGTGCCTAGTAATCCCAGCTACTCAGGAGGCTGAGGCAGGGGAATCCCTTGAACCCAGGAGGCAGGGCTTGCAGTGAGCTGAGATCGTACCATTCCACTCCAGCTTGGGCAACAGAGCGAGACTCTGTCTCAAATAAATACATAAAATAGGCCCGACATAGTGGTTCCCGCCTGTAATCCCAACACTTTGGGAGGCTGAGGAGGGCAGATCACCTGAGGTCAGGAGTTCAAGACCAACCTGGCTAACATGGTGAAACCCCCATCTCTACTAAAAACACAGAAATTAGCCGGGCATCATGGCATATGCCTGTAATCTCAGCTACTCGGGAGGTTGAGGCAGAAAATTGCTTGAACCTGAGAGACAGAGGTTACAGTGAGCCGAGATCATGCCACTGCACTCCAGCCTGGGCGACAGAGTGAGACTCCATCTCAATAAAAATTAAGAGCCGCAAACCCCAAAAAGTCTGCCATTCCCCCAGGGCCCCAAGCCACCCTACAATCCATTGTCATTGTAGCTTGTGAAATATACTGAATGTCACCCCAATCATGAGCCATGGGGGGGTGGTTTCCGTTTCTCTCATTGCAACATTTATGGAGTGTGAACCATCTGGGGGAGTCTTCATAAGTCACCTTTTATCCCTTGAGGCAAGTACTGTTATGACCATTTTACAGGTGACAAAACTGAGGCCAGTGGTGTCAAGTCCCCAGCCTGTGGCCACTCAGCCAATACAGGATGGTTCGGAATCCCAGGCACCTCTGCCCTCCTGTCTGACCCCCGAAGCCCACCCTCTGTTCTCCATTGTGGCTTCTTTCTTTCAGCATCTTGGCGACAGTTGGGACAGAGTTTGACCTGCGGACGCTGAGGGCAGTTCGAGTGCTGCGGCCGCTCAAGCTGGTGTCTGGAATCCCAAGTGCGTGAGTTTCCAACCCTGACAAGGGTTTGCTCAGGGGCCCCGGGAGCACTCAGTTTCCCCTATGCACAGCATCTCGGGAGGCCACCCCCCCCACCAGCCTATATGAGGGCAGTCTCCTCTTTGGGATTCCCTATAGGGGACCCCTAGGAACATGGCTGTGGCTCCCCATGAGCTCCTGAAAGCACGCTAGGAGCCACAGCCATGTATTGAGCACCTACTCCATCAGGAGCCAGGCCAAGCACCACCCGTGATCTCAGTCAGTACTCACAGCCCTATGAAGTCGGTAGGACTGATGTCTCTATTTTATGGAGGGGGAAACTGAGGCTCAGAGTGGCTGAAAAATTGGAACAGGGTTTTGTGGCTTAGAAGTGGCAGAACTAGGAGTGAGCAAGCGTGACTCCACGCCTGGGCGGTACCACTGGTGGCAATGACTGTTCCCATTTTCTGAGTACCTGCTGTGTGCAGGGCACTGAGGAGAGGACTTTACCTGCATTACCTTATGTCATCCTCATAGCCACCCAGTGAGCACCCATTTTTCAGATGAGAAGGTTGAGGCTCAGGAGGTTAAATCACTCACCTGAATTCTTGCTGGTGGACAGTAACGAGCTCTAAAATTCATACTCATTCCTTGCTGCTTTCTCGCTCTGCATGGATGCATCTACTCCCGCTTTGGGGTAGCCGCCATATGCAGGGTCAAGATTAAGTAAAGGTTCAGCCAAAAAATTGTGAAAAGCAAAAATGAAACAGGGCTGTCCTTTTCTGTCTTCTTGTCTTGGCTAATAATAATGGTTTAGTCAGGCATGGTGGCTCATGCCTGTAATCCCAGCACTTTGGGAGGATCACTTGAGGCCACAAGTTCAAGACCAGCCTGGGCAACATCATGAGACCCCCCCCATAGCTACAAAAAAAAAAATTTTTTTTTTTTTTAGAAATTAGCCAGGTTGGCTGGGCATAATGATTCACACCTGGAATCCCAGCACTTTGGGAGATAGAAGCGGGCAAATAGCTTGAGCTCAGGAGTTAACCAGCATGGAGAACATGGCAAAACCCCGTGTCTAAAAAAAAAAAAAAAAAAAAAAATTAGCAGGCATGGTGGTGCACACCGTAGTCCCAGCTACTTAGGAGGCTGAGGCAGGAGGATCACTTGAGCCCAGGAGGTCAAGGTGGCATTGAGCTGTGATTGCATCACCACACTCCAGCCTGGGCATCAGAGCGAGACCTGTCTCAAAAAAACACCCAAAAAAATTTACAAAGCACATATTATGTGCCAGGCATTATTCTAAGTATTTCAATTTTTTAAAGCCACTTATCTTCCCAACAAGCCTGCGAAGTAGTCTCTGTTATTAGCACCATTTTACAATTTATTGGCTTCATTCTTCAGGTTCATTGCTACCCAAGTTTAAAGAGTAAGTTTCCCATCAGTCGAGGTGGCTCATGCCTGTAATCCCTGCACTTTGGGAGGCCGAGGAGGGCAGATTACAAGGTCAGGAGTTCAAAACCAGCCTGGCCAACATGGTGAAACCCTGTCTCTACTAAAAATATAAAAATTAGCCGGGCGTGGTGGCATGTACCTGTAGTCCCAGCTACTCAGAAGGCGAATGTTGCAGTGAGCTGAGATCGCACCACTGCACTCCAGCCTGGGAAACAGAGTAAGACTCCGTCTCAAAAAAAAAAATTCCCAGAGGATCACCAGCAGGGCCTTTTTGTAGAAGAAGACACTTCTATCCAAGGTCTCTGCGAGATCCCAGTAGATGCCTGTGTCCTATTAAATTAAGAGCATCCCAAATCTAAGAGTAAAAAGAGCCAGGTGCAGTGGCTCACACATGTAATCCCAGCACTTTGGGAGGCCAAGGTGGGACCATTGCTTGAGGCCAGGAGTTCAAGACCAGCCTGGGCAACAAAGTGAGACCCTGTCTCTGAAAAGAAATATGAAAACTAGCCAGGCACCAGTAGCCTCAGCTACAGGAGGGAGACTGAGGTGGGAGGATCGCTTGAGCCTGGGAGTTTGAAGCTGCAGTGAGCTGTGATTGTGCCACTGCACTCAGCCTGGGCAACAAAGTGAGACCCTGTCCACCTCCCAAAAAATATATATATATACACACAGAATAGTGACAGGAGTCTCTGTTTAATGACCACCTATGACATACCAGGTACTTCACTGTGTATGAACGCTCTCATTTAATCCTGTGAGAGAGATACTGTTCCAGTCCCTATTTACAGATGGAGAAGCTGAGGTTTGGAATGGAGACCTCACTTGCTCAAAGTCACCTCACTAGTAATCGGATGACTAGATCACGTTCCCTCGAAGTGCAGACTTAGGGTGGGTGTTCAGACATACCTGCTTTATTGGGGCATAGCTCTCGGGAGAGACAGCACGAGGTCAGCAGGGTGGACAGGGGAATGGATGGAGCAGAGGTCAGCAGGGTGGACAGGGGAATGGATGGAGCAGAGGTCAGCAGGGTGGGCAGGGGAATGGATGGAGCAGAGAGGTGAGCAGGGTGGACAGGGGAATGGATGGAGCAGAGAGGTAAGCAGGGTGGACAGGGGAATGGATGGAGCAGAGAGGTGAGCAGGGTGGACAGGGGAATGGATGGAGCAGAGAGGTGAGCAGGGTGGACAGGGGAATGGATGGAGCAGAGAGGTCAGCAGGGTGGACAGGGGAATGGATAGAGCAAAGGTCAACAGGGTGGGCAGGGGAATGGATGGAGCAGAGAGGTGAGCAGGGTGGACAGGGGAATGGATGGAGCAGAGAGGTAAGCAGGGTGGACAGGGGAATGGATAGAGCAAAGGTCAACAGGGTGGACAGGGGAATGGATAGAGCAGAGGTCAGCAGGGTGGACAGGGGAATGGATGGAGCAGAGGTCAGCAGGGTGGACAGGGGAATGGATGGAGCAGAGGTCAGCAGGGTGGACAGGGGAATGGATGGAGCAGAGGTCAGCAGGGTGGACAGGGGAATGGATGGGGCAGAGAGGTCAGCAGCGTGGACAGGGGAATGGATGGAGCAGAGAGGTGAGCAGGGTGGACAGGGGAATGGATGGAGCAGAGAGGTGAGCAGGGTAGACAGGGGAATGGATGGAGCAGAGAGGTGAGCAGGGTGGACAGGAATGGATGGAGCAGAGGTCAGCAGCGTGGACAGGAGAATGGATGGAGCAGAGAGGTCAGCAGCATGGACAGGGGATTGGATGGAGCAGAGGTCAGCAGGGTGGACAGGGGAATGGATGGAGCAGAGGTCAGCAGGGTGGACAAGGGAATGGATGGAGCAGAGGTCAGCAGGGTGGACAGGGGAATGGATGGAGCAGAGGTCAGCAGGGTGGACAAGGGAATGGATGGAGCAGAGAGGTGAGCAGGGTGGACAGGGGAATGGATGGAGCAGAGGTCAGCAGGGTGGACAAGGGAATGGATGGAGCAGAGAGGTGAGCAGGGTGGACAGGCGAATGGATGGAGCAGAGAGGTGAGCAGGGTGGACAGGGGAATGGATGGAGCAGAGAGGTGAGCAGTGTGGACAGGGGAATGGATGGAGCAGAGAGGTCAGCAGGGTGGACAGGGGAATGGATAGAGCAAAGGTCAACAGGGTGGACAGGGGAATGGATAGAGCAGAGGTCAGCAGGGTGGACAGGGGAATGGATGGAGCAGAGGTCAGCAGGGTGGACAGGGGAATGGATGGAGCAGAGAGGTCAGCAGGGTGGACAGGGGAATGGATAGAGCAAAGGTCAACAGGGTGGACAGGGGAATGGATAGAGCAGAGGTCAGCAGGGTGGACAGGGGAATGGATGGAGCAGAGGTCAGCAGGGTGGACAGGGGAATGGATGGAGCAGAGGTCAGCAGGGTGGACAGGGGAATGGATGGAGCAGAGGTCAGCAGGGTGGACAGGGGAATGGATGGAGCAGAGGTCAGCAGGGTGGACAAGGGAATGGATGGAGCAGAGAGGTGAGCAGGGTGGACAGGGGAATGGATGGAGCAGAGGTCAGCAGGGTGGACAAGGGAATGGATGGAGCAGAGAGGTGAGCAGGGTGGACAGGGGAATGGATGGAGCAGAGAGGTGAGCAGGGTGGACAGGGGAATGGATGGAGCAGGGATGCAGTTTCAGCTGGATTGTGTGTGGTGCCAGAGTTGTCTTCTCATGTACTGCCAGAATGCTGGCCTTTTGAACTTCTCTGGTCAGTTACTGGTGATGGGAAGTAGAGAAACAGTTGCTCCCAGGTGATGCTGCTTTTGGTCACCAAGGGCAGCTCTACTAAGAAGAGGGGCAGCTGGGAGGCATTAACAACCAGCATCCGTAGCAGCTGGAGGCGGGTACAGCAGAGAGAAAATGGGATCTTGGCTGGACACCAAGAGAGTCCAGCACCGCACTGCCCACATTACATTTTTAAGCCCTTGGAGTGGCATGGCCCCTCGAGCTATCCTGACAGTTTCCCTCTCTTAATGTGGCCACCACCCATCGAGAGCCATGGGACATTCCTCCAATCAAGAAGCAAAGCCCCAAGCTGTATGTTTGAACCTTCATTTTGACCGTAGATGTTCCCAGTAGATAGCACAGTGCTTACAAACATAAGATGTTGGTATTATTCACACCTGAGTTAAAAGCCTCAAAAAAAAAAAAGGTAGTGGAGCCAGGCATGGTGGTATGTGCCTATAGTCCTACCTACTTGGGAGGCTGAGGCAGGAGGCTCATTTGTGCCCAGGAGGTGGAGGCTGCAGTGAGCCATGATCATGCCACTGTACTCCAACCTGGGTGACAGAGCAAGCCCATCTCAAAAAAAAAGAAAGAAAAAAGCCAATCATGGGCATAGAAATACTAAGGGTCTCCCTCTGTCACCCAGGCTGAAGTGCCATGTGCAATCGTGCAGTCTCAACCTCCCCAGGCTCAAGTAGTCCTCCCATCTCAGCCTCCCAAATAGCTGGGACTCCAGGCACAGATCACCACGCCCAGCTAATTTTTTTTTTTTACATATTTTGTAGAGATGGGGTTTCGCCTTGCTGCTCAGGCTGGTCTCAAACTCCTGGGCTCAAGCGATCCACCCACCTCAGCCTCCCAAAGTGCTGGGATTACAGGTGTGAGCCACCACACCTGGCCAGCTGTCATTACGATGAACATTCTTTGAGTCTTACAACAGTGAAATGTAAGTGTAGGATGCGAATTTCAGTATTATCAACTTAACCCCTTCCTCTCCCAAAAAGATTTAAAGCCCAGAGTCATTCGACCACCATGAATGAACCATTTGTTAGATGAGAGGCTACTGGAGGCTGAACTTGGTACGATAAGAGCTTCCGTGGGGTCCCTGATGGACAGCAATACCCCCGCATTCAGGTCTTCAGATGCCCACTTGGATGTGTCTTCCATCCCACTCTGTCCCTTTGGGAACTGTTCCCTCCCTTCTGGTTCGCTGCCATCTTTCTGAATTGGGTTGCTCTGAGCACAGAATGCAGCATCAGCATGTGGGCAAACATAGGACTTCGTGTCAGATGGACAGGGTTCAAATCCTAGTTCTGCCATTTCTTTTTATTTTTTAAGATGGAGTCTCACTCTGTCACCCAGGCTGGAGTGCAGTGGCACAGTCTTGGCTCACTGCAACCTCTGCCTCCTGGGTTCAAGAGATTCTCCTGCCGCAGCCTCCCAAGTAGCTGGGATTTCAGGCACCTACCACCATCCCAGCTAACTTTTTGTATTTCTAGTAGAGATGTGGTTTCACCATGTTGGCCAGGCTGGTCTCGAACTCCTGACCTCAGGTGATCCGCCCTCCTCAGCCTCCCAAAGCGCTGGGGTTACAGGCATGAGCCACCACGCCCGGCCTCTTCTGCCATTTCTCATACACTTGGATGATTCATAGCATCTCTCTCAGCCTTGCTTCCCACGACTATAAAATGGGAGTGACTTTCCACATATGGCCGCCTCAGGGGTTTGTCAGGAGAAGCCAGTGAAATAACGTAGAGTCTGGTTCCTTAGGGCTGAAATTGGGACCACTGACTGCTTTCCTACCGGAAGCTGCGGCCAGCCTGTATGGCGCCCTCGTATGAATTAGGAAAACATGCCCCCTCTTGGCAGAGGAAAAAAAATAAGAAAACGGCTCCCTCTTCTGGGTGCCAGTTGCCCAACACCCATGAATATGGCTCCAAAGGCAATACATTTCCACCCTTTTCTTGCCCAAAAGATCATCAAATGGAGCAGCATGTGTTCCATAAAATACCTTTATTAAATACTCTAAAGTTGGCTGGGCTCAGGGGCTCACGCCTGTAATCCCAGCACTTTGGGAGGCAGAGGCGGGAGGCTTGCTTGAGGTCCAGAGTTCGAGACCAGCCTGGTCAACGTAGTGAGACCCTGTCTCTCTAAAATATGTATGTATTTCTTTGAGACAGGGTCTTACTCTGCTGCTCAGGCTGGAGTGCAGTGACACAGTCATAGCTCACTCAACCTCCTGGGCTCAGGCCATCCTCCTCCCTCAGTCCCTGGAGTAGCTAGGACTACACGCATGAACTCTCATGCCTGGCTAATTAAAATAAATAAATAAATACTTTATAGTTAAAACTGCTTTTTAAAAAAAAGAAAGAAAGAAAGAATTGGGGCCCGGTATGGTGGCTCACACCTAGAATCCTAGCACTTTAGGAGGCTGAGGAGCTTGAGCGCTTGGAGGCCAGAGGTTTCAGGCCAGCCATAGCAAGACCCCATCTCTACAAAAGAGTTTTAAAACTTAGCCAGGCATGGTGGTGCATGCCTGTGGTCCTAACTACTCCAGGGACTGAGTCAGGAGGATCGCTTGAGCTCAGGAGGTTGAGGCTGCGGTGAGCTATGACTGTGCCTTGTACTCCAGCCTAGGCAGCAGAGCAAGACCCTGTCTCAAAGCAAAAAAACCTAGCAAGGGTTGTTCCTATGACAAGGACTAGCCTCACGTGGTGCTTCCTTCACCACTGCCCCATCCCCAGGCTCCTGTGTGCTCGAGGTTCCCTCAGGGACACACCTGCTTTATTTGGGAGAGAGCTTGGCATCTTGGCGGCAGGGTCTGGGGTGCTTGCTCACGGGCTCACGGGGCCTCTCTCTGTGTCCTCCCAGGTTTACAAGTCGTCCTGAAGTCGATCATGAAGGCGATGATCCCTTTGCTGCAGATTGGCCTCCTCCTGTTTTTTGCAATCCTTATTTTTGCAATCATAGGGTTAGAATTTTATATGGGAAAATTTCATACCACCTGCTTTGAAGAGGGGACAGGTAGGTCCACAGAGCATGACGTGTTTTTTCCAATTTTCTCCTTCAGGGACAAGCTGCTGGGAGGGTTGTACAGAGGCCTGCTTCTGTCTCCTGGCAGCTGGGAGGACCGTCTCCTTCAGAGAGCACTGCAGGAGAGGGAGCGGGTGAAATAGCCACTGAGATCTTAGCTGTTGCGAGGGTTGGGGTTCCACAGAAGGTGACCCAGCAGACAACGAGTTTATCTGGGAATAATCTGAGGAAGGACCGTCGGGAGAATGAGGAAGTGGGACAGAGAAAGGAATGGATCTGTTAAAGGGGGTGTTATCAAGCAGGTTATCACTTGCAGCTGAGGTTGGATCCTCCTGGGCAGCTCTGGGAGACAGCATAGAACATACACCTAGCTGGGCACGGTGGTCACGCCCGTAAGCCCAGCACTTTGGGAGGCCAAGGCGGGCGGATCATGAAGTCAGGAGTTCGAGACCAGCCTGGCCAGCATGGTGAAACCCCCATCTCTACTAAAAATACAAAAAGTAGGTGTGGTGGCACATACCGGTAATCCCAGCCACTCGGGAGGCTGAGGCAGGAGAATCCCTTGAACCCAGGAGGTGGAGGTTGCAGTGAGCCAGGATTGTGCCACTGCACTCCAGCCTGGATGACAGAGTGAGACTCCAGCTCAAAAAAAAAATATTTTAAAAGGCCGGGTGTGGTGGTTCATGCCTGTAATCCCAACACTTTGGGAGGCTGAGGTGGGTGGATCACGTGAGGTCAGGAGTTTGAGACCAACCTGACCGACATAGAGAAACCCCATCTCTACTAAAAATACAAAAATTAGCCAGGCGTGGTGGCACATGCCTGTAATCCCAGCTACTTGGGAGGCTGAGGCAGGAGAATCGCTTAAACCCGGGAGGCAGAGGTTGTGGTGAACCAAGATCACACCACTGCACTCCAGCCTGGGCAACAAGAGCAAAACTCCGTCTCAAATTTAAAAAGGAGCACACACCTCAGAACTGTCCCAGCCAAGAGGCAAGGGAGCTGGGGTATTTATACACTGGCTTCTTTCTGGCTGGGTGGAACAGGTGTTCCCCGTGCTTTCAGACCTCAGCCGGTCCTGATTTCTAAAGCAAGCAGGAAGTGGGAGAGTTTGGCCAGAAAAGGGTTAGTGCCCAGGTGCACTGTGAGTGGCACCTTGTAGAAGATGAGCGCCTGATGAGTTCTCCTGGTCTCTGCCAGCCCCCAGGATGTGCCAGAGATACCCCACTTGGGAGTCCTGGCACCAACCAATCAGAACCCAGCACTCAGCAGCACCCTGCCCCTCCCTGTCTGTGCCCACATTAACCCTTCAGTGTCTGGGTCTGGTGGGTGAGGTCTGGGGGTGGGGTGAGCAGGGGAAAACCCAGGCAGGCCAGAGACACACTCCCGGGACTCAGCTCTGAACCAGCAGTGTGGAAGCAGTGCGTCCGCCATGGTCCACACTCAGGGACCACGTTGCCCTTGGATACATTTTTAGTTAAATCTTTGCCTGTCCAAACTCTAGCTGCTTGCTCTCTAAAGCTCCAAAATGAAATGGAATCAAGTAGGAAGGGATGCCTTCGGTATTTCAGTGTTTGGACCCCTGGCCGTCGGTGGAGACAGACTGAATGGCAGCGCTGGTTCTGATTGGGGCTCGGGAGCTGTGCATTGAGGGAGTGGATAGACTGAATTAAGAAGCCAGAAGGAGGACCCGGGTGGGCAGAGAAAGAGGTTTCAGGCCTCTTACTTGGGAAAGGCAGCCACAGAAGATTCTGTCCAGGAGTGGATTTCCACTCACTCTCCCCACCCAGTAACCCCCAAGTGGATCCTCAGAGGCACCCCCAAGACCTCCCTCCCGACTCCTCCCCAGGGGGAGGAAAACCCATTGGGAAGGTTTATTTGCAGTTGTTGGAGGGTTTGCTTTAGTCTCTGTGTGTTTTTTCCTCTTTCTCGCTCCTCCTGTCTCCTTTTCTCCTGGGCTTGTGAAGTTTGCTCAATATGGAATGTCCTAATTATTTCTTTCCCCAATGAAGAAGGTGTTAATTGAGGCAGAGCTATTTCTGCTTCTGGCCTCGTCACCCAGGCGGAAATGAGAGAGAGAGAGAGAGAGAGAGAGAGAGAGAGAGAGAGAGAGAGAGAGAGAGAAACCAGGACTCCTGGACCCTAGGTTTTTGTGAGGTTTTATTTTCTTTTTCCTACCTAAGACTCCCTAAAGGAGAAGAGGCCACGGGGTTGGCTTAGGTCCGAGTGGGCTTTTGAGGGGACAGAAGTGGGTGGTGCCACCAGAGGGGAGGAAGCCTCGATTTAGGAGCAAGACTGAAAAGCTAGCTCACGATTAAAAATATAAGACGTGTGAGTAAGAGACAGATATATACAGACACCCAGGCAGCGGGTTAATTTTAAAATGTATTTATAACCAAATTCCTCAGACACTCTGGACGGTTGTTTTTCTAGAAGCAGTGCTCAGAGTGTTTCGTGTCGGTGGTTGGGGGTTGAGGGGGGTTGCAGCGCTGCTAAAGATAGACCCGTTTTCGGTAGCATTCCTCCGTGTCGGGAGCCCAGTTCCTGTGCGCCCAGCACCGTGCCAATTGCTCAGAAGGAAGCAAAGATGAAGTGGAAGGCTTCCTGCTTTCTAAGAGCTTCTAAAATAGAGGAAACAAGACCCCCCATTTGCAGCCATTTTTAACAGTGAAGGCTAATGTGTGATGATACCCATGCCCCCCTAAATGCGGAAAGTCAGTAGCTATTGTATGCCTGAAAGGGGCCGGGTGTGGTGGCTCACACCTGTAATCCCAGCACTTTGAGAGGCCCAGGTAGGAGGATCCCTTAAGGCTAGGAGTTCGAGACCAGCCTGGACAACATAGCAAGACCCTGTCTCTACTAAAATAAAAATTAATAAATTAGCCATGAGTGGGGGTACATACCTGTAGTCCTGGCTACTCAGGAGGCTGATGAAGAAGGATCGCTTGAGCCCAGGAATTGGAGGCGGTGACGTTGCAGTGAGCTATGGTCGTGCCTGCACTCCAGCCTGGGTGACAAAGTGAGACGCTGAAAGAAAAGGATGAGGGCCGGGCGCGGTGGCTCACGCCTGTAATCCCAGCACTTTGGGAGGCCGAGGCGGGTGGATCACGAGGTCAAGAGATAGAGACCATCCTGGTCAACATGGTGAAACCCCGTCTCTACTAAAAATACAAAAAATTAGCTGGACTAGGTGGCACGTGCCTATAATCCCAGCTACTCGGGAGGCTGAGGCAGGAGAATTGCCTGAATCCAGGAGGTGGAGGTTGTGGTGAGCCGAGATCACACCATTGTACTCCAGCCTGGGTAACAAGAGCGAAACTCCGTCTCAATAAAAATAAAAAGAAAGAAGAGGAAGGGAGGAAAGGAGGGAAGGAGGGAGTGAGGCAGAGGGAGGGAAGGGGGAAGGAAGGGAGGGAGGGAGGAAGAGAGGGAGGAAGGGAGGGAGGGAGAAAGGAAAGGAGGGAGGGAGGGAGAGGGAGGGAGAGGGAGGGAGGAAGGAAAGGAGGGGAGGGAGGGAGAGAGGGAATAAGGAAGGGAGAGAGGGAGGGAGGGAGAAAGAGGAAAGGAGGGAGGGAGGAAGGAAGAGAGGAAGGGAGAGAGGGAAGGAGGAAGGAAGGGAGGGGAGGGAGAGGGAAGGAGGAGGAAGGGAGGGGAGGGAGAGGGAAGGAGGAAGAGAGGGAGGGAGGGAGAGAGGAAGAGGGAGGGAGGAAAAGAGGAAGTGAAGGAAAGAAAAGTGGGGAGGGGCTGAGGCTGGGGCTGGTTAACTGGGCTACACAAGAGGCTACATGGCGGGTGGGAACTGAGGCAGACTTGGACATGGGGTGGAGACAGGGAAGATTCCAGGCAGAGGTGCTGTCCCAAACGGTAGCTCTCATTTATTATAGGAGCCCATGGATTTATTCTGCTCTCTGCCCTGAGCCTTATGTTTAAAGATTTTTGCCTTCCAACCTATATTTATTCAAAGCAGTTCATGTACCAAGTCCAGCACAGGTGAGGAAGGTGATTGCTACCGCTTCAGTTCATGGCAAGGCTGGACTTGGATTTTCTATTCAGCCAGAGCTTGACAGGCCAATGGGATTCATTCCCTCGGCCCCGGTCTATTTCCCTCTGCCGTGTGCTCAGTCAGGGGAGCAGAGACTTGGTGCTGCAAAGTGTGTAGCACAGACATCGAGAGACATTTTTGTTGAGTAGGAAGCTTGAGTTTACACACACTCGGCTGTTTGTTTTCTTGTCCGACAAGGCCACGCTCGTCTTTGAAAACCGTCAGAAGCATCACTCACAAAATAAGGTCCTCTCAGACCCGCTGTGCTGGTAAAGTGAGGACGCTCCCAGGACACGAGCTTTCCTGCCTTCCCACCCTGTCAACACCTTAGGAAGGGGTAGGGAGGCAGGACTGACCTTTAGCGTGCAGCCCGACTGCCACCTCCCAGGAAGCTGTCTTTGGTTTCCAGCAAAAGGGGTGTCTGTTGGCATGTCTCTCTCCTTGTGGTATTCTCACAGTCTGCCTCCTGCTATCTGGGGAGAAAGCTCAGCTCCTGTTCCTTACCCTTAGGCAAGGGTAGGAACTGTGTGTGCTGGTATCCCTCACCCTCCAGAACGGCTCTCTGAGCCCAGTACATCCCAAGAAAAAAAAAAAAAATCAGCAAGGCTTACAGGAGAATAACACGGCGCACTTGACACATCTGTCCTAATGGATGTCAGAGGAACGCCGCCCTTACCAGCTGCGCTATGCACGGGCAGCACATTCACTGAAACTGACTACATTATGGACCATAAAGTTTGTCTCAACAGAGTTCAGAAAGCTGAAAAAATGCAAAACATGTTCTCTGGCCACAGTGCAATAAAGTTGGAAATCAGTAACAAAAAGAGAACTCTGAAAGTGTTTGCAGATTAAGAGACACGCCTCTCATTTATGGATGAAATGATGCGATGTCTGAGCTCCATTTAAAAATATTCCAGGCTGGATGCAGTGGCTCGTGCCTGTAATCCCAGCACTTTGGGAGGCCAAGGCAGGTGGATCACCTGAGGTCAGGAGTTTGAGACCAGCCTGGCCAACATGGTGAAACTCTGTCTTTACTAAAAATACAAAAATTAGCCAGGTGGGGTGGCGGGCACCTATAATCTTAGCTACTCAGGAGGCTGAGGCAGGAGAATCCCTTGAACTGGGGAGTTGGAGGTTACAGTGAGCTGAGATCGTACCATTGCACTCAAGCCTGGGTGACAGAATGAGATTTTGTCTCAAAAAAAACAGTTTAGTGGAAAGGCAAAGCATTTGGAGGGGATATAGATGAAACAAGATTGGCTGGAAGTAAGTAGACAAGTGTCTAAATTGGTGATAGGTACATGGCGAATCATTATACTATTCTATACCTCTCTCCCTCTCTCCCTCTCTCTCTCTCTCTCCGTCCCCCCTCCCCCCTCCTCCCACTCCTCTTCCTCTCTCTCCCTCTCTCCCTCGGTTTTCATATACATATACACCTAACAAGTTATTTAAAAACGAAGCACATCTAAGTTACCCATAGGTCAAAGAAGAAGTAATAGTGGAAAAATTACTTGAAAAATAAAGATAATGCCTGACAAAATGTATGAGATGCGAGGACAGCCACACTCAGAGGCAGTTTATAGCTTCAAAGGTAGTTCATCCATCCATCTCAAAGGTTTAGGAAAAGAATAGCAAAAAAAGAAAAGAAAAGAAAACTCATGGGAAACAGAAAGAGAAAAGTAGTAAAGCTTAGAGAAGAAATTAATCAATAGACCCACAAAGCCGAACACCGATGTCTCTGAAGGCTGATCACGTTTGTACCAATAGTCACCGTTCCAACAGCATCGTAGAGTCACTGGTCCCCACGGCTCAGAGCTGGGGTCCCTGCTCCTTCCGCTGACTTTTCTCCCCTTCCCTTTCATAGATGACATTCAGAGTGAGTCTCCGGCTCCATGTGGGACAGAAGAACCCGCCCGCACCTGCCCCAATGGGACCAAATGTCAGCCCTACTGGGAAGGGCCCAACAACGGGATCACTCAGTTCGACAACATTCTGTTCGCAGTGCTGACTGTTTTCCAGTGCATAACCATGGAAGGGTGGACTGATCTCCTCTACAATGTAAGTGATGCTGGGGCAGCGTGTGTGGACAGTCGGAGTCTTGGGGAGGTGGCCTCCTGGGACCAGTGAGACCCCAAGGCTGCAGTGGAGGGACCCTGACCTTGGAAGGGCAGCCCAGGGACAACACAGCCCCAGTGAAGCTGTCCCGAGGCCCAGGCTTTTGAAGATGACAGGGACTCATAAGCAGAACCCTTAACTCTAGGGCTTGGAAGTCTGGAGGACCCCCAGATGTGACATCATTTTTCATCATGCAAGTGTCTAGATATAATTTTAGATGTTTTAATATGGAAAGGTTATGTGATCCAAAAATCAACGTAGATAAAAGATAGAGTAGGCCGGGCGTGGTGGCTCACACCTGTAATCCAAGCACTTTGGAGGCCAAGGCGGGCGGATCACCTGAGGTCGGGAGTTCAAGACCTGCCTGACCAACACGGTGAAACCCCGTCTTTAAAATAAAAATTAAAAAAAGAAAAAAAAAAGATGGAGTAATATCATGGACATAGGCAAGGGGTCCCTGCCCTGAGCTCACCTGGCCCTCCTCCAGCCATGCCACTCCCATTGGATGAGAAGTTCCTGGAGCCAAGGGGACATGTCTACCAAGAGCTTGTGCCCCACTTTCTAGACCATGTTTTGAGTCACCGGGATCCCGGAATTCCCTGCCCAAGCCCAGATTCCATGAACTTGCATGAGATTCCCATGTGGGTCTGTTCGTAACCCAGGGACATCCGAGGGGCGGCTGTTGGCACAGATGTGGCTGGAGCTTGGACGTACAAGCTGGAGTGCCCACACATGTGTATGGAGGCCCTCTGCCAGGACAGAGCCGTGACTAGGAAGAGAAGGGGACAGGGCTGGTTCTCCCCACACCTTGACCCAATGCAGATATCTGGATTCTAAATTCCACCCTGACCTTCCAGAGCGTAAAGGAACGTATGTTTGCGAAGTGGAAGCATAAAAGGATGTTTTATTTATTTTTCATTTTTGAGACAGAGTCTTGCTCTGTCACCCAGGCTGGAGAGCAGTGGCACAATCTCGGCTCACCGCAACCTCTGCCCCTGGGTTCAAGCAATTCTCCTGCCTCAGCCTCCTGAGTAGCTGGGACTACAGGCATGTGCCACCATGACCGGCTAATTTTTGTATTTTTAGTAGAGACGGGGTTTCACCATGTTGGCCAGGCTGGTCTCAAACTCCTGGCCTTGTGATCGGCCCACCTCAGCCTCCCAAAGTGCTGGGATTACAGGTGTGAGCCACCGTTCCTGGCAAGCATGTTTTATTTAGTTACCTTTTAAATACTTCCCCATAGTGTGCAGTCTCTTTTTGTACTCTTGCCCTAGATCTTAAAAATGTTAGGGATGTGTCTGGAAAGATGTGTACCTCCACCTGTCCCACTTCCATTCTATTTCCTGTCCCCCCAATATCCAACCCCTTTAGTTCCTCAGCATATCCTTCTGATGTTTATTTATGCAGTTATAATTATAAGTATAATCAAATCTGCATCCTCTTCCTCTTTCTTACCCCAAGGAGTAGCAGTCTACACACACCATTCAATTCTGTGATTCTTTTTTCTCATAACCACACATTGTAGAGACCTTTCTGTTGCAAAACATGGACTGTCTCTAATTTTTGTGTTTTTTGGTAGAGACACAGTTTTTCATGTTGCCAGGCTGCTCTGGGCATCCCGGGCTCAGGCGATCCTCCCGCCTCCGCCTCCCAAGTGCTGGGATTACAGGTGTGAGCCATTGCGCCCTGCCATCTTTGTTCTTTTGTGTGGCTGCATGGTGTTCTGTTGTGTGACTGTGGGTTGGAGGGCGTCCATTCCCAGAAGTGGGATTGCAGGGTCAGAGACTAAACGTGTTTATAATTTTAGTTCTGGGGGTGTTTTTTGTTTTGTTTTTTTAGAGACAGGGTCTCTCTCTGTCGCCCAGGCTGGAGTGCAGTGGTGTAATCATAGCTCACTGCAGCCTTGAACTCCTGGGCTCAAGTGATCCTCCCGCCCCAGCCTCCTGAGTAGCTGGGACCACGGGCGCATATGACCATGCCTAGCTAATGTTTTAATTTTTATAGAGATGGGGTCTCACTATGTTGCCCAAGCTGATCTCAGACTTCTGGCCTCAAGCAATTCTCCTGCCTCAGCCTTCCCAAAGTGCTAGGATTACTGGTGTGAGCCACCACGCCCAGCCTGTATGCATTTATAATTTTGATAGATATCTAAGTGTGCAAGTTTTGAACCACCCCTCCCCCATCCTCACCACAGTACACCTTCCCTCACCTGCTATGCAGGTGAGCAGTCCCCAAGCAGGTCACCTGTCAGCAGCTGGAGTGGGGCAGAGCCAAGGATTCAGGATCAAACGCAAGATGCCACAAATGTAGAGATCCCATAGAACCCCCTGGGGCCACCACTCCACACACACAGCTCTGTTGACTCCTGGAGGTCTCTTCTTTGTCTGTTCTAAGGGCTGAAATTACCATTTAAGCTTAGGCCAGGGGTTCACCTGCCCAGGGAGCAATACCTGTCTTCCTCTTGTACATAGAGAAGCTGAACTTTTCTTTTGGTCCTAGTGTATATTCCCTAACAACCTACTTATGCCTAGCATTCCATTATTGGAACGCCAGGCTTGTGGGAGTTATTTATATCCTGCTGCTCAAGGTCATCACCAAGGTCTGATTTTTCACACACACACACACACACACACACACACACACACACAAATTTGCAACCTCCAGCATAAATGGGTTAAGAAATTTCCCCACTTGAGGGTAGAGGGAGATTCAAAAAAATTCATCCTTGCAATCCTGATTGACAAAGGCCCATTTTAGTTGGAAGTAGGCAGCCAAAGGAGCCACATGAACAGTTGTGCCTGTCACGCACTGCACAAGTCACATCACGAGAATGTCATTCATGTCAGAGACCACATGTGATTTCTCCTGTTCATGACAAAAAGTATGTGGGGAAGGGGCTAGTGTTCTAATCTGCATGAAAACCTCATCTGAGTGTAGCGTCTCTGGGAACAGGGGCAGATCTGAGCTCAGGCCCTCTATTGGGCCTCACCTGCAAACAACTTGGACAGAGGGTCAGACCCAACTGGCCAAAGCTCGCTGGGGGATTTTTACGGGTTCTAGGTTTTTACTTTGCAAGGCTGGTGTGAGAGGAGGCTTTAGCAGGAAATGACTCCTCCTGGGAGGGAAAGAGTCTGGGAAATGGAGAAGGTCAGGGAACTCAGGGAGAGAATGGGGGTGGGGAATGGGAACTGAAAACATTTGTGAGCATAAAAAAGGGACGTGTAAGCATAGATTCGGCAAAAAACAAAACAAAGGGAGACATGTCACATGGTCGGACACCCAGAGAAAGCGTCTGGGGTTCAGATTAAGATCTGGGCTGTGCCCAGTGATGGGACAGGAGGTATGACTTTCCAGAGGGTTCAGTTATGAGCATCAGTGCCCGAAGGCTGTTTGCCCTGGAAACCTCTCAGCTTAAAGCCAAGCCACCTCTGGGGACAGAAGCTGATTGGCTAAGAGCAGAGACTCGGGTGTCAGCCTGCCTGGGTTCCTCCCAGCTCCACCACTTCCTTGCTGGGTGGTGGCAAGGTGCTTGGCCTCTCTGTGCCCCTATTTCCACACCTGCAAAACACAGGAGAAGCACAGTCCCACCTCACAAGGCATGAGGACTGCGTAAGGTGGATTCACATGAAGTATTTAGAGCTGATTCAGGCCAGGCACAGTGGCTCACACCTGTAATCCAGCACTCTGGGAGGCCGAGGTGAGTGAACCATGAGGTCAGGAGATTGAGACCATCCTGGCCAACATGGTGAAACCCCATCTCTACTAAAATTTCAAAAAAATTAGCCAGGGGCGGTGGGGGTGCCTGTAATCCCAGCTACTCAGGAGGCTGAGGCAGGAGAATCACTTGAACCCACGGACTGTCAAGAGATGGAGGCGGCAGTGAGCTAAGATCATGCCACTGCACTCCGCCCTGGGCAACAGAGCGAGACTCTCTCTTAAAAAAAAAAAAAAAAAAAAAAACTGATCCTGGCCAGGATGACCTCTGTGTGAGCCAGATTCCCCACCTGAATGGTGTTCCTTTTAGAAACGTGTGAATTTTTCATCATAACAACTCCAGCAGCGCCTGAGGAAGTGGAGTGAGGTGTGGGGGTCTTACTTTATTCCCCGTCCTGGACCTGCTGTTAACCACTAACTCAGAATAGCCTTCTAGCACTTTCCACACATTCACATGCCACCTTTGTCCCTTGGGTAGCAGCCCATGCAATGATTTGGTCCTAATGTGAACCTAGAGTATAGCTGCTCACACGGAGATGACTTCTGCCCCCAGGGGACACTCTGCAGTGTCTGCAGACAATTTTGGTTGTCAAAACTGGGTGGGAAGGAGGATGCTATTGGCATCAAGTGGGTGAAGCCAGAGGTGCTGCTCAACATTCTAGAATGCACAGCACCCCCCACCCCTGCCCCACCATGGAGAATGATCCGGGCCCATATGTCAGTAGGGTTTCTGTCTGGAAACCCTGGCCCAGAAGACAGAGGTTCCTTGAGGACGAGGATGCCTTACACTGCAACCACCTGTCACTCTCTGCCTCTCTCTGGGGCTGCTGTGACCATGTGGCCTGCATGGACAACCCCTAGGAGCAGCCCCCAGCCAGTGCCTGGAGAAGTCAGTGGATCAATACCCCAGCTCCCTCCCCGTCAGGCGTTTTGCTCTGCCCTGTGTCTCCCCAGTGGGATCAGGCTCTGATGCCCTCAGGGTTAACCTGGTCACTTACACAGCCTCCACTTGCCACCTTCCTTCCCTATCCAGTGTTGGCTGGGATGAACTCCTAGATTCATTTCCTGGGGCTGCTCTCAGGAAGCACCACAGACTGGGTTGCTTAAAACAATAGGAATTTATGGTCTGCCAGTTCTGGAAGCCAGAAATTCAACCTCAGGATGTCAGCAGAGCTGACAACACGACCCTCTGGCTCTGAGGGAGGACCGTTCTTTGCCTCTTGCTGGCTTCTGCTGGTTTCCCACAACCTTTGGGATTCCTTGGTTTCCAGAGTCTTCATTCTCCACTCGAGTCTTCTGTCATCAGATACCATCTTCCCAGGCCGGGCGCGGTAGCTCTCACCTGTGATCCCAGCGCTTTGGGAGGCTGAGGCAAGTGGATCACTTGAGGTCAGGAGTTTGAGACCAGCCCGACCAACATGGTGAAACCCCATCTCTCTACTAAAAATACAGAAACTAGTCAGGAGTGGTGGGCGGGCTCCTGTAATCCCAGCTACTTGGGAGGCTGAGGCAGGAGAATCACTTAAACCTGGGAGGTGGAGGTTGCAGTGAGCCAAGCTCGTGCCACTGCACTCCAGCCTGGGTGACAGAATGAGACTCGTTCCCCCCCAAAAAACAAAATAACATCCTCCCTTCGTGCATCTGTGTCTCTTCTCTTCTCAGAAGGACATGAGTTCTATTGGATCAGAACCTTCCTACCCCAGTCCAACCTAATTTTAACTAATTACATCTGCAATTAATTACCCTATTTCCAAATCAAGGCACAGTCTGAGGTACCGGGAGTTAGGACTTAAAACTTTCTTGTGTGCGAAGCAGAAGGACACAATTCCATTTATAACACCTCCTAAATAAACTATTTGCACGTGAACTCTTGTCTGAGGTGTCCCAAAGTAAGATAACCCGTCTCTCCACCCCTAGAACAACCAGCAGCTGTGCCAGCGCCAGGGTGCAGGGCTGAGGTGCCCATCTTTGATTTTTGGCTGAGGAGGACACAGCTGCTCTGTTGCAGCACTGTTGGGTTCTGCCCTCGTGCCCAGCTATCTCCCTTGGGCTAGCCCAGCCGAGGGCTACAACCTGGGAGGTGGAGGTTGCAGTGAGCCAAGATTGTGCCACTGTACTCCAGTCTGGATGATAGAGCGAGACTCCTTCTCATAGGAAAAAAAAAAATGAGCCTCCTCCCTTCGTGTGTCCATGTCTCTTCTCCTCTTCTTAGAATGACATCAGTTGTCCTTAGAAAGACATCAGTTGGGCCGGGCGCGGTGGCTCACACCTATAATCCCAGCACTTTGGGAGGCCCAGGCAGGTGGATCACGAGGTCAAGAGATCGAGACCATCCCGGTCAACAAGATGAAACCCCATCTCTACTAAAAATTCAAAAATTAGCTGGGCATGGTGGTGCATGCCTGTAGTCCCAGCTACTCGGGAGGCTGAGGCAGGAGAATTGCTTGAACCCAGAAGGCGGAGGTTGCGGTGAGCCAAGATCATGCCATTGCACTCCAGTCTAGGTAACAACAGCGAAACTCCATCTCAAAAAAAAAAAAGACATCAGTTGCCCAAATGTGTCCTAGAATTCGCCTTGCTGTTTGGCCATAGGCAAGCAGAGTGTCTCTGATCTTTATCCTCCATGACTGGGGCTGGAGCCAAAGCCAGAGGGTGTGGCCTTGCCAGCCACCTCCCTTTGCCCAGCTCTGAACGAGCTAGTAGATGAAATCCACAGAGAGTCCAGACACGGTCGCTCCAAGTGTCTTGGAATCCATGGACACGGACGCACCACAGGGGCTGTCCGCCTGGCTAGACAGCCCTTGTAAGTTCCCAGCACCACATTTCTTCTCTTAAAATCCTTTCACTTATCCAGTAATTATTGATTGAGCACCTACTGTGTGCCCAACAATGGTTAGGTGATTAGAGACACTGACGAAGAAGACAGACTAAAATCTCCACCCTGGTAGGAGAGACAGATGCAAACATGATAAATAATAAACCACCCAGAAAACAGGAGACACTAAGCAAATGCCTGTGTACTATGGAAAGCCCAACAGGAAGGAACGTTGCACAAGAGAACAAGTGATGGGTGGTTCCCTAGCCTAGGTCAGCCAATCTGGGAGGGCTCCTCAGAGGAGGTGATATTTGAGTAGAGGAGGAGGGAACCAGGCAGATGTTTTGGAAAGAGCATTGCCAGTATGGAGAACAGTGGCAGCTCACCTACGGGACATGCCTTATTCCCTTCCAGATTTTTTAGTTGTTTCTTCTTTTTCTCCCTTGGCTTCCTGGTTTAAATGCCTTTTGAAGAAATCCTAAGCTCAACAAATCAGTGATGCTGTCGAAGGTTTATATCAGGATATGCATCCCAGAGTTATTTACAAAATTAGAACAGAACTGGAAGCAACTGAAAGCCTGGCAGTAGGAATCGGTTAAATGCCATGTGGTCCTTCCGTATGATGGCGTATTATGTCATCATTAGAAATCATCTGCTCAGAGGACATTAAGGATACGGGTGAAAGGCTCCCCATATAATGATGAGTTGGTGTGGAGGCTGGGCTCAGTGGTTCACGCCGGTAATCCCAGCACTTTGGGAGGCTGAGGCAGGTGGATCACAAGGTCAAGAGATCGAGACCATCCTGGTCAATATGGTGAAACCCCGTCTCTACCAAAAATACAAAAAATTAGCTGGGCACGGTGGTGTGTGCCTGTAATCCCAGCTACTCAGGAGGCTGAGGCAGGAGAATTGCCTGAACCCAGGAGGCGGAGGTTGCGGTGAGCCGAGATCGTGCCATTGCACTCCCGCCTGGGTAACAGGAGCAAAACTCCATCTCAAAAAAAAAAAAACAAAAATAAGTCAGGCATAGTGTCACACATCTGTAGTCCCAGCTACTCAGGAGACAGACAGGAGAGTCACTTGAGCCCTGGAGTCAGAGGTGGAATTAAGTTGTGATCATGTCACTGCACTCCAGCCTGGGCAACAGAGTGAGACCCTGTCAAAAAAATTTTAAAAAGATGATGAGTGGGAACAATGGGTTTTTCAACAGGGATCAAGGGGGCCAGGGGTGGTGGCTCACACCTAATCACAGCACTTTGGGAGGCTGTGGTGGGCAGATCACCTAAGGTTAGGAGTTTGAGACCAGCCTGGCCAACATGATGAAATCCCAGGACATGTCATGTAGCTATAATCCCAGCTACTCAAGAGGCTGAGGCAGGAGAATCGATTAAGCCCAGGAGACAGAGGTTGCAGTGAGCTGTGATCATACCACTGCACTCCAGCCTGGGTAACAGGGCAAGATCCTGTCTAGAAAAGAAAAAATGATGAGAGGGGAAAATGAGTTTTCAAAAAGGCATCAAGGCAAGGTAAACCTTGTCATCTCAAATGTACAACTATGAAAATCTAAGTGAAGAAAAAGACTGGAAGACATTGTATCAAGCTGGCCTTAGCGTTGTGGGATTTGGGAATCTTGATTTTCTCAATAGTTCTATCTTCGAATTTCTCGAAGAAAAGCAAATTTTACTTTTTTGAGACAGAGTCTCATTCTGCTGCCCAGGCTGGAGTGCAGTGGCGCAACCTCAGCTCACCGCAACCTCCACCTCTTGAGTTGAAGTGATTCTCCTGCCTCAGCCTCCCAAGTAGCTCGGGCTACTGGCATGCACCACCACACCCAGCTAATTGTTTGTATTTTTGGCAAAAACAGGGTTTCACCATATTGGCTAGGCTGGTCTTGAACTCCTGAGCTCAAGTGATCCACCCACCTTGGCTTCCCAAAGTGCTGGGATTTACTTTTCATAAAATTTACTTTTATAATCAGGAAATGGGATTTATAAAATTTACTTTTATAATCAGGAAAAATATTTAAACTTGTCTTGCTAAATGTTTAGGGGGGAAAAAAAAGAAGATCTGGGGTCGTTTCTAGACCAGGAGGCAGGGAGAAAGGGAAGAGAATGAACATGTCTTGGGCAAACAGGGTCCTGGGTGTCCTTATCTTGCATAATTGGTCCAGAGAGTCCCCACTAAAATAAGTAACTAATTAATCGATTGACTGATACATCAATAATAAATGGCTGGGCATGGTGGCTCACACCCGTAATCCCTGCTACTTGGGAAACCTAGGTGGGAAGACTGTTTGAGACAAGGAGTTTGGGACCAGCCTGGGAAACATAGCTAGACTCATCTTTAAAAATTGTTTTTCTTGGCCGGGCGTGGTGGCTCAAGCCTATAATCCCAGCACTTTGGGAGTCCAAGGCGGGTGGGTCACAAGGTCGAGAGATCGAGACCATCCTGGTCAACATGGTGAAACCCCGTCTCTACTAAAAATTTTTTTTTTTAATTAGCTGAGCATGGTGGCACGTGCCTGTAATCCCAGCTATTCAGGAGGCTGAGGCAGGAGAATTGCCTGAACCCAGGAGGCGGAGGTTGTGGTGAGCCGAGATCGTGCCATTGCACTCCAGCCTGGCTAACTCCATCTCAAAAAAATTTTTTTTCTTAATTAGCCGGGTATGGTGGCCCATGCCTGTAGTCCCAGCTACTTGGGAGGTTGAGGCGGGAGGATTGCTTGAGCCCAGGAGTTCAGAGCTGCAGTGAGCAATGATCCTGCCACTGCACTCCAGCCTGGGCAATGGCAAGACCCCATCTCTTAAATAAACACGTAAGTAAGAAAATGATCGTTTTTATTTTATTGTTAAATACACAAGATAAATGAAAAACAGGCAGATCTTTCTTATGAAACAATTCCATTTAAAGTATGGAGACTTCACTCCCCACTGCCCCAAAGAACACACTAATCTCCCCTTCTCTGAGGTGGGCTGGACTTAGTGACTCGTTTCTGAAGAATAGAGTAGGAAAACGGGAAATAATAGTTTTGTAGTGGAGGAACAGATAGATACCACTTTAACCAAATGATGAAGATTAGTATCCGCTGGGGATGTGGATATTATGTAACCTTGATTTTATGCCTACATAGTGTTCTTCCCAAAAACTCATAATCCCAGTTTTTTGGGGCTTTGCTCTGTCTCCTAAGCTGGAGTGCAGTGGTACAGTCATAGCTCACTGCAGCCTCAAACTCCTGGTCTCGAGCAATCCTCCCACCTCAACCTCCTCAGTAGCTAGGGCTACAGGCACACACCATCACACCGGCTCATTGTATTTTTTTTGGTAGAGACATGGTCTCACTACGTTGCCCAGGCTGGCCTCAAGCTCCTGGTCTCAAGTGATTCCTCCCACCAGAGTTGCTGGGATTACAGGCATGAGCCACTGTGACCAGCCCAGAATTTTTTTTAAGGATTTTTGATGTCATTTAAGAGATCTGATTCTTTATAACACATCAACAGTAAGACCCAGTGATGGGTTCGATAAGTCTTGTAATTTCATGGGAGTATTAAGCTTAAGAGACTTTTTATGGTGTCTGTGAACTATATGTGATTTGTGTCAGTGATGGAGGTCACTGATTCTACGGTTTGCCACCTCCGATCACCGTGGAAGAAAATGCCCCACTTCCAGTGAAAATGAGAGGAAGTAAATGCATAATTATTTTCTGTCTAAATTCATGGACTCCTTGAATTCTATCCACCGACCCCTAAGGATTTTTCTCCCCAAGCTGAGACTGGGAGAATCTTGCCAGTGACTTCTGCGGTCACTGTGGCTAGAAAACCCCTCAGAGGAGGTGATAGTTTAGCAGGTAACTAGTCCATGTCTGGTTCAGCCCCCATCACACCCAGTTACCCAGCCCAAAATGTCAGTAGTACTGAGGTTGAGAGCTCTGCTCTAGGAGACTAAGCCTCTCTGAGGAAGGAGGATTGGGGTACTGGCTGGGTAGATGAACCTACCCCCTAACAGCCTTGGAATGGTATGAGTGCCTGTCCATACCCAAGGACTGCAAATGTAGGTTTACTGGAAATTCTGTGCCAAAAGTGAGATCCAACTCACTTCTAACTGCTACAAAACAAACCTCCATCAACACAGCCTATCTCTGCTCTTGTCCTGGAGGCTCCAAGGTATCCACATGGCTCCCATGCCCCTAGACAGGCCTCTTACCTAGACCTTCCTGAGGCAGAGCTGCTTTGGGTAGCCTTGTGGAATCATGACGAGTGATCAGCCACTGCCTCTGTGCTGCCCCATTCTGGCCACTTCCCTGGGATCCTTAATGGTAAAAGTAAAACTCTCTGGGCCTTTAATATCCCCAGTTTTACAGATGAAGAAACTGAGTCCCAGAGCTGTGTGCAGCAATTTAGAGTCAGAATTCAGCTCTGTCTCATCCTTACATCTGAGTATGTCAGTGTCCTCAGCTTCTGCCATTTATAGCCTCCCACAGCAAACAGGATTAGGGATTGCTTCTCTGAGCTAAAGGGGAAGGATGGGGAACCCCAGGAGCACTGCACCAAAACTGTTTGCTGGAGAGAAGAGCTGGTGGCTCTGTGTTCTGTCGTGACAGGTGGCCTTATTTCACAGGGACCCGCTCACCATTTGTGCCCCATGTGGCTCAGAAAAGCCAGAAATTGTCTCCGCCCTCACAGGGGAAGGTCCCCAACACCTTCTTTGCCAGCTGGGCCAAGGCAGATTGGGGGTCGCTTCAGGGAGGACAGGACCTAGCCTCTCTTGGTTGCTCTCAGGGAGGGGATGTGGAGGGCCTAGGGTCCTGGCAGGACTAGGATGTCTTGAGTTAATTTGGGGTGGCCTTTAGCTGAGGGCTTCTGTGTGCCTGGCATCAGCTTTGCATAAAACAGCCCTGTGAGGAACGATACTGTTAACCCCATCTTCCAGATGAGGAAATGGAGGCCCACAGGGGTGACATGACAGGTCCCCAGCCAAGAGTGAAAAAGACAGGCTTCACACACAGGTCGGACACAGTTCATTACCTGTCATCTGTCTCTCTCTGACTCTTTTTCCTTCTGTCTCTTTGTCTCTCTTTTTATTTTATTTATTTATTTTTTCGAGACAAAGTCTTGCTGTGTCTCCCAGGCTGGAATGGAGTGGCACGATCTCGGCTCACTACAACCTCCATCTCCTAGGTTCAAGTGATTCTCATGCCTCAGCCTCCCAAGTAGCTGGGATTACAGGTGTGTGCTACCACACCAGTTAATTTTTTATATTTTTATTAGAGATGGGGTTTTGCCATATTGGCGAGGCTGGTCTCGAACTCCTGACCTCAAGTGATCTGCCTGCCTCATCCTCCCATAGTGCTGGGATTACAGGCATGAGCCACCACACCCAGCCTTTGTCTATTTTATTCTTGTGTTCTCTCTCTCTCTCTCCCCGCCTTCTCTTTCTCCACCTTCTCCTCTTTCTCTTCCTCCTCTTCCTTTGTGCTTTTCTCTTGAGTTTCTCTTCTTTATTTCTCTCCCTTGGTGAATATCAATGAGGAAAGCAGAAAAACTATGTTTAATTTGTGATCATAAATGCATGTCCCTGGCCAGGCGTGGTCAGGCTCACGCCAGGAATCCCAGCACTTTGAGAGGCTGAGGCAGGAAAACTGCTTGAGACCAGGAGTTCAAAACCAGTCTGGCCAACAAGCAAGAACCTATCTTTAAAAAAGAAAAATAATAATAATCAGCTGGGCATGGTGGTGTGCACCCGTAGTCCCAGCTACCCGAGGCTGAGGCAGGAGGATCGCCTGACCCCAGGAGTTTGAAGCTACAGCAAGCTGTGATTGCACCACTGCACTCTAGCCTGGGTGACAGAACCAGACCCCATCTCAAAAAAACTAATAATTAAAAAGAAATAGGCTGGGCACAGTGGCTCATGCCTGTAATCCCAGCACTTTGGGAGACCAAGGTGGGTGGATCACCTGAGGTCTGAGTTTGAGACCAGCCTGATCAGCATGGTGAAACTCCATCTCTGCTGAAAATACAAAATTAGCTGAGCATGGTGGTGGCCACCTGTAATCCCAGGTACTTGGGAGGCTGAGGCGGGAGAATTGCTTGAAACCGGGAGGCAGAGGTTGCAATAAGCTAAGATGGCGCCATTGCACTCCAGCCTGGGCAACAAAAGTGAAACGCCACCTCGAATGAATGAATGAATGAATGAATGCATGCATGTATGTCCCTTGGCAAGTGGTTGCTAATGGTAGGAATGACCTTTGACCCAAGCCCCCTTTCACTGATAGATGTTCGTCTTGACCAAACTCAAAGCATTAGACTTCGGACTGTAAATCACTGGTTCATTCAGCAGCCGTTATTGAATGCCTGCTGTATGCAGGCACTCTTCCGGCACAGAGGGGCTGACGTGTTAGTGGGGAAAGCCAGTGATGAATGAGATAAAAAGGGCAGATAGCAGACATTAAGTAGGCTGTGTGGGCCAGACAGTCTCCATCGCAATGACTCCATCTGCTCCTGTAGCGGAAAAGTAACCACAGATAAAACACGTACGCGAATGAGCATGGCTGTTGGACGATTAAACGTTAACCTGTAAAAACAGGTGGCTGGCCCGTGGGCTGTCGATCGCTGCATTAGAGATAGCGTTAGAGGATGGTGAGAGTTCAGGAACAGAATAAAACAGCAGAGGTTGCGCATCGTCAAGATGAGAGGCTGCAATTCTTCTAAACCCTGAGTGGCCGGGCACCGTGGCTCATTTCTGTAATCCCAGCACTGTGGGAGGCTGAGGCAGGAGGATCGTTGGAGCCCAAGAGTTTAAGACCAGCCTAGGCACACAGTGAGACCTCGTCTCTACAAAAAAAATAAAAAGCCAGACGTGGTAGAGCATGCCTGTAGTCGCAGCTACTTGGGAGGCTGCGATGGGAGGACTTCTTGAGCCCGGGGGGTTGGGGCTGCAGTGAGAGGATCAGGCCGCTACACTCCAGCAAGACCTGTCTCAAACAAACAAACAAACAAACAAACAAAAAAGAGCTAAAGGAACAAATCATATGAATGCATTAAATTATCACATGTATCCAAAACATATATACATCTGTCAGCCTGGCACAGTGGCTCATGCCTGTAATCCTACCGCTTTGGGAGGCCAAGGCAGGCGGATTGCCTGAGCTGAGGAGTTCAAGACCACCCTGGGCAACATGATGAAACCCTGTCTCTACTAAAATACAAAAAATTGGCTGGGCATGATGGCAGGTGCCTGCAGTCCCAGCTACTTGGGAGGCTGAGGCATGAGAATTGCTCGAACTCTGGAGGCAGAGGTTACAGTGAGCTGAGATTGCAACACTGCATGCCAGCCTGGGCAACAGAGCAAGACTCTGTCTTAAAATGTACACATATATATATTTCCATATGTCTATACACATACATACATACACAGACATACACATATATACATATATAGATAAGGTATCAATTTAAAATTTTCCTTAATAAACAAAAATTTCTCTCCTTCTCTCCCTTGGTGAATGTCAATTAATAAGGCAGCAAATCTGTGTTTAGTTCGTGATCATAAATGCATGTCCCTGGCTGGCTTTGGTAGCTCACACCTGGAATTCCAGCACTTCGAGAGGCTGGGACAGGAGAGGATTGTCTGAGGCCAGCAATTACTTGAGGCTTTTTTTTTTAAAGACATGAAGGAGATGAGGGAGAGCCATGGAGGTATTGCAGGGAAGAGCAGCCCAGGTAGATGGAACAGCCAGTGCAAAGGCCCTGAGGCAGGATGTTCCTGGCGTTTGTGAGGACATGTGGCTGCCCAGGTGTCCAGAGGGCACTGAGTGATTATGAAGGAAGGAGCTGATGAAGGAAGGTGATAACACACTTCATGGATTGGCCAGGCATGATGGCTTATGCCTGAATTCCCAGCACTTTGGGAGGCCAAGGCAGGCAGATCAGTTGACACCAGGAGTTAGAGACCAGCTTGGCCACATGGCGAAACCCCTTCTCTACTAAAAAGTACAAAAAAGTTAGCCAGGCGTGGCCATGAACATCTGTAGTCCCAGCTACTTGGGAGACTGAGACTTGAGAATCACTAGAACCCAGGAGGTGGAGGTTGCAGTGAGCTGAGATCACGCTGTTGCACTCCAGCCTGGGAGACAGAGCGAGACTCAAAAACAAAAAAAGACTTTATGGACAGACAGCCTATATAATTTATCATCCAAACCAGGACAGTTTTGAGAGTGAAAGGGGAAAAAGAGGACTCAAAAAAATAATTAACAGGCATGATCTATAATGGGTGTAAACTGGGACACGCAGCCTCCCTCGCGGCCACCGTCAGACCTCAGCTTTTTCGTAGTCAAACCCACCCCCATCTTTATCCTGTATACTGGAGAATCCGCTGTTCTCCTGAGCTGAGTTTCGGTTTTTGGTTGTTTTTTTTTTAAACATCCTGGATACGTTTTCTCAGTGAACTATGCTAAAAAAAAAAAATTAGAGGAAAATAAACCATAAAACAGAAGGCACTTAAGAATTTCACTGGGACTCAGCCATAAATTTGTCTGATGAGTATTTATTGAGCACTTTATAAGCACCAGGTGCCACCAGCAATACTGTGTTGAATCAGTGACTTTCCTCACCCTTGAAGCTCTCTCGAGCCCTTTATCATATACGTGAAATACTATAGGCTGGGCGCGGTGGCTCACGCCTGTAATCCCAGCACTTTGGGAGTCTGAGGCAGGTGGATCACGAGGTCAAAAGATCGAGACCATCCTGGCCAACGTGGTGAAACCCTGTTTCTACTAAATGTACAGAAATTAGCTGGACGTAGTGGTGTGCACTTGTAGTCCCAGCTACTCAGGAGGCTGAGGCACGAGAATCACTTGAACCTGGGAAGCAGAGGTTGCAGTGAGCCGAGGTCACGCCACTGCACTCCAGCCTGGCAAAAGAGCAAGACTCTGTCTCAAAAAAAATACTATGCAAACGCAGAGAAGGGGTGAAGTGGGAAAAAGATCAGCTGGTTATAAGCAAGAATAACAGGTCTAGTCCCAGCCATGCCAGCTACACCGTGTGTGACCCAGGCACTTCATGTTTCTGCTCTCGGCCTCAGTTTCTCCATCTGCCAGACACAGAGGAGTCAGGAATTGAGGAAGATTTGGGGAGTATTTCATCAGCCCAAAAAGACTTGGCTAATGTGACCATAATCCTGCCTTCTGCCTCTCCTCTCCTGGAAAAATAGCTTAATCGTTTGGACTTGGGATAAACATATTTTCTGTCTGTATTTATTATTTAAATGATCCACCAGGCTGGGCGCGGTGACTCAAGCCTGTAATTCCAACACTTGAGGAGGCTGAGGAGGGCAGATTGCTTGAGCCCAGAAGCTTGAGACCAGCCTGGCAAACATGGCAAAACCCCATCTGTACTAAAAAAAAAAAAAAAATACAAAAAAATTAGCTGGGCCTGGTGGTGCATGCCTGTCATCCCAGCTACTTGGGAGGCCAAGGCACGAGACTCACTTGAACCCGGAAGGCAAAGGTTGCAGTGAGCCAAGATGGCGCCACCACACTCCAGCCTGGGTGACACAGTGAGACTCTGTCTCAAAAAATAAATAAGAGAAAATCAATGATCCACCACCAGGAACCCCAGGAAGGTTTGTACTGATTGTGCAACCCATGCTTACTGAGCACCTACTGTGTGCCTGGGGCTGGTCTGGACACTAGGATCAAGGCAGGAAAAGTCTCTACCCTTGAGGAGCCGATGCTCATGATGACAGTCTCGGATTGCTTAATTTGACAAGATGATTCCGACCGTGGAACATGCTGGGCAGAGAATGAGACGTCTCGCTGAGCTGCAGGGAAGGGCCGGTCCTTTTGATTGAGAGGTCCAGGAAGGCTTCTCGGACGGGGGCACAGTGGATGTGAGGTTGAGTGATAAGATGAAGTTGGCCAAGCAAAGACCTAAAGGCAGAGGTGCTCCAAGCAGAGGTTCAGAGGATGGAAATAATTGGCGGATTGTGATCTTGAACTTGACCTTTCTTTTCTTCTGCTAATGTTGGGTTTGGTTTTGCTAATGTTGCTTTTCTGACTCCTTGAGGTACCTGTTGGGTTGTTACTTTATAATCCTTTTTTTTTTTTTTTTAACTTTTTTGAGACAGAGTCTCACTGTGGTGCCCAGGCGTGATCTTGGCTCACTGCAACCTCCGCCTCCTGGGCTCAAGTGAACCTCCCACTTCAGCATCCCCAGTAGCTGGGACTACAGGTGCACAGCACCACACCCAGCTAATTCTTTTATTTTTATTTTTTTTTAGAGAAGGGATCTCACTGTGTTGTCCAGGCTGGTCTCAAACCACTGGGCTCAAGTGATCCTCCTGCCTCAGCCTCCCAAAGTGCTGGGGTGACAGGCACGAGCCATCGCATGTGGCCTTTGTTGTTTGGGATGTAGGTATTTAATGCTGTGAGCTTCCCTCTTAGTCGCTTCTTGGCCCTTCGGCTAAGGTGCAGTGTGAACTTCCCTCAGCACTGCTTCTGCTGCATGTCACAGCTGTGGGGGTGTTGTTTCCATTTTCATTCGCTTCAAAACCTTTTTAAATTTCCATCTTCATTTCTTCGCTGACCCAGTGGTCATTCGGGAGCATTTGTTTGATGTCCATATTTTCCATCGTTTCTGAAATGCTTCTTGGTGTCGATTTCCAGTTTTATCCCACGGTAGTCTGAGAAGATACTTGACAGAATAGCAGTATTTTTAAATTTGTTGAGATTTGTTTTGTGGCCTAACGTGGTCTGTCTTGGAGAATGTCCATGAGCTGATGAGAAGAATGTACGTCCTCCGTCAGACATGCAGGAGACAGACGCTTTCTCACCTGCCTCAGGGGATCCATAAAAGAGCGTGTCAGAAGTTGGCATTTAAGAAAGACCAGAAGGAGTCAGGGAGTGGTGGCTCATGCCTATAATCCCAGCACTTTGGGAGGCCAAGGCAGGTGGATCATCTGAGGTCAGGAGTTCGAGACCAGCCTGATCAACTTGGTGAAACCCTGTCTCTACTAAAACAATACAAAAATTAGCTGGGCGTGGTGGTGGGCACCTGTAATCCCAGCTACTCAGGAGGCTGAGGCAGGAGAATCACTTGAACTGGGAAGCAGAGGTTGCATTGAGCTGAGATCACGCATTGCACTCCAGCCTGGGCAACAGAGCAAGACTCCATCTTAAAAAAAAAAAAAAAAGGAAAGGAAAAGAAAAAAAAAGAAGAAAGAAAGAAAGAAAGACCAGAAGGAGATGAAGGAGCAAACTATAGAGATATCAAACTGTATCAATCTGGCTGGGCATGGTGGCTCATGCATGTAATCCCAGCACTTTGAGAGGCTAAGGCAGGAGGATTGCTCAAGCCCAGGAATTTGAGACCAACCTGGGCAACACAGAGACCCTCTCTCTACAAAAAAATGAAAATTTAATTAAAAAGATGTATTGGTCAGGGCAGCCAAGTTATGCTGCAGTAACAAACATCCCCAGAGGCTCCATAGCTTTAACAACAGATGTATTTCCTGCTTATGCTACATTTCCAGTGCAGGTTGGCAGTGGAGAATAAGGGGGCTTTGCTCAATGTAGTCACTTGGGACCTGACTAATCACCTAGAACATTGCCACTTGCTATTCCAGAAGAGAAAAAAGAATGCTGGAAGGTCCCACACTGAAAGTTCAATGCTCTGGTTCCAAAATGATAGCTGTTTCCACTCATCCCTCATTGGCCAGCACTTAGCATGTGGCCCTCAGCCAACCCCAAAGGGACCAGGAAGGACCATCCCGCCATATTGCTGGAAATATTTGATGACAGCATGAATGGGGAATAGTGTGCCAGGCAGCAGAACTCTTTGAGCCCTTGGAAGAAAGACAAGGCAATCTCTAGAGCACATCCTTCCTGGTATTATTAATGAATTTAACAACTGAGCAAGCCATCCTCGCCCACTCTCCTCCCCGCATCCAGACTTGTGCACACCCTCCCTTAACTTGAACTGCCAAGGAAGAGATGAGAACCAGGAGAGGAGATCTGTGACCTCGTCTTTGCTGAGGAACTATTGTAGAACAGCCATAGCATTCTACAGTCTTTGCGCTTGTAAAATGTTGTTTCCGTTTTGCTCCTGAACCAAATCCATCTACCCTCACCCCCCAACCGGAGAAAGCCCGTCTCCTAATCCAAAACTGCACCCAGGCCTCTACCAGCTTCTTCCCTGTGGATTGTTGAATCCAGGGTATGGAATTGAATAATTGAATGAGTCTGCAAGATAAAAAGTGTCTCTCAAATCAGGCAGCAAAAGCCCACGCCCCAGGGAGGAAGGTGCAGATGAGAGTTCAGGAGGGAGCTTGGCCTGGGGTTGACGATCTGAGCTGTGCAGGGAACTTGTACCCACCTCTCAATCAGCCATTCAACAAACACCAGTTATTGAGCATCAACTGTGTGCCAGATGTTGTCCTAGGGGTTGGGAATACAGCAGAGAACAAGAAGGACAAAGCCCTTACCCCTTGTTGGATGGACATTCCAGCCAGGAAGACAAGAGAACAAGAGAACTAAGTAAAGTCTACAGGCAAAAGGGAAAAAAGAAACAGAAGGAAAAGGGGGGACGAGAAATGAGAGATGCAATTTTAAGGGCCATACGGGAGGCCTCCCTCAGAAGGTGGCCTTTGAGTGAAAAAACCTGAAGGTGAGGGGGAACCATGTGGCAATCTCAGGGAAGAGCATACCAGGCAGGGGAACAGCGTGTGCAAGGGCCCTGGGGCAGGACTGTGCTTGGCTTGGTTGAGGAACTAACCGTAAGGAAGCCATGTGGCTGGAACAGAGTGAGCGAGGGAAGAGTGGAAGGAGATAAAACCAGGGAGGTGGGAGTGTTGGAGCCCCCTCCACCACTTAGTAGCTGAGTGACTTCATTTATTTCCTGTAGCTTGCGTAATAGAGAACCTCAAATAGAATAGCCAAAAACAACAAAAATGTATTTATTCTCTCGCAATTTGGGAGGCCAGGAGTTCACAGACCATCAAGACTCAGCTGAGGCATGGTACCTCTGAGACCTGGTCTGAAATCCCTTCTTGCCTCCTTCCTGGCTTCTGGTGGTTTGCCGACAATCTGGTGTTCCTTGTCCTTTAGACACATCACCCTGGTCCTGCCTTCATCTCCATTTCACATGCCCTTCTGTCTCTGTGCCCAGGTTTCTCCTTTCCTTCTTATTTTATTTATTTATTTATTTATTTTAGAGACAGAGTCTTGCTCTGTCTCTCAGGCTGGAGTGTAGTGGCATGATCATAGCTCACTGCAGCCTCAAACTCCTGGCCTCAAGCAGTCCTCCCACCCCAGCCTCCTGCGTGGCTGGGACTACAGATGTGAGCCACTGAGCTTGCCCAGATGCCCCCTTTTTACAAAGAAACCCATCATGTAGGATGAGGGTCCACCATAATGACCTCATCTTAACTTGATGCCATCTGCAAAGACTGTTTCCAATTCATAGGTACCAGAGGTTAGGACTTCAGTGTATCTTTTTAGGGGGGACCCACTGCAACCCACAATGACAGGGCTGTGGGCATGTAACTTGACCTCTCGGCTGGGCACTGTGGCTCATGCCTATAATCCCAGCACTTTGGGAGGCTGGGGCAGGCGGATCGCCTGAGGCCAGGAGTTCAAGACCAGCCTAGCCAACATGGTGAAACCCCATCTATATTACAAATACAAAAATTAGCTGGGCATGGTGGCAAGCATCTGTAATGCCAGCTACTCAGGAGGGTGAGGCAGGAGAATCACTTGAATCCAGGAGATGGAGGTTGCAGTGAGCTGAGATCACACCGTTGCACTCCAGCCTGAGTGAAAGAGTGAGACTCCATCTCAAAAAAAAAATAGTAATAAATCTCTGTGCCTCGGTTTCCCCACCTGCAAGGATGGGGATGATTATGTACCCACTCCTGAGGTTCATGAGAGGGTTAAATGAGCTCAAAGCTTCCATGTGTGTCTGTTGTAGTGCTGGGTAGTGTGGCATGTGGCCAGAGGTCTCCAAGCGTGTCAGGGACCTGGGCAAGGGCAGATTCGGGTCTTTCGGGTCTTGTTGGCAGCATCTGAGATGGACGGGCTGCCTTGGCGTGGAAGGACCTCGGCCGCTTTTCCCTGTTCGGTCTTGTCCCTCTCCCCCATCCTCCACTCTGTCCCTGTCATCTGAGCCTGCTCCTCGTGATGGCTCAGTCTCTTTCTACTGGTGGCCTGTGCAGTTTCCTGCCCTGGGCTATATTTAGCCCTGAGAAATGGGAACAAGAAGCCCTCAGCCGCCACAGTGACAGAGAGAAGCACAAAGCCAGTGCTGCCTTCTGTCCGGCCATGTTCCACTGACTCAGTTCCTTCTCCCAGAAACTTCCAGAAGCAAAGCATTGGCATTTCTGAGCCTGTTAAAACAAGGATGTGAGCTGGTGGCTACGTTCATTGCCCCCAGAGCCTGTCTGTGTCCATGACGAGGGTTGATTTGGTTAGTTGTATTTTCAGGGCTTTTTCTTTTCTTTTTTTTTTTTTTTGTATTCATAGCAAAACACACATGACATAAAATTGACCATCCTAATTATTTTTTTTAACTTTTTAATATTTTTTAATTGACAAGTAATAGTTGTACTTACGGGGCATGTAGTGATGTTTCAGTGCATGTCATACATGAGGTTTATTGTTTGTTTCCATTGGGAAATTCAAGATCCTCCTTCTAGCTATTGAAACTGTTAATATATTGTTGCCATCTGAGCCATTTTTAAGGATGCAGCTCTGTGACCTTAAGTATAATGCATTCACATTGTTGTGTAACTGCCACCGCTATTCATCTCCCAAACCTTTCCATCTTCCAGATATAAGTCTGTCCCCACTAAACATGAGCTCCCTGTTCCCCCTCCCCCAGCCCCTGGCACCCACCATGCTACTTCCTGTTTTTGTGAATCTGATGACTCTAGGGATTTCCTATAAATGGAATCATACAGGATTTTTCCCTGTTATGACTGGTTTATTTCACATAGCATGATGCCCTCAAGGCTTATCCATGCTGCAGTGTGTGTCAGCATTTTCTTCCTTTTTAAGGTAAAGTTCACCATTAAAAAAAAAAGCTTTTAAAAACTTGAAGTAGAATAAACATACAGAAAAATCCATAAGTGAAGAGCTTGGTTGTCACAAATTAAACACACCCATGTGTAACCAACACAAAATTGAGGAAACAGAACCTTCTCAGGCCCAGAAGCCCCCCTCATATCCTGTCCCCAGTCACCACCTCCCCACAAGGTTACCCCTACCAGGGCCTTCAGCACCGTTCACTAGTTTCGCCTGTTTTTGTACTTTGCATAAATGAAATCTTACCTATATGCCGTTTTCTGTCTGCCGTCTTTTGCTTGCCATTAACTTTTTACGATCTCAGCTGTTCATTGCATGTATCCTCTCTCTCCTACTGATAACAATGTGGATTGTTTACAGTTTGGGGCCATTATGAATATCACTGCTACGAATGTTCTTGTGCGTGCTTTCTGTTGGGCAGCTCTTCAGAATTACTATCTAATTGTAATGATCTTGGATAGGTAACTATCCGGGAATTACTGGGTCTTGGCAAAGGTACATACAGTCATACACTGCATTATGGCATTTTGGTCAACCACAGACCAAATATATAAGAGTGGTCCTGTAATGGACCAATATATAACAGTGATTATCATGCAGTATTTTTACCATAGCTTTTCTGTTTGGGGACATTTTGAGATATACTATTGAGTTACAATTTCCTGCAGTATTCCATACAATAACAAGCTCAACGTGCTTGTAGCCTAGGAGCAACAGGCTAGACCATGCAGCCCAGGTGTGTAGCAGGCTATACCATCTAGGTTTGTGTGAGCATACTCCATGAAATTTGCACAACAAAATGACCTAATGACGCATTTCCCAGAACGCATGCCCATTGTTGAGCACGACTTAATTCATTTTAGTATAGAAACTCTCAACCAGTTTTTCAAGTAGTTGTACCATGTGTTACGGGTTTTACCATCTCACCCCAAAATTCATATGTTTAAGTCCTAACCCCCAGAACCTCGGAATGTGACCTTATTCGGAAATGGATTCATTGCACATGTAACCATCAGGTGGGTGCAAAAGTGACTGCAGTTTTTGCCAGTAGCAAAACTGCAGTCACTTTTGCACCAATCATAATAGCTAAGATGCGATCATTAGGGTGGGCCTTAATCCAATATGATGGAGTCCACATAAAAAGGGGAGATTTTGACACAGAGACAGACACACCCGGAGGAAGAATGCCATGTTTAAACAAAGGCAGAGATCAGGATGATGCCTCTCCAAGCCAAGAATCAGCAAAGATTGCCAGCAAACCGCCAGAAGCTAGGAGAGAGGCATAAAACAGATTGTCTCTCACAGCCCTCAGAAGGAACCAGCACTTCTGATACTTTGATCTTAGATTTCTGGCCTCCATAACTGTAAAACAATAAATCTCTGCTGTTTAAGCGCCCTAGATTGTGGTTCCTTGTTACAGCAGCCGCAGGAGATGAATACAGCATGGTACGCTCCCATAGGCAGGTTATGAGGGTTCCAGTTGCTCCACAGCTTCACAGATACCTGGTAGTAATGACGTCATCTTAACTTCTGTCTCATTTTAGCCTTTCTTCTAGACAACGGCAGTGTCATATATGCTTTTAAAGGTGGGCTTTTAAAGCCACAATTGAGAGCCCTGCATTCTGCAGGTGTCACAGGGTGATCAACTATTGAGAGGCTACCCCTGCCCTGACAGTTGGAGGCAAGGCTTGCCAGCACAGAGGTTAAGCCCATGGACTCTGGGGCCCACCTGGCTGGTTCAAATACCGTGTCCACTACTGAATAGCTCTGTGACCTGGGACTGATGATTTTGTCTTTCAGAGCCTCCGTTTACTCAGTGGTAGCATGGGCAGTACAACATAGACGTATCATGAGGATGAAATGATTAAGTGAGCTAACATACATAATGTGCTTAGGAGGGTGCCCAGCACACCGTAAATATTCTATAAGTGCTGACTTTTATACTTTTTTCCTCTCTGTCTCTTTCTGTCTCTCTCTCTCTCTCTCTCTCCCCCATCCTTGATTTTCTTCACTGCATCTTACTTCCTTCTTGCTATAGTGTTCTATTTTTGGTTTTTGAGAATATTCTATTTGTGGATATTTTCTCCCTTGAAAATTGAGCTGAAACTTCTGAGAATTTTTTGTGATTGGCGTTAAGGCTGCAGGGAATGAGCAGGGAGACAGTTGAGGAAAACGCTTATGGCCCATCCGTCTGGCTTGGTGATATCAGCAGGCCATCAGACCCTGTGGTCATGCAGCTTCTCTAAGGGGAACCTGTGACTGTGTTGGCAGAAGGGAAGGAACCAGGGATTAATTAATCCATTTCAGTAGCCTTTGTGTTTTGTTTTGTTTTCTTTTTCCTTCTCCTCCTGGACTCTGGTCTGGGAAGACTTCTTGCATTTCTTACTGGTCCCCATGACCTGTGAGGACAACATAATTAAGAGAAAGCTTTTCCCTTTGGATGTTTTCTCCAAAAAATGTTCCTCCATTTCCCTCTCTGGGCTGCCAAGCCAGACTCCATAAGCCAAGAACATTTAAGACAGAGCCATGAGAGAACCAGAGCTTCCCCTTCCCTCACCTGTCAGGTCCTATGTGAGTCCCAGTCAACTCTCACCTGGTTTCCCTCCTCACACCCTACAGAGCAACGATGCCTCAGGGAACACTTGGAACTGGTTGTACTTCATCCCCCTCATCATCATCGGCTCCTTTTTTATGCTGAACCTTGTGCTGGGTGTGCTGTCAGGGTAAGTCTCTGCTACTCCCCACCCCATCCCATTCATTTCTCTTTGCCAACTTCTTCCCAAGGAGAGGCCATTGAAGCTTTGTTTTCATTCACTAGGCAGAGAAAAGGCTTCTTCCCTTGTTTGGGTTTTCATACTGTGATTAGCAAGCCATGTATAGGTACAGAGGTTGTGTACTGCTGGGGTTACCCAGTGAGGGGGTCCATATGGGCTTTACTTTCTTTACTCTAAAAAAAATAGTTTGGGTTTACTTCTGTCATGTTTTCCAAATACAAAATCATAGCCTATGATCTAACTGTATTTTCCTGACCCATATTGTCCTCTATCCCCAAGGTTTTTTTTTTTTTTGGCTTAATCATAAATGGGCTTCATATTTCTTACCATAAGAAGTCTGGGCACTTGTACGGTGGCTCCAAGGCACCATCAGCAATCCCAGATTCTTCCAGCTTTCCATTCTGACATCTTTACCAGAGGCATCCAATCTCATGGATACCTCATGGTCTTAAGATGGCTGCCTCATGCCCTCAAGATGGCCACTTCATGCTCCAAACCGGAAGAGGAAGAAGGGAAACGGGAAGAGGTGGGGCCTATGGCAGAGAAGGAGACCTGCTGCAGAAATCATTAGTTTATGGCTTATTGGTCTAACTGAAAAGAGGGCTGAAATAATTTTTAGCCAAGAGTATGAAGAAAATGAGAATGAAGTATGCAACCAGTGGTGGTTGGCATGGCGTGGTTTTATCCTTTTGTTTTTTTTCTTTATTATTATTTTTTTAAAGACAGAGTCTAGCTTTATCACCCAGACTGGAGTGTAGTGGGGTGATCATAGATCACTGTAACCTAGAACTCCTGGGCACAAGCAATCCTCCTGCCTCCGCCTCCTGCATAGCTAGGGCAACAGGCGCATGCCACCATGCCCAACTAAATTTTTTATTTTTCATAGAGATGGGACCCACTGTGTTGCCCAGGCTGGTCTCAAGTTTCTGGCCTTAAAGGATACTCCCACCTCAACCTCACAAAGTGCTGGAATTACAGGCATGAGCCACGGTGCCTGGCCTTTTGCTTTTTTCTTTCCCCAGGCACAGTTGTTGGGAAACGTGTGAAGCTGGCAGAGGCACCCATCGCTATAATATCCCAATCTTTTCCCAGAAGACCTGACTCCTGTTGAAAACTCCTGATCTCCAGGGACTTCTGAATCCCCAAACACACACACACACACACACACACACACACACACACACACACACACACGTCTCCTAATATTGTCAAAGCAGCCATACTCTGGCTTTTCTATGCTTCTGCAGGGAGTTTGCCAAAGAAAGAGAACGGGTGGAGAACCGGCGGGCTTTTCTGAAGCTGAGGCGGCAACAACAGATTGAACGTGAGCTCAATGGGTACATGGAGTGGATCTCAAAAGCAGGTGAGGCCCTTTCATCCTGGGGCCCAGGGATGGAGCTCCCAGGCCACAGAGAACACAGAGTCATGCATACAGTTTGGAGAGGGCTGAGCTGAGAGGGTCAGGATGGGAGGAGGAAGAAAACCTGAACTGGCAGACCCAAATGTTATCAGCAAGGTCCAGAGTATAATACGAAAAAGTCTAGGATGAAGCCAGGATCTGTCGTCATATAACTGTTGAGTTCTGAAGTCAGACGTTGGTTTACATCCCACCCTGACACTTTTCACCCATGCACCACACATCCCTGTGCCTCCGTCTCCCTGGCCGTTCCGTGGAGGTGATGATAGGACCTATGTCATAGGACCATTTGAGTACTTAGTACTAAATAGAACTAAATAATCTCAGTTAAGTCACTTGGGGAGAGTGGTGCCTGATACACAGTAGGCGCACGTTTATTTCTTCAGCCATTTAACTAGCATTTAGAGAGCACCTGCTGATCAGGCACTGATCCAAGCACTGACCACATGAGAGTAAGAGTACAGACCAAATCCCTGTCCTCAGGGCTCTGATATCTAGTGAAAGAGACAAAACAAACAAATACATGTCATGCTGGGGACCCCAAAATTCAGAGAAGGAAGATAAAACAGGGTAGGAAGTTGTCCGGGCACCGTGGGTGGATCACCTGAGGTCAGGAGTTCAAGACCATCCTGGCCAACATGATGAAACCTCGTCTCTATTAAAAATACAAAAATTAGCCAGGCATTGCAGCACACGCCTCTAATCCCAGCTACTCGGGAGGCTGAGGCGGGAGAATCGCTTGAACCCGGGAGGTGGAGGTTACAGTGAGCCGGATTGCGCCACTGCACTCCAGCCTGATGGACGGAGCGTGACTCTGTCTCAAAGAAAAATAAACCACACAGAGTAGGAAGTTGGAGGCAGGGTGATCAGGGAAGGCTTCTCTGAGGAAGTCCCTTCTGAGCAGAGAGACCTGAAGGATGTGAAGAAGGAAGCTGTGGGGATATCAAGGAGAGGGGCATTCCAGGCAGAGGAGACAGCAAGAGCAAAGGCCCTGAGGTAGAGACGTGTTGGAGACAGCAAGGAGGCTAGTGCAACTGAAACAGAGAGGCGGGGAGAGTCAGAGGAGAGGCGGACAGGGAGGTGGTGGCGATCAGGTCAAGCTCATAGGCGGTGGTGAGGAAGTTGGTTTTTATTTTGCATGAGGTGAGGAGAATGTTGCTCCTGTTGTGGAGGTGGGGCTTGAAGTCAGAAACCACCCAGCAGCATGTTTTCTGGGCAGTGGAGCTGTCACCATCAACCAGGGGAGAATGGGGTTGGCCCGGGAGACCTCCTTCTTCCCAGTCCAAGGGAGAACTCATCCTCCAAATGCGGGAGCTTAACTCTGTGCTCTTCCTCTTCAGAAGAGGTGATCCTCGCCGAGGATGAAACTGACGGGGAGCAGAGGCATCCCTTTGATGGTAACTGCTCTGAACCCACCTCGGGGGTGGGTCCCAGGGGCGATGGGAGAAGCTGGGGTGGGGAGTCAGGGGAGAGCAGGCGACCTGGCTGTAAGGATCCTCCAGCGGGTGGACGTCCCTCCTGGAGGAACTGTCAGACTTCATGCAGGGTTTCCCTATTCCGGCCTCCACTTTTTTGCTTTAATCACAAGCCTGACTTCTTCTGCTTTGCGCCTCATCTGTGAAATGGCTGTGCTATAAGCAATACCCTGTCTCATGAGATTGTTTCTGAGAAATATTCATTATGGAAATGGAACACCTAGGATAGTGCCTGGCACGGGCTTGGCATGTTTCTGTTCGCTAAACGAATAACCCACCAATAATCCAGTTGACTGTGAAAGGCTGCTGTGTCCCATGTCAGAAACTGAACCAGACAGAGCCATGACTTCCTTTTTGTTTTTATTGGGACAGAGTCTCACTCTGTCATCCAGGCTGGAGTGCAGTGGTGTGATCTTGGCTCACCGCAACCTCCGCCTCCCATGTTCAACCGATTCTCCTGCCTCAGCCTCCTGAGTAGCTGGGATTACAGGTGCCTGCCACCATGCCTGGCTTATTTTTATATTATTAGTAGAGATGGGGTTTCGCCATGTTGACCAGGCTGGTCTTAAACTCCTGGCCTCAAGTGATCTGCCCACCTCGGCCTCCCAAAGTTCTGGGATTACAGGTTTGGAGTGTAGACATTAATTTGTGGTCTCCTGGAAACCTGAATATGAAAGGAGGGACGATGAAGATGGTTCCAAAAAACCAACCTGCCCAGCAAAGCTGGGAGCCAGCAGGGAGACGGTCAGAGTGTATCCAGCCTGGAGCTTCCTGAAAGTAAAGTTTCTTAGAATAATTTAGAGAGAGAGCTGGATGCTGTCTGTCCATGGCTCACACCTGTAATCCCAGCACTTTGGGAGGCCGAGACAGGAGGATCACCTGAACCTGGGAGTTCAAGACCAGCCTGGGCAACATAGTGAGAGTCTTTCACTGCAAAAAATAAAAACTGAGCCAGATGTGGTGGCGCACACACCTATGGTCCCAGCCACTCAGGAGGCTAAGGCCGGAGGAACACTTGAGCCCAAGAGATAAAGGTTGCAGTGGGCACCACTGCACTCCAGCCTGGGTGGCAGAGTGAGACCCTGTTTGAAAAGAACAAAAAGAATTTAGAGACAGGCTAGGAGACTATGTCTGCAATGTAATAATAACAGCAATAAGAATAATGATAATACTCCCTGAAAAATGCAACTTCTTGCTCGAGATTTATCACACTTTAGAAAGCTGGTTTGACATGGGCCGGGTGCGGCAGCCACGCCCATAATCCCAGCACTTTGAGAGACCAAGGCGGGTGGATCACTTGAGTCCAGGAGTTCAAGACCAGTCTGGCCATCATGACAAAACCCCATTTCTACTAAAAAGACAAAAATTAGCTAGGTGTGGTGGCACATGCCTGTAATCCAGCTGCTTGGGAGGCTAAGGCATGAGAATCACTTGAACGTGAGAGTCGGAGGTTGCAGTGAGCCAGATTACACCACTGCACTCCAGCCTGGGTGACAGAGCAAGACTGTCAGAAAGAGAGACAGAGAGAGGGAGGGAGGGAGGGAGAAAAGGAAGGAAGGAAGGAGGGAGGGAAGGGAAAGAGAGAGAAAGGAAGGGAGAAAGAGAGAAAGAGAAAGGGAGGGAGGGAAAGAAAGAAGAGAGAGAGAGAGAAAGGGAGGGATGGAGAGAGAGGGAGAAAGAAAATTAGCTGGTTAGACAGGGTGATGACTTTTGATTGAACATCCCAGGGATTTGAGGGAAATAAAAGAGCTGGCACTCTGTCCCAGAGGGTTATAAAATGATTTTTACTGTTTTAGTTGGGGAGAGGATATTACCTATGAGGTGTCTAAATCTCATTATTGGAGCCCCTGGGGATGTATAGCTTGAATACTGAGGGAGAATCCCAAAATTCCAGCTTGCCTAGCAAGTATGTTACAGGTCAAGCAGTGGACTGTTTTCATAAGAAGGTGAGGTGTCTTGGAATTTAAAAATGGAGGCTGAGTGTGGGGACTCACACCTGTAATCCCAGTACTTTCGGAGGCCAAGGCAGCCAAATCACTTGAAGTCAGGAGTTTGACCAGCCTGGCCAACATGGCAAAACCCCATCTCTACTGATAATCCAAAAATTAGCTGGGTGTGCTGGCACACACCTGTAATCTCAGCTACTCGGGAGGCTGAGGCAGGAGAATCACTTGAACTTGGGAGACGGAGGTTGCAGTGAGCTGAGATCACATCACTGCACTCCAACCTGGGTGACAGAGTGAGACTTTGTCATAAAAGAAAGAGAGAGAGAAGGGGGGAGAGGGAGAGGAGGGAGGGAGGGAGGAAGAGGGAAAGAAAGAAAAGGAAAGGAAAGAAAAGAAGGAAGGGAAGGAAAAAGAAGAAAGAAAAGAAAGACCAGAGGGAAAATAGTGACTGAGGGCCGAGACCTGGAGTCGGACTGAACCTGACTTGATTCTTGTCTTTACCCCTCTGAGCAAAGTGAGAGTTCAGGTACCATCTTGAACCTCAGTTTACACATCTGAAAAATGGGTATACTGTTAGTTCCCACCAAACTGGTTGCCGTGAGAGTTGAATCCAAGGACACGCTGTACCCGTTGGGTCCGTGTTGCAAAAAGGGTAACGTCTTTTTCTCTTGCCATGTTTCCATTGTTGGAGCTCTGCGGAGAACCACCATCAAGAAAAGCAAGAGTGATTTGCTCAACCCGGAAGAGGCTGAGGATCAGCTGGCTGATATAGCCTCTGTGGGTGAGTCCCTTCCTCTGCCACCTATCAGTTGTTCATTACCCGTCGCCCAAGAGATGATGTGGGGTCGGGGCAGAGGGCTTGCAAACCGGGCTGCTTGAATTTGGCTGTCCACTCCACCCCTTCCCCCCATGTGTGTGTCCTGGGGCAGATTACATGATTATGGGAATGATATCCTTGCCTGGCTTCTCATTATTTTGCGGGAATTCAACTAAATGATCCCCATGAAGTGTGGGGAACCAGCACCTGGCAGGGACTCAGCCCTCAGTCATGTTGGTGAACGTTTGCAACTCACTTAGGAAGTATTCATGGGAGACCTGCTTATATTAGGTGCCTGCTTGCAAATAAAACACAGGCAATTGGGAGGCTAAGATGGGAGGATCGCTTGAGCCTGGGAGGCAGAGGCTGCAGTGAGCCATGGACACTGCAGCCCTCCAGCCTGGACACAGAAAAAAAACAAAAAAGACACAAACTGGGCCAGGCACGGTGGCTCATGCCTATAATCCCAGCACTTTGGGAGGCTGAAGTGAGCAGATCACCTGAGGTCAGGAGGTCAAGACCCAGCCTGGCCAACATGGTGAAACCCTGGCTGTACTAAAAATACAAAATATTAGCCAGTTGTGGTGGTGCATGCCTGTAGTCCCAGCTACTCAGGAGGCTGAGGTGGGACAGCTGCTTGAACCTGGGAAGCAAAGGTTGCAGTGAGCTGAGATCTCATCACTGCACTCCAGCCTGGGCAACAGAGCAAGATCCTATCTCAAAAAAAAAAAAAAAAAAAAAAAAAGACACGAACCAAATCCCTACCTATATGGAGCTCATAGTCCAGTGTAGGAAGTAGAAATTAAACAGAGAATTACACAGATAAACCTATAAAGGGAATAGCACTTCAGGGAGAGGCTCCGAGCTTAGTGTGCTCTGGAAGGATGGGGAGAAGTCAGAGAAGGCTACCCGGAGGAAGTGATACTTAAGCTGGAAACTGAAGGATGGGTAGGAGATGACTGGTGGTGATAGCCGAACGAACAGTGTGGCAGACGGGGCTCAGGCCTTTGCCACCAAAGGGCCAGAGTTGGGGGGAGAATGTGAATTCTTTCCCTTCTCTCTTCCCTGTCCTATTGATTCATTGGCCGTGATTCTGTTGATCTTGACCTTCTAAAATGAGAATGTGTTGTCGCGGTTGTTATTGTGGTTTAATGGGTTGGGTTGGGTTTTGTTTTTTAATGGATGGAAGAGCAACCAGGCAGAGGAAGTAAGACTAGAATAAGATAGAGGGGATGGCCGGGCGCGGTGGCTCACGCCTGTAATCCCAGCACTTTGGGAGGCTGAGATGGGCAGATCACGAGATCAGGAGTTCGAGACCATCCTGGCCAATATGGCGAAACCCCGTCTCTACTGAAAATACAAAAATTAGCCAGGCGTGGTGGTGCACACCTGTAGTCCTAGCTACTCAAGAGGCTGAGGCAGGAGAATCGCTTGAACCCAGGAGGCGGACGTTGCAGTGAGCCGAGATCACTCCACGGCACTCCAGCCTTAAGACTCCGTCTCAAAAATAAATTAAAAATATAAAATAATAGATTGAGGGAAGGAAGAATTTAGGCTGCTTGGGAAACTGTGTGGCTGCAGTTTAGAGGAGGAAAGGATGGCAAGAGGAGGAGGGAGGGAGAGAGGGAGGGAGAGAGGGAGGGAGAGAGGGAGGGAGAGAGGGAGGGAGGGAGGGAGAGAGGGAGGGAGAGAAGTGAAGGAAGGAGGGAAGTGAGGGCATCCATGTGTTTCTGATCCATAGTCTCTGATCCACTATTTCATAGTCCCCTTTTGTTTTCACTCACTCCGAGTTTATAACCTTACTGCTGAGTGTGGGCATAATTTCCTTTGCGATCACGTATCTCACGGGCTGGATACGCTGTGCTTTGTTTAGCCATGGCTCTATTAGACGGTGTTTGACTTGTTTCCAACAATTTCTCTTACGAAGAGCACCGCTGTGCACGTTTATGTACAATGACTCCCCCCACCCTTTGGGCGTATTTCCTTGGGGATAATTACAGGATCAAAGATATTAACAGCTTTTCAACTCATTATTCAAAGAGCCATTCTGAGTTTCAAAACCACGGAACCCATTTATAAACCTGCCAAGTACCAATACGTTCATGGATCCCCCACCCGGACCATCGAATATTACCAATTGAATTTCCTTTCCTAGTTAAGTGGGTTTGTAATGAGAGCTTAAAGCTTGTTTTCATTTGCATTTTTAATTTCCAGCCAAAACACGCTTTTTCTTGTAATGGAGGACTCATTCTACTTTCACTTGCTTAATCTCCTGTAAGCAAATGTCGAGAAGTGGAGCACCCAGTTGGTATCTTGTGTATTTGATCAATTATGTCTGTCTCACGCATTAGGTTACTTCCATTGTTTAAAATCTGTTTTATGGCCGGGCACAGTGGCTCACACCTGTAATCCCAGTGCTTTGGAAGGCCAGGGCAGGAGGATCTCTTGAGGCCAAGAGTTCAAGACCATCCTGGGCAATATAACAAGACTCCATCTCTGGGGGAAAAAAAAAATTGTTTAAAAACTTAGCCAGGCATTATAGCACACGCCTGTAGTCCCACCTTTTTGGGAAGCTGAGGCAGGAGGATTTCTTGAACCCAGGAATTGAAGGTTGCAGTGAGCTATGATTGTGCCACTGCACTGCAGCCTGAGCAACAGAGTGAGAACCTGTCTCTTAATAAAATAAAATAACACTAAATTATTTAAAATCTTCTTTGTTGGCTGGGCACAGTGGCTCATACCTGTAATCCCAGCACTTTGGGAGGCCAAGGCGGATGGATGGCTTGAGGTCAGGAGTAGGAGATCAGCTGGGCCAACGTGGTGAAACCCCGTCTCTAATAGAAATACAAAATCAGCTGGGTGTGGAGGTGTGCACTTGTAATCCCGGTTACTTAGGAGGCTGAGGCACGAGAATCACTTGAACCTGGGAGGGGGAGGGTGCAGTGAGCCGAGATGCTGCCGTTGTCGCCCAGACTGGGCGACAAGAGTGAAACTCCATCTTTAAAAAAAAAAAAACTGCTTTGTTTTATATGTATATGTATCTGTCTCAAAAAAAAAATCTGCTTTGTGATATATATATATATATATATATTTTTTTTTTTTTTTTTTTTTTGAGATGGAGTCTTGCTCTGTCACCCAGGCTGGAGTGGGGTGGCATAATCTCGGCTCCCTGTAACCTCCACCTCCCGGACTAAAGCAGTTGTCCTGCCTCAGCCTTCTGAGTAGCTGAGATCACAGGTGTGCACCTTCATGCCTGGCTAATTTTTGTATCTTTAGTACAGATAAGTTTGTGCCGTGTTGGCCATGCCAGTCCAACTCCTGACCTCAAGTGAACCACCCACCTCGGCCTCCCAAAGTGCTCGGCTCACAGGCGTGAGCCACCTTGCCCAGCCAGTAATCTATTCTTAGAAGAAACCAGTCATATCGTATTAGGGCCCCCCAATGACTTCATTTTAACTTGTCTTTTTAAGACTCTATCTCCATATACAGTCACATTCTAAGGTACTAGGGATTAAGATTTCAGCCTATAAATGAAAAGATCACAATTCAGCCCATGGCAGGAGAGCAATCCAGGGAGCCTTTAGAGAGAGTCGCAGAGGATTTGTCTGTGCTAAGCCCTGCTCTTCAATCTGCGGCTGACAAAAGAAAACTTGCTACGTGGGAAACCCAGTTTCAAGGCAGGGGTTTAATAAAGAAGAGATAAGCCAGGCACAGTGGCTCATGCTTGTAATTTCAGCACCTTGGGAAACCGAGGCAGGTGCATCACTTGACGTTGGGAGTTCGAGACCAGCCTGGCCAACATGGTGAAACCCCGTCTCTACTAAAAATACAGAAATTAGCAGGGCATGATGGCAGATGCCTGTAATTCCAGCTACTTGGGAGGCTGAGGCAGGAGAATCGCTTGAACTTGGGAGGCTGAGGTTGCACTGAGCTGGGAACGCACCACTGCACTCCAGCCTGGGTGACAGAGCAAGACTCTATCTCAATAAAAAATAAAAAGAAGAAATAAAAGAAAGTTGAGGGAGCACAGCTGTCAGACTGAGAGCTAATGCTGTCCTAGGACACCTCCGTTAACAAGGCAGGTGACATTGCAGCTTTCTAAACAGACCCAAAACCCAGGCCAGTGGCTTATTCTTTCCTAGCCAGAGTTGCTATAGGCAAATCCACCAAAACCCACCTTGTCAACCTGATTGCTCAAAAAGACAAAGAAAGGAGCCCCCAATCTAGTCAGTGATTTTCTAGACACCCCAAAAGAGACCTCTAGAATTCCAGAATTCTGGCAAGGAGACCCATTTACCTCTTTTTATTTATGTAAAGAATACAGTGATACAGACTGGGTGTGGTGGCTCACACCTGTGATCCTAACATTTTGGGAGGCCAAGGCAGGAGGATCGTTTGAGGCCAGGAGTTTGAGAGGAGCCCGGGCGACATAGTGAGAGCCATCTCTATCAAACATTAGCTGGGCATGGAGGCACGTGCCTGTAGTCCCAGCTACTTGCAAGACTGAGGTAGGCGGATCCCCTGAGCCAAGGAGGTCACGGCTACAGTGAGCTGCAAACATGCCCCTCCACTCCAGCCTGTGTGACAGAGACCTCATGTCAAAAAAAAGAAATAGTACAGTAACGCATATTTCAAAGTAAGGTGAGAGCTGTGTGGTGTTTGCCTTCACATTGTACCACAGTATTCACAGTCCTTTTTTTATTGTTATTGGTTTTTTTTTTTTTGAGACAGCGTCTTACCATGTTGCCCAGGCTGGAGTGCAGTGGCACAGTCATAGCTCACTGCAGCCTCAAATTCCTGGACTCAAGTGATCCTTGCACCTCAGCCTCCCCAGTAGCTGGGACCACAGGTGTACATTGCTACACCCAGCTAAGTTTTTTATGTTTTTTAATAGAGATGGGATCTCAATATTTGCCCGGGCTGGTCTCAAACTCCTGGCCTTAAACAATCCTCTGGCCTCCACCTCCCAAAGCGGTGGGTTTATGGGCGTGAGTCAGCACACCCGGCCCACAAGCAGTCTTATGAAATTGGTGATTCTACTGTGCTGTTGAATCGTTGGTAAATGCATTATAAAGCAAGTTCATTTCTAATTGATGAACTTACTGCTGAAATAAGGAACTTGAATCATTTACATGGAAAGTTGAGCCCTGTTGCTAAAAGGATCTCAAACTTCTTTTTTCTTTTTTTGAGATGGGGTCTTACTCTGTTACCCAGGTGGGAATGCAGTGCTGCGATCTTGGCTCACTGCAACCTCTACCTCCCAGGATCAAGTGATTCTCCCACCTCAGCCTCCCGAGTAGCTGGGACTACAGGTGCTCACCACCACAGCTGGCTAATTTTTGTGTTTTTAGTAAAGCAAGCATTTCACCACGTTGGCCAGGCTGGTCTCGAACTCCTGACCTCAAGTGATCTCCCCACCTCAGCCTCTCAAAATGCTGGGTTGTCAAATTTCATTTAGACTGGAGGAATATGTTCAAGAGATCGATTGTATGGTGTGGCGAACGTATTAATAACAATGTATCATATTCTTGAACATTGCTGAGTAGATTTTAAGCATTCTCACCATGAGAAATGTGATAAGCATATGTGGTAAGTGATAAGCATATGTGGTAATGCACATGGTAACTAGTTCCATGGAGCCATTCCACAGAGCATACATACGGTCAAAATACCATCCTGTGCACTATAAATAGATACAGCCTGTATCTGTCAATTTAAAATAAATGAATAATAATTTCAAAAAGAAAAATAACGCTATGGCTGGGCACACGGCTCAAACCTATAATCCGAGCACTTTGGGATGCCGAGACGGGCGGATCACTTGAGGCCAGGAGTTCGAGACCAGCCCGGCCAACATGGTGAAACTCCATCTCTAATAAAAATACAAAAATCAGCTGGGCGTGGAGGCGGGCATCTGTAATCCCAGCTACTCAGGAGTCAGAGGCATGAGAATCACTTAACCTGGGAGACAGAGGTTTCAGTGAGTCAAGATCCGCACGCCAGCCTGGGCAGTAGAGGGAGCCTTTATTTATTTCTGTAAAGAATGCAGTGATGCAGGCCAGGTGCAGTGGCTCACTCCTGTAATCCCAACATTTTGGAAGGCCAAGGTAAGAGGATCATTTGAGGCTACAGGTGCATGCCACAATGCCAGCTAATTGATAGAGAGAAGGTCTCACTATGTTGTCCAGGCTGGTCTCAAACCCCTGGTCTCAAACGATCCTCCCGCCGTGGCTTCCCAAAGTGTTGGGATTGTAGGCATGAGCCACCATACCTGGCCTGTGTTCAAGAGAAAAAGAAGGAGAAGGAGAAGAAAGATAAGTAAAATTCAGAGCATATTAAAAAAAAAAAAAAGTTGAGCCGTTATGAATGGAAGCTGCCATTGTAACTGCTTTTTTAGGAAAACCAGGTCCCATTGAGGTGATTTGGTTGATTTGTTTTAGAGACAGGTTCCTGCTCTGTCGCTCAGCTGGAGTGTAGTGGTATGATCGTAGCTCTCTGCAGCCTGGAGCTCCTGGGCTGAAGCAGTTCTCCCAGCTTAGCCTCACAAGCAGCTGGACTAAGGTGCCACCACACCCAGCTTATTTATTGTGGTGGTGGTGGTGGTGGTGGTGGTTGAGATGGGGTCTGGCTGTGTTGCCCAGGCTGGTCTCAGATTCCTGGCCTCAAGTGATCCTCCTGCCCTGGCTTCCCATAGTGCTGGAATTACAGGCATGATTTTTTTGTATTAATTTATTTGCAGCTGACAAATGGTAACTGTGTATGTTTATGGGGTACAGTGTGATGTTTTGGTCTGTGTACACATCATAGAATGATTCAGTCATGCTAATTAACACATCTGTCACCTCACCACCTCATCATCTTTTTGTGGGGAAGGCATTAAAAATCTCTCAGCAATTTTGAAATACGTAATACATTATTATGTATGAATAATGCAATCAAAATGCACAACAGTGTATTAATGCATTACTAAATGCACTGCAATGCAGTAGGTCATTAAAACTTCCTCCTCCAGTCTAGCTGCAGCTTACACCCTTTGATCAATGTCTTCCCTTTCTCCATCCGTCCTCCTCCCCTGCAGCTGCTAGGAAGCACCTTCCTGCTCTTTCTATGAGATCAGTTTTTTCAGTTTTTGACTCTCACAAGTAAGATCACACAGTAGTTGTCTTTCTGTGCCAGCTTAGGTTACTCAGTATAATGTCCACCAGTTCTATCCATGTAGTCACACATTATAGGATTTCCTTCCTTTTAGGGCTGTATAATATTCCATTTGTGGATATACCACATTTGCTTTACCCACTCATCCATTATGGGACACTTCGTTTGCCTCCGTATTTTGGCTGTTGTGCATATGTGGGAGTGCAGGTGTCCTGAAAAGATTTAAATGTAAGACCTGAAATGGTAAAGATGCTGTAAGAAAACATTGAGAGAAACCTCCATGGCGTTGGTCTCAGGAATGATTTTATTTTGATTTTTTGATTACACTTTAAGTTCTGGGGTACATGTGCAGAACACGCAGGATTGTTACACAGGTATACACGTGCCATGGCGGTTTGCTGCATCCCTCCCCTCGTCATCTACATTAGGTATTTCTCCTAACGTTATCCCTCCCCAATCTCCTCACCCCTGCTATCCCTCCCCTAACCCCCCCCACCTCCTGACAGGCCCCGGTGTGTGATGTTCCCTTCCCTGTGTCCATGTGTTCTCATTGTTCAACAACCATGTATAAGCGAGAATATGCAGTGTTTGGTTTTCCAGCTTCATCCATGTCCTTGGAATGATTTTTGGACAGGACCTCCAAAGTACGGGTAACAGAAAAGTAGACAAATGGGATTGTATCAAAGAAAAAGTTGGTGCGCAGCAAAGGCAACATGTAACAGAGGGAAGACACAACCTGCCAGTGTGAGAAATGTTTGCAAACAATGCATCTGATAAGGAGCTAACATCCAAAATATATAAGGATCTCAAACAACTCAACAGCAAGAAAACAAATAACCCAATTAAATACGCGCAAAGGCAGCTACTTGGGAGGCCAAGGTGGAAGGATCCCTTGAGCCCGGGAGGCAGGGGTTGCAGTGAGCTGAGATCGCATCACTGCACTTCACCCTGGGTGACAGTGAGACCCTGTCTCAAAATAAAAAATTAAGCTGTGCAAAGGAGCTGAACATACGTAACCCAAAAGAAAAAAGATAAAAAGAGATACAAGTGGCCAGCGGGAGTATGAAACATGCTGAATGTCACTAATCATCAGGGAAATGAGAATTAAAACTCCCATGAGCTGTCACCTCACACTTGTTAGAGTAGCTATTATCTTTTTTCTTTTTCCCCTGAGAGGGAGTCTTGCTCTGTCACCCAGGCTGGAGTGCAGTGGTGTGATCACGGCTCACTGCAACCTCCGCCTCCTGGGTTCAATGGATTCTACTGCCTCAGCATCCCAAGTAGCTGAAATTATAGGCACACGCCACCGTGCCTGGCTAATTTTTGTATTTTGGTAGTGATAGGGTTTCACCATGTTGGTCAGGCTGGTCTCAAACTCCTAACCTCAAATGATCCTCCCTCCTTGGCCTCCCAGAGTGCTGGGATTACAGGTGTGAGCCACTGCACCCAGCCTAGAGTAGCTGTTATCAAAAAGGCAAATGAGGTTTATTGAAGTCCTAATCCCTGGTACCTGCAAATGTGGCCTTACGTGAAAATAGGGTCTTTGCAGGTGGTAATCAAGCTAAGATGAGGTCAGACTTATTTAGGGTGGGTCCTAAATCCAACAACTGGTGTCTTTATAAGAGAAGAGGCAGGCTGACCAACATGGTGAAACCCTGTCTCTAAAACTACAAAAATTAGCCAGGTGCAGTAGCGCACACCTGCAGTCCCAGCTACTCAGGAGGCTGAGGCAGGAGAGGTTGTGGTTTAAACCCAGGAGGCGGAGGTTGCAGTGAGCAGAGATCATGCCACTGCATTCCAGCCTGGGCAACAATGTGAGACTCCATCAAAAAAAAAAACAAAGATAAATCATAAAGTGCTGGTGAGAATATGGAGAAAAGGGGATCCATTTACATGGTTTTAATAATACAGGCTCTATATGGGTGGTATTGAGTTCCCAGAGTTGCCGTTACAAAGCGTCACAAACCCAGTAGCTTAGAACACAGAAGTTTCTTCTCTCACAGTTCTGGAGGCTGGAAGTCCAAACTGAAATCAGGGTATCCGCAGAGCCGCCATGTTCCCTCAGAAGGGTTTAGCAGAGAATCTGTTCCAGGCTATTTTCTTAGCTTCTGGTGCTGCCGGCAGTCCCTGGCGTTCTGGTGCTGCTAGCAATCCTTGGTGTTCCTAGGTTTATAGGTGCGTCGTCCCAGTCTCTGGCTCTGTTGTCATACGTTCCTCTTTCTGTGTGTCTGTATCCCATTTCTTTCTTTTTTTTTTTTTTTTTTTTTTTTTTCCTGAGACAGTGTCTCACTCCATCACCCAGGCTGGAGTGCAATGGCACAATCAAAGCTCACTGCAACCTCAACCTCCTGTGTTTGAGCAAGCCTCCCGAGAGGCTGGGATTACAGGCATAAGCCACCACGCCCGGCTAATTTTTGTATTTTTAGTAGGGACGGGGTTTCACCAGGTTGGCCAGGCTGATCTTGAACTCCTGGCCTCAAGTGATCTGAACACTTTGGCCTCCCAAAGTGCTGGGATTATAGGCATGAGCCACAGCACCCAGCCTGCCTCCCCTCTGATAAAGACACCAGTCGTGGGGTTTAGCTGACTAAGTTTGACCTCATTTTTTGATTACCACCTACAAAGACCCCATTTTCAAGTAAGGCCACTTTTGCAGGTACCAGGGGTTAGGACTCCAACAAACATTTTTGGGGGACACAGTGCAACTTGCGATATGGGCGGCAGCTACATTCACGTGCTGCACATTGTCATTTTGGTCAGTGACAGCGGATCTATGTGATGGTGATCCCATAAGATGATATGATGAAGCTGAAAATTCCTATAACTTGGTGACATCGTAGCTGTCATAATGTTGTAGCACAAGCACAATTGCTTTGTTTATTTTCTTTCTCCAAGATGGAGTCTTGCTCTGTTGCCCAGGCTGGAGTGCAATGGCGTGATCTAGGCTCACTGCAGCCTCTGTACTTCATAATAACACATCAGACTTGGGAGACTTAGTACAAAAAGAAACAGTATAAAATATCTGGTCCGGGCGTGGTGGCTCACGCCTGTAATCCCAGCACTTCGGGAGGCCGAGGCGGGCAGATCACCTGAGATCGGGAGTTTGAGACCAGCCTGATCAACATGGAGAAACCCCGTGTCTACTAAAAATACAAAATTAGCCAGGCGTGTTGGTGCATGCCTGTAATTCCAGCTACTCGGGAGGCTGAGGCGGGAGAATCACTTGAACCCGGGAGGCAGAGGTTGCAGTGAGTCAAGGTCACGCCATTACACTCCAGCCTGGGAAACAAGAGCAAAACTCCGACTCAAAAAAAAAAAAACAAAAAAACCTCTTTTGAATCCATCTTGATATTGATTCCATGTTGAAATGAAAATATTTTGAATGTATTGGCTTGAATAAAACATCTTATGAAAATGATTTTTTTAAATCTGGAAATTGTCTGCATTATAATTCCAGACTCCAGAGAAAAATGAGAGACAGGAATGCATAGAAAAAGGGAACATGGGTCACAGTGAGTATTAAATGCAATTAATAGAAAGGACAGTACCCAGCATGGGGCCCAGCACTTAGTAGGTGTTCAATTAATATTCTCCCTTCCCAGTGAAGGGTTTGGAAATGTTCAATGGTAAGGGGAGGGTTATGTCACCACCAAGGATTTATCTGGCGATTCGTTCACTACCAGAATTAATCTGCTGATGCATTCAGCACCAAGGATGCATCCCTCTCCCTTCCCAGTGAAGGGTCTTCAACATGTTATGGTGTGGGGAGGGGTATGTCACCACCGAGGATTCGTCTGGTGATTTTGGGTGTTTGTGTGCCCGTTGTGGGGATGGGTTTCCAGGCTGAGCGGCCAGGAAAGACTTTTTCAATGGCTGGCGCATGAACCTAGTCACGATTTCAGCTCTTGAGGTTCTACTAGATTTTATATCCAATAATCATAAGGTACCAGACATCATGCTAAGGTGTATTCATTCATTTATGCCTTTGGATGGCCCTTGGAGGTAGGAAGTGTGGTTGTCTCCAGTTTACCAGTGGAGTTGCTGGAGATCTGAGATGCAGGGTGGCTTGCCCAAGGTCACCAACGTGGTTGGTGATTAAGCCTGGTTTTCAGTGTGGCTCCTGCAAGAGAGGGGGATAGGGACCTTCTGTCTGCTGTGGTTGGTATGTTTCTCTCTCTGTCTTCTCTCTCTCTCTCTCTCTCTCTCTCTCTCTCTCTCTCTCTTCTCTCTCTCTCTCTCTCTCTCTGTCTTCTCTCTCTCTCTCTCTCTCTCTCTCTCTCTCTCTCTCTCTCTCTCTCCCCCCCCCTCCCCCCCTCCTCGATCTGTGGAACATCTCCCCCAACCCCCAAGGTCCAAAGGGTCTTATTTCTTTTGGTAAAACCTTTTGGAGACCTACAGATCTGGATACATCTTTGAGAGTTTCAGGGACTACGGCCAGAAATGCTGGGCAGGGTCATGAGGAGCTGCCCCTGGGTTCAAGAAGGTGATGGACATGAGGGGAAGGGTCTTTGCAGAGAAGAGAGGGATCACTGTAAGGAGGTCACAGCCTTCCCGGCCTGGCTAACGGCAGCAGAGTGGAATGTACCCCAACCCCATGGCCACATGCCCCTGGTGTGCAGTGTGGTGGCCCAGAGCACATGTTCCGAACCCTCTTGACACATCCTCACCAGTTACTAGACCCCTCTCACCCCTTGGCTGTAAAATGGGGATGACGCTGTTCCCTACTTCCTAGGGCTCTGAGGAGGAGCAAGTAGCTTGTCATGTAAAACATGCTCCCTGCAGTGCCTGGTGCCTGCTAAATGTTCCATAAACGTCAGCTGTTATTTTCATTCAAGGGAAGCTGAATTCCATATTTTCATGGAAAATCTCCCAGTTTTTAAATGTGGACCAATAATTTCAGTTTTCGCAAACCCAGTATGAATCGGTGTGGCCCCAAGGGTGCCAACTCAAAATCTCTGTTGAGAATTTTGCTGCTAGGAAGTGGCCTCCTTAGAGGCGTTCGTGTCCTGCGTCTGGCAAGCCAGGTGGTTTTGAGAAACGTGCTGGATGGGTGAATGGGTGAATAGATAAATGGAACGAATGGAGAAACAGATGAGCAAGTGAATGACGAATGGATGGATGAATGCATGAGCAAATGAATGATAAACACAAAGGAATGGGTGAATGATTAATGTGCTAATGAATTTAAGAATAATGAAAGAATGAATGAACAAATGGAAGGATGAAAGAATGAATGAGTGTATTCATGAATGAATAAATCAATGAAGAATCATCTTAAAATGAATGCAACTGAGGGTTTATAAGAAAAGATGTTTTAAGGCTGGGCATGGTGGTTCATGCTGTAATCCCAGTGCTTAGGGAGGCTGAGGAGGGAGGACCGCTTGAGGCAAGGAGTTCAAGACCAGCCTGGGCAACAAAGGGAGACCTCATTGCCACAAAAAAAAAAAAAGTTGTAATTCAGAGGGAATGGTGGTACGTGACTGTAGTCATAGCTACTTGGGAGGCTGAGGTGGAAGGACCACCAGAGCCCAGGAATTCAAGGCTGCAGGGAACTGTGATCACACCACTGCACTCCAGCCTGGGCAACAAAGCCAGATCCCATCTCAAAAAAAAATAATAATAATAGAGGTATTTTAGAAGGTAAATTCAATCTGTCCAAAACTGAGCTCTGACCTTCCCCTAAACCTGTGCCCATTCAGTAGGTGAGAGCTCCATCCCTCAAGGGGTTCACCAGAAACCCAAAATCCCTCTCTTACACCCACACTGTTCCATCAGCAAATACTGAATCTACCTTAAGTGAGTCATCCCAAATCCTCTCTGCTTAAACACCGCCCAAGTCCAGCCCCATCCATTGTCATCATTATCACTTGCCTGGATGGATTCAGTCACCTCCAGCCTGGTCTCCCAGCTCCAGTCCTCAGCTTTCACTGTGTATTCTCCCCAGCGGCAGCCAGAGGCTGCCTATGAACACCCAAGTCAGGTTCCATCTCTCCTCTACTCAGAATACTCCACGGCTCCCATCTCACTCAGGGTAAAAGCCAAAGTCCTCTTTGTGGTCCGCCAGGCCCTGCATGATCTGCCTGTCACCTACCTGCCTTCATCCCCTTCCACTTTTCCCCTCAACCACTCCACTCCAGCCACACTGACTTTCTTGTGCTGTTCCCTAAAAATGTCAGGCAGGTACATTCATGCTTCAGGACCTTAAATTTGCTGTTTCATCGACCTAAGATACTAAAGTGACAAGTCAACACACTCACCTTGACCACACAATTTAGTGCTGCAGCCTGCCTTGTACACTTTTCTAGGGCTCTCAATCCCTCCATGATGCTTTACTTTTTAAAAAAATTTTATATTTTTGTTATTTAAAAAAAAAAAAAACATGTTTTGATGTGTTGCCCAGGCTGGTGTCAAACTCCTGGCCCCAAACAGTCCTCCCACTCCAACCTCCCGAAGTACTGGGATTACAGGCATATCACTGAATCCACCCCAGCTTTTGCTTTCCATAGAACTTTTCATTTTCCATCCCACTGTTAATTTACTTATTATGGCCACTGTTGAGAATCAGACCCAGGAGGTCCAGGCTCTGTTGCCTGATGTATCCTGAGCCCCTGGAACAGAACCTGACACAGAGTAGGTACTCAATAAATGCATAAGACCAAAAATATTTGCACACACCCAGCTCATTCCTCAGTGATCACTTCTAAAGTGAAATGCCCATGTAACACTAGGATCTTATTCACATCTCTTTCTGGAGGCCTTCCAAGCATGCTCTGTGCAGCCCTGTTGCCTGTCCCTGCATCAGGGAATGAAAACCCTGCTTTATCCTGCCCTGTGGTGTGACATCCAGAGGCAACAGATGTGGCTGGGAGTGGGAGATGTGGAAGACTGGCTCCTGCAACAGAGAGCTATCAGCCTCCCCATCGATATCCTGCTTTCTCATTGGTTATTTCCAATTCTGTTTCTTTCAGAGACATTGTCTTCTCATAAGTTCTATCTCTGCAAAACTAAGCCCATGGGTCATGTTGGTTCCCTTGGGCCAGAGGGCTTGCGGGAGAGACTAATGGATCCCCTGGCTAAGATCTGTGCTTGGGCTGCACATTGGTTAATTTCTTCTACGGGAACAGCCTGAGCCTGACATTCTCCATCTTTTCCCTGGCAGGTTCTCCCTTCGCCCGAGCCAGCATTAAAAGTGCCAAGCTGGAGAACTCGACCTTTTTTCACAAAAAGGAGAGGAGGATGCGTTTCTACATCCGCCGCATGGTCAAAACTCAGGCCTTCTACTGGACTGTACTCAGTCTGGTAGCTCTCAACACGCTGTGTGTTGCTATTGTTCACTACAACCAGCCCGAGTGGCTCTCAGACTTCCTTTGTGAGTATCACCCAGCCCCATCCCTGCCAACTCCCTGATCCCTCCCTCACACCCTTTTTTCACTTAGCTTTCTCTGGTAGTATGTGGGTCTTCTTTGGTCCTCAGTGAATCTGCCCTTGCATTTGACCATTTCTATAACTGTCACTGGGGCCAATGTTGCTGCTGCTATGACGATGGAACCCATCTCCCTTAGGCCTGAGAGCTGAGAGCTGGAATTCAGGCCAGCATATGCTCCTGTGATTCCTTTCTAAGAGAGAGACAGAGGGGTACTGGTGAAGGGAGTGTTGAAAGAGAGATGGAGAAAGAGCTCATAAGACAGCTGGATAGAAACAGAAACATATAATATTAATAATTTTTATGTACATCTTTGGAAATGTTTATAACTTATAGTTAAGAGATAGAGAATGCCTTAGAAATAAGGAGGGGCTTATATGTTGCCCCCATTTTCTCTGCTTATTTCTGTCTCTGCTTCTCTCTTCTTTCAAACCTTCTGCTTCTTTCCTGTTAGGTTGGTGCAAAATTAATTACAGTTTTTGCCATTTTTTTTAACCCACAATTACTTTTGCACCAACCTAATAATTCCTCCCCTGCCCTTTTTGACTTCCTTATTCATTCATAGAACATCCCCGCTAGTATCCATGAGGGTATCTTGCTCCCTCAGGGTACAAGGACCACCAAGGCTTTGCCCTCTGGGCCTATTCCCAGATTCTGCATGAGTTAGCATGAGGTAGTATCAAAATTGAGGGCCAAGTGAGGGTGAAGAAAAGCAGCAAAAGATGGAAGATGTCTGAGCAGAATTTAAAAAGTAAAGAGCTCTGAGAAATCAACAAGAGCAGAGATTGGGACCAGGCATGGTGGCTCGTGCCTATAATCCCAGCATTTCAGGAGACTGAAGTAGGTGGATCACTTGAGGCTGGGAGTTTGAGACCAGCCTAGCCAATGTGGCAAAACCATGTATTTACAAAACATACAAAAATTAGCCAGGTGTGATGGTACACACCCGTAATCCCAGCTGCTTGGGAGGCTGAGGCACTAGAATTGCTTGAATCTAGGAGGCAAAGGTTGCAGTGAGCCAAGATCGTGCCACTGCACTCCAGACTGAGCAATAGAGAGAGCCTGTCTCAAAAAAAAAAATAAAATAAAAGGAGTAGTGATTGGACAGAGAGGGGAGCAGATGAATGCCCTGGCTTTGATTTGTGGACCCCAGGTGAGGACTTTGCAAAACCTCTTTTACCTACTGGCTGTCTAACATATTCACTGCCCCTCTGACCTGGTTCAGAATTGATTTAGGACTGCAACAAGAGACAGCCTAGTCTTTGACCTAGAAAGCCTAGTCCCAGGTCATTGTCTTCTTACAACCCTCCTTGTTTCCAGTCACATTGGCTGACACCCCACCCCCAGGACACCCCTCAGGAACCAGCTCTTCTTCCCAGGGCCCTGACCTAGTTTCATACTTAGTAATTGTTTTTCGTCCCTCTGGAGTCTCTTATAAATGAGGACTCTACTTCTTGTTTTAACTTCATCTAATACTCTATTTTTAATCTCCTATATTCTCTCCACTAATCATCTTGCACAGTCTGTCCTGGTTCAGGAACAAGGGACTGAGACTTCCTGCCTGGGACCTCAGTGTCTGTAAAGGTCCCTTACTCATTCCCACTTTCCATTTGAGAAAACTGAGACACAGAGAGGTTAAGTAGATTGCCCAGAGTCACACAGCTAGTAAACTGTGTTTATCAGAGTAAACTCTGATAAAGCCAGAGTTTGAACCCAGGCACTTGGGCTCCAGCATCCAAGCTGTGTCTAATGACAGATGCATACCCTGGGTACCAGATGACCTGAATTCTCAAAGCCTTCCCTGTTCCTAAGACCATGTGACCTTAGAATAAGATCTTACCATCATCCATTGATCAAAGACATCTTCAATTGTAAGGCACTCTTTTATTTATTTATTTATTTTTGAGACAGAGTCTTCCTTGTCACCCCAGCTGGAGTGCAGTGGCACAACCTCAGCTCATGGCAACCTCCACCTCCTGGGTTCAAGCAATTTTCCCTGCCTCAGCCTCCTGAGTAGCTGGGATTACAGGCATCTGCCACCACCCCTAGCTAATTTTTGTATTTTTTAGTAGAGATGGGGTTTCATCATCTTGGCCAGGCTGGTCTTGAACTCCTGACCCCAAGTGATATGCCCACCTTGGCCTCCCGAAGTGCAGGGATTATAGGCATGCACCACTTCACCCAGCCTGAGACTGGGTAATTTGATAAGAACAGAAATTTATTTTTTTACTCTTATTTTATCTACCATTAAGAAATGCTGCCATCTAAATTAGGACAAGCTGATTTTAAGATACACATTAATTTCAGAGATGTAAAATATAAACAAAAGTGCATGTCTTGGCCAGGTGCGGTGACTCATGCCTGTAATCCCAGCACTGTGGGAGGCCAAGGTGGGCAGATCACGGGGTCAGGAGATAGAGACCATCCTGGCCAACACAGTAAAACCCTGTCTCTCCTAAAAATGCAAAACTTAGCTGGGCGTGGTGGCATGCACCTATAATCCCCGCTACTCAGGAGGCTGAGGCAGGAGTGTCGCTTGAATCTGGGAGGCAGAGATTGCAGTGAGCTGAAATTGTGCCCCTGCACTCCAGCCTGGTGACAGAGCAAGACTCCATCTCAAAAAAAAAAAAAGTATGTCTTAGAATCAGTGAAGTGTAGTTGTTTCTCTGGGTCTCAGATTCCCATCTACGTGGTGGAAACTGGATTCAGTTGTCCTGAAAGTTCTTCCAGATCTAGCAATGCTATGGTTAAATGATTCTTATGGATAAGTAATTCTTTCAAGTCTTATGCATCACTTGCTATCATGTTTCCATGGTAACTGAGGAAGAGGATCTCAGAAACTCTTCAGTCCTCCCAGAGTTACTTCTGGTGGGTCTTGGAATGTGTCAGATGTTATGAACAGACTTACTTTGCTGATATTTTGGTCCTAGGGACCCTAGAGTTTTCCTCAGACACTAGGATCTCCTTAGTGTCCTATAAATAAGAAGAAATTTTGGTGATAAATAACTGTGAAGGATTTTGACGGTCAGTTCAGAACACCTCTTAAAAGCATGATAGAGCAAAACCCTTGACACTTGTCTTCGTTCATTTGGGCTGCTGTAACAAATTACCTGAGACTGGGTAATTTGATAAGACCAGAAATTTATTTTTTCACAGTTCTGAAGGCTGAGAAGTCCAAGATCAAGGCACTGGCAGGTTTGCTTGTCTGGTGAAGGCTGCTCTCTGCTTCCAAGATTGCACCTTGAACATTGTATCCTCTGGAAGGGAGGAACACTGGGTCCTCACATGGCAGACGGTGGAGAAGCAAGAGGGACAAACTTCCTCTGTCAAGCTCTTTTATAAGGCACCTAATCCCATTCATGAGAGCTCCACTGTCATGTCTTAATAACCTGCTGAAGGCCCCACCTCTTGATGCCATGACACTGGCAATTAAGTTTCAATGTGAATTTTGGAGGGGACACAAACATTCAAACCATGACAACCAAGCACAATTAGTTATGTGGCCATGATTAACTATATGAAATTCTTGGAAGTCAGTTTCAATCCTCTGTCTTTCCTTTCTGTATGCTTTCTGCTCCTCAGAAACCTTCCTCATCTCTCCTTTCTATCCATTAAGTACACATGCCCTTCGTAACTCCTCATCTTCCGACCCCACCGAGAAAGCCCTCTCAGAAAGGGATCTGATAGCAGCCATTTATTGGCTGGAGCAAATGCATATCCATGTTTTACCCCTCCCTGAGGCATTTGCTTTTATGCTTTCTCACCAAAGAACAAAAGTCTTTGTCTTACGAAAGACTTTTAGATCACAAGCAACAAAGGATTTCTAGGGGACATAAGACAAGTTTTCCAAGTTGGGAGAAAAGCCAGGCCTTAGATGGGTTGCCTGTGTCACTCCAACTAAGTACTTAACTTCAGGATTACAAATAGGGCTTCATTATGATTTCTATTTCTTTTTTTTTTTTTTTTTCCTTTGGAGCTCAGTCGTGTAGAAGCAGATTAGGTATAATTTGTTAGATCAAAACACCCTGGCATTATGGGGCCATTATGGTCCATTGTTATTTTGTGGATTATTCAGTTAATTAATTTGTTTTTAAAATGTGATAAACACCTGGGAACCCACCAATCAACATAAAAGCTAAGTCCCTGCAAATAATCTATATTCAGTCCTTTTTATCAAACCAGGGCAAAAACTACAAAGTGGAGATCCACTGAACTTTTTCTCATCCCTTTTAAGATTGGACTGAGATTGATTGGCTTGCTGGTTGGAGGGTAGAGCACAATTGTTGCTCTTTTTTTTTTTTTTTATTTAGACAGGGTTTTCTTTGTCACCCAGGCTGCAATACAGTGGCCCAATCTTGATTCATTGCAACCTCCACCTCCCAGGTTCAAGGGATTCCCATGCCTCCGCCTCCCAGGTAGCTGGATTTACAGGCATGCATAACCACACTCAGCTAATTTTTGTATTTTTAACAGAGGTGGGGTTTGCCCTGTTAGCCAGGCTGGTCTCAAACTGCTGACCTCAGTTGATCTGACTGCTTCAGCCTCCTAAAGTGTTGGGGTTATAAACGTGAGCCACCATGCCCAGCCAGCTCTTCCTTTTTAACAGAAGGGAAACTGAGGTCCATGAAAAGGACACCTTGGGCAGCGCATGGGCACAGTAGCTCACATCTATAATCCCAGCACTTTGGGAGGCTGAGCTGGGAGGATCACTTGAGGCCAGGAATGCAAGAGCAGCCAGAGCAGCACAGTGAGACCCCCATCTCCATATAAAAATTTAAAAAAAAGGATAAGTCCAATTTTGGGTGTGGTGACACATGCCTGCAATTCTAGCATGTGGGAGGCCAAATTGGGAAAACCATCAGAGGCCAGGAGTTTGAAACCAGCCTAACAGCATAGCAAGACCTCATCTCTACAAAAAAATAAAAAGTTAAAAAATGATAATAAAAGGAAAGTCAGAGCCACTTGGAACCCCTACCCTCAGCAACCCTAACCTCCTCTCTGTTTCCTCCTTCTCCCTTGTAGACTATGCAGAATTCATTTTCTTAGGACTCTTTATGTCCGAAATGTTTATAAAAATGTATGGGCTTGGGACACGGCCTTACTTCCACTCTTCCTTCAACTGCTTTGACTGTGGGGTAAGTGCTCTTGTTTCTAAGAAGTTCATTTCTCCAGCTCTTGCCTGGAATGACAGATATCTGGGCATATTAAAGGAGGAAAAGTAAAGTTATCCCTGAATAGAAAAGACTCAGATGGATGCAGAAGGAATGAAGACACAATCCCAAACACTGGTGAGGATACACAGTACCCAGAACCCTCAACCACTGCCAGTGGGAGGAAAATGTGTAGACCCCTTTGGAAAGCTAAGTGGGGGACATAAGACAAGTTTTCCAAGTTGGAAGAAAAGCCAGGCCTTAGCCGGGTTGCCTGTGTCATTCCAGCTAAGTACCTAACTTCAGAATTACAAATAGGACGTCATTATGATTTCCATTTCTTTTTTTCCTTTCAGTCATGTAGAAGTAGATGAAGTATAATTGTTAGATTACAATACCCTGGCGTTATGGGGCCATTATGATCCATTGTTATTTTGTGAATTACTCAGTTAATTAGTTTATTTTTTAAATGTGATGAGCACCCAGGAACCCACCAACCAAAACAGAAGCTCAATCCTTGGCAGTAATCTACATCTAATCCTTCTCATCGAACCAGGGCAAAATCTACAAGATGGAGATGTGACCCAGCACTCCATTGCTAGGAATTCATCCTAGAAAGTCTCACCTACAAGACACAGGCCGGAATGTCCCCATCCTGCAGCTGGAAATGAAATTAAGGTTGTTAGCAAATAAGTGGAGAATGCCCGGCCCAGGGCAGCCCTAATCGTTTACCACAGTCCTGTTGGTCTCAGAAGGGCTTAGTAATTTATAATAACTGAATGTTGAACTGTTTTCTGCCATTATAGAAAATTATCATGTTGTTGGAGAAGACAAAATACATACAAACATTTCCTACATAAATGATCCAAGTGTTTAAAGAATAAGACGAATTTCTATTAAAAAGAAAAGGAAGCTGGGTGTGATGCCTCATGCCTATAACCTCAGCTATTCAGGAGGCTGAGGAAGCAAAATCACTTGAGCCCAGGAGTTGAAAACCAGCCCAGGCAACAAAGCAAGACCCTGTCTCTACCGAAAAAAAAAAAAAAAATAGCCAGGTGTGGTGATACACACCTGTAGTCCCAGCTACTCAGAAGGCTGAGGTGGGAGGATCGCCCCAGCAGTTTGAGGCTACAGTGAGCTATGATCACACCACTGTACTGCAGCCTGGGCAACAGAGTGAGACCCTATCTCTAAAAAATAAAAGCAGGCCAGGCACAGTGGCTCACACCTGTAATCCCAGCACTTTAGGAGACCGAGGTAGGTGGATCACCTGAAGCCAGGAATTTGAGACCAGCCTGGCCAACATGGTGAAACCCCGTCTCTACCTAAAAAAACTACAAAAATTAGCCAGGTGTTGTGATGCACACCTGTAATCCCAGCTAGTTGAGAGGCTGAGGCAGGAGAACCGCTTGAACCCAGGAGGCAGAGGTTGCAGTGAGCTGAGATTGTGCCAACACACTCCAGCCTGGGCGATAGAGTGAGACTGTCTCAAAAAAAAAAAAAAAGAGAAATGAACAAATGTCTTGAGCAGCCTTGTCGGTAATAGTTCCAAGTCCCAATATCCATGACGTATCCCTTTGCTGTAGACTAGATAAACATTCTGTGGCATATCTATGTAACCAAATACTCTGGAACAGCGAAAGCCCAGCAGCATCAGCCACGCCCAGCAGCAAGAATCTCACCAGTGTGACATGGCACAGGAGGAGGCAGAAGCTGATAACTTAAGTCCATACAGTTCATGCCAAGTTCAAGTGGACAAAATCAAACTCTCTCTATATATATGTACAAATTCTTTTTTTTTAAACAGAGTCTCACTCTATTGCCCAGGCTGGAGGGCAGTGGCACAATCTCGCTTCACCACAACCTCCATCTCCCGGGTTCAAGCAATTCTCCCACCTCAGCCCCGAAAGTAGCTGAGATTACAGGCATGCATCAACACACCCGGCTAATTTTGTGTTTTTAGTAGAGACAGAGTTTCACCAATTTGTCCAGGCTGGTTTCAAACTCCTGATGTCAAGTGATCCACCCGCCTCGGCCTCCCAAAGTGCTGGAATTACAGGCATGAGCCACCATACCCAGCCTTAAACTATATATTTTAAGGATGATACTTGAATACTTTGAAAAGGCAGGGACCTTGAAAACATGATGTGCAGTAAAAGAAATCAGACACAAAAGGCCCAGTCTTGCATAATTCCGTTTGTGTGAAATGTCCAGAGCCGGTAAATCCATAGAGACAAAAAGTAGATTAGTGGTTGCTAGGGTCTGGGGGAGGGAGAGAGGGGAGTGACTACTGATGGGGACAGGGCCTCCTTTTGGGGTGATGAAAATGTTTTGGAACTTGATAGAGGTGATATTTGCAGAATGTTGTGCATATACCTAAATGCTACCAAATTGTGTAATTCAGAGTGTTAATTTTATGTTATGTGAATTTCACCTCAATTTTTTTTTAAAAGGTAAGAAAATGGTTATTACAAAATTCAGGATGGTAGTTAGATCACAGTGTCTCTGGAAGCTTCCAGGGTATCCACATGTTCCTTCTGTTTGTTTTTTGTGGGTTTTATTGTTGTTGTTCTTGTTGAGATAGTCTTTCTCTGTTGCCAAGGCTGGAGTGCAATGGCAGGATCGTGGCTTTCTGCCATGTCTCAAATTCCTGGGCTCAAGCGATCCTCTCTTCTCAGCCTCCTAAGTAACTGGGACTACAGGCACAATGCCACCATGCCTGGCTAATTTTTTTTTTTTTTTTTTTTGAGTCAGGGTTTCCCTATGTTACCCAGGCTGGTCTTGAACTCCTGGGCTCAAGTGATCCGCCCACCTCGGCCTCCCAAAGTTCTGGGATTACAGGCGTGAGCCACTGCACCCAGCCTTGTCCTAATTCTTGATATAGGTAGTAGTTCCATGAACATTCACCTTGTAATTTTGTGTTTCAGGAATTCTCAGGTCTGTGTGTTCGCTCTTAATAAATAAAAAAGAGGCCAGGTGCAGTGGCTCAATGCTTTGGGAAGGAGATGCCAAAGCCAGAGGGTGGCTTCAGCCCAGAAGTTTGAGACCAACCTGGGCAATACTAGCGAGACCCCATCTCTCTAAAAATGTTTTAAAATTAGCCAGGTGTGGTGGTACACACCTCTAATCCCAGCTACTCAAGAAGCTGAGGTGGGAGAATCACTTGAGCCCAGGAGGTCAGTGCTGCAGTGAGCTGTGATCGCGCCACTGCACTCCAGCCTGGGTGACACAGTGAGACCTGATCTCCATAGATAAATGAATGGGTGAATGAGGAGGTCAGGGTTCCTCACCCAGCTTCCATTTGGAGGTAGGAGTTGGGCCAGCTTCTTGCAAGGTTGGCGCCCAGGAAATGCTTGCCAGTTCTGGAGCCCAGACGCTGTCCCTGGACATGAGACCAGGTCCTCTGCTCTAGGTTATCATTGGGAGCATCTTCGAGGTCATCTGGGCCGTCATAAAACCTGGCACATCCTTCGGAATCAGCGTGTTACGAGCCCTCAGGTTATTGCGTATTTTCAAAGTCACAAAGTAAGTCTTTGGGGTCCCTGGACATTGGTACAGGGGGTGGGGATGGGGGACATGGTGGGGGCGCCTCCAGAAAGTTGGGAAGGTGAGCCTCGTGCTTTGAGGGCTGACTCCAGGGCCCCTGCCTACCCCGCCTGGCCTGAGTCCTCACCCGACCTCTGCCGACAGGTACTGGGCATCTCTCAGAAACCTGGTCGTCTCTCTCCTCAACTCCATGAAGTCCATCATCAGCTTGTTGTTCCTTCTCTTCCTCTTCATTGTCGTCTTCGCCCTTTTGGGAATGCAGCTCTTCGGCGGCCAGTAAGTCCTTCACGGGAACTCGACTCCTGCTTCCGGGGTCCAGCTCAGGGAATCCAGAAGCCCACACTCCCCTCCCACATGCAGGCTGCCTTCCTCGTAGCCCAGACACCCGTTGCGGTCACCCAGATGGGCAGGGCCCTGAGTACCACTCAGGGTTTCCTTGGGACAGAGATGATGGAGACGTGCATTTCCTTGGAGATGAGATGCTGAGCCACACCCTCAGAGCACCTGGGGTGGGGCCAATGTGAAATGTCCGTGTCCTCCCTGCAGGTTTAATTTCGATGAAGGGACTCCTCCCACCAACTTCGATACTTTCCCAGCAGCAATAATGACGGTGTTTCAGGTACGGCCTCCACCTGGCCCCACGGGCCGACACCTCTCAGTGTCAGAGATCCAAGTCCCTCCGACTCCACACCCAAGGGGCTTCCCTGAACTCCTCCTTCTCTACCTTGCCTTTTCACACTGCTTTAAAATACAGATTTTATTATCATCATTGTTCAGACAGTGGTGAGGCCAACAGATCAGGAGATGAGTGTCATTGGAAAGACAGCTTGTGACTGGGCGCGGTGGCTCACACCTGTAATTCCAACACTTTGGGAAGCCCCGGTGGGCAGATCACTTGAGATCAGAAGTCTGAGACCAGCCTGGCCAACATGGTGAAACCCCATCTCTAAAAATACAAAAATGAGCTGGGCATGGTGGTGGGTGCCTGTAAACCCAGCTACTAGGGAGACTGAAGCACAAGAATTGCTTGAATCCCAGAGGCGGAGGTTGCAGTGAGCCGAGATCGCGCCACTGCACTCCAGCCTGGGCAACAGAGCAAGACTCCGTCTCAAAAAAAATTAAAGCACTTTGGGAGATCGAGGCAGGAGGATCACTTGAGGCCAGGAATTTGAGAACAGTCTGAGCAATGTAGTGAGACTTTTTCTCAGCCAGGCATGGTAGCTCATGCCTGTAATCCCAGCACTTTGGGAGGCAGACCACCTGAGGTCGGGAGTTCAAGACCAGCCTGGTCAACATGGAGAACCCATGTCTCTACTAAAAATACAAAATTAGCTGGGCGTGGTGGCGCGTGCCTGTAATCCCAGCTATTCTGGAGGCTGAGGCAGCAGAATTGAGAATTGCTTGAACCCCGGAGGCAGAGGTTGTGGTGAGCCGAGATCATGCCTGGGCAACAAGAGCGAAACTTCATCTGAAAAAAAAAAGAGAGAGACTCTGTCTCTACAAAAATGTTAAAAAAAAAATTTTAATTAGCTGGGCATGGTGGTGCACACCTCCTAGCTACTCGGGTGGCCGAAGCGACAGGGTCACTTGAGCCCAGGAGGTTGAGGCTGCAATGACCTATGATCACACCACTGCACTCCAGCCTGGGTGACAGAGCAAGACCCTGTCTCAAAAAAGAAAGGAAAGTTTGTTACACTCAGAGATCCTCAGAGAAGGAGCACAGCACACAGGACCAGTCAGGGAAGCAACAGGGTCAGACAGAAAGCAGAAAGAAAAGGAGAATATGGACAAGAACCATGAGTGTGGCTTCCATGGGAGGGAATGGGCGAGGCAGAGGAAACAGCTCAGGACCGGCTTGTTGGGACCATCTCCGTGGGCTCTGGGGCAGAGGAGCTGTTCCGGCTTGTCTAGGACCTGGCCCTGGGGAGGGTAGGGCAGATGGATGGCACTGGGAAGATGAAGGAGGTGGTTGGGATATGGGCTCGTTGGGATATTGGTTGGTTTGCATTGAGAAGGCTGCTCAGGGTTAAATTATTTACAACCTCTAGGGACTGGCTAGTGACAGAGCTGGTAGACCCTCCACAGTCAGCAAGACCTCAGATGGATCAGAATAAAGAAAATCAAACCCATGGCTAGGCCAGTTACGCGGCTCGTGCCCATAATCTCGGCAGTTTGGGAGACCGAGGTGGGAGGATTGCTTGAGCCCAGGAGTTCGAGGCTGCAGTGAGCTCCAGCCTGGGTCACAGAGCAAGACCCTGTGACCCTGTCTCTTAAAAAAAGAAAGAGAAAAGAGACGTGGCTAATACACCCATGAAATCTGAAGATTCCTTGGTCTCATATTCCAGGGTGAAGGGATTGACCTTGAGTCTTCAGCCCAAAGCAGCCTCTGCATCCATGTGGGCACATTCCCTGACCTTCAGAGCACCTCTGGTGGATTCTTTCTCTTTGGGGGACAGAGAGTGTATAGAAAACGTGACTTCACTCTCTCCTTCTCCAGGGGAGGTCGTTTCTAAATGAGACCCCTAGACAGGGAGTGGAAGAGGAAACATTCCATGAAGGGGAGTTCTGAGCCCCCACATAAGCGATTATTAATAGCACTGATCACTACTCACATATCTTTAGCTTGGAGGTTCTCAACCAAGAGCAAATCTGTCCTCCACGGGTGTGTGGCAGTGTCTGCAAGCATTTTGTCACAGCTGGGGAAGGGGTGCTACTGGCACCTGGTGGGTGGAGGCTAGGAATGCTGCTCAAATCCCTGCAATTTACAGGGCAGCCCCAAATATCAGCAGGGCTGAGGCTAAGGAGCCCTGTTTTCGCAGATTAATGTTTTTGGAGTTCTTTAACGTTTACTTTATCCTCATGGAACTATGGGTAGAAGGGAGGAAGTTGGATTTTTTTTAAAGGAACGTGGGCCGGGCGCGGTGGCTCAAGCCTGTAATCCCAGCACTTTGGGAGGCCGAGGCGGGTGGATCACGAGATCAAGAGATCGAGACCATCCTGGTCAATATGGTGAAACCCCGTCTCTACTAAAAGTACAAAAAATTAGCTGGGCATGGTGGCGCGTGCCTGTAATCCCAGCTACTCAGGAGGCTGAGGCAGGAGAATTGCCTGAACCCAGGAGGCGGAGGTTGCGGTGAGCCGAGATCGCGCCATTGCACTCCAGCCTGGGTAACAAGAGTGAAACTCCGTCTCAAAAAAAAAAAAAAGGAACGTGTAGGTGCCTGTTGAATATCCCCTCGGTTCTTCCAGTATGCATCAGCAAAACTTCCGTCAACACCTTAATCCTTTGCCTTGGTCTTTCTCCGGTCCCCTGCCCTGCCCCCAGGGAACGGCAGCCCAGTAGTACTGGGAATCTTTTGCAACACATCCTAAGAGCAGCCGCCGTTGGTGGATAAATGCCCCAGCTCCCTCATCCTCAGGTGGTCTGACGCCCCAGAGCTCCCTAGCAAGGCCAAGCCCGGTTGCTTGATCACATACTCTTATGTTCCGCCCTCTCTTCCCTTTCTCACTTCTCCTCTCCCTGCTGGTGCTTCCTGAGATCACCTCCCAGATAAACTCCTTGCACCTGAACCCCTCTTCCAGGGTCTGCCTCAGGCAGGGGGACCCTGAACATGGCCTTGTGCTGCGTTTGTGCTATCCATGTAGTAGCGTATTTAATCATCGCCATGACCACACAAGGCACGTAGGTAAATATTAAAAATCCTGTCTTAGCCTGCTCAGGCTGCCCTAACGGAACAGCACAGACTGGGTGTCTTACACAGGAAACATCGGCCCTCACAGTTCGGGAGGCTGGAAGTCCAAGATCACAGTGTCAGCAGGGCTAGTTCCTGGTGAGGGCTCTCTTCCTAGCTCGCAGATCGCCACCTTCGCGACGCGTCCTCATGGCAGATAGAGAGTTCTGGTGCCTCCTCCTGTTCTCTTTCTTTCTTTGAGACAAAAATCTCAAAAAAAAAAAAAATCTGTTTTTTTTTTTCTTGAGACAAATCAGTTTTTTTCTTTTTTTTTTTTTTTTTTGGTCACCCGGGCTGGAGTGCAGTATTGCAGCCTCAAGCTCCCAGGTTCAGATGATCCTCCTACCTCAGCCCTTTGAGTAGCTGGGGCCACAAATGTGCACCACCACACATCCAGCTAATCTTTTTTAATTTTTTTGTAAAGATGGGGTCTTGGGGCCGGGCATGGTGGCTCACACCTGTAATCCCAGCACTTTGGGAGGCTGAGGCGGGCAGATCACCAGGTCAGGAGTTCAAGACTAGCCTGACCAATATGGTGAAACCCCATCTCTACTAGAAATACAAAATTTAGCCTGGCATGGTGGTGGGTGCCTGTAATCCCAGCTACTTGGGAGGCTGAGGCAGGAGAATCGCTTGAACCTAGGAGGCGGCGGTTGCGGTGAGCCGAGATTGCGCTGCTACACTCCAGCCTTCATGACAGAGCAAGACTCCATCTCAAAAAAAAAAAAGATGGAGTCTTGCTAAATTGCCCAGGTAATCTTGAACTCCTGGGCTCAAGTGATCCTCCCACCTTGGCCTCCCAAAGTACTGGGATCACAGGCATGAGCCATGGCACACGGTCTCTTCCTGTTCTCATAAGGAACAGGAACGTTCCCCCATGACCTCATCTAACCCCAGCTACTTCCCAGAGGCCCCATCTCCAAATACCATCCCATTATGAATTAGGGCTTCAACAGGTGAATTTGGAGGGGGACACAAATCCCCTTAATCACATCAAGTAACAGAGTGACAGGAGGGTTTGTGACTCCCCCAGGGTTCCATTTTCCTAGAAGCCAGGCTAAGAGCCCCCGGATGCAGGAACAGCCCTTTCTACTCACAAACAAGGAGGAAAGCCAAGGAGAAGCCAACACAGCGTCTGGCTCCGCAAACCGGGCAGGATTGTTAAAGATCTCCTGGGCTTGGGGATGGGGTGGGCGGATTCCGGCTCCGCAGCTGCGTCTCCGAGGGCCCCGTGGCTGAGAGGGGGGTTGGCTGTGTGTTTCTTGCTCCCCTTTCAGATCCTGACGGGCGAAGACTGGAACGAGGTCATGTACGACGGGATCAAGTCTCAGGGGGGCGTGCAGGGCGGCATGGTGTTCTCCATCTATTTCATTGTACTGACACTCTTCGGGAACTGTATCCTTCGTGGGGGGAGAGATGGGGACAGGCCTGGACCTCTCTGGCAGAGGAGAGGTGGGAGGGGCTCCAGGGAGGATACTGAGAGACCCAGATACTCAGGGCCCAAGTGGTGTCCCACCAGTGTTGCTTTCCCTGACTCAGACGTTCACAGACACCCTCCTGAATGTGTTCTTGGCCATCGCTGTGGACAATCTGGCCAACGCTCAGGAGCTCACCAAGGTGGAGGCGGTGGGAGGCTGTTTCTCTGGCAAAGTTACCACCTGCCCATGGCAGATCGGGACGGGAGTGGGGGTGGGGGCACAGGAACAGGGTCAGAGCTTTTGCCCAGGATGCACCGTGCAAAGAGAAGGCGCCTCTTCCCCCACTCCCAGAAACAGACTGTCCTTTATCAAGCAAATTCTACAGCCAAGCGGGTGGGAAGGGGGAAGGCAGTGAGGTCGCTGCAGGGAACAGACAGCAAACTCAACCAAAAGGGCAGCTTGCAGGGAGTAAGCAGGGCTTCCGAGGAACGGTGTAGCCCCCAGGCTAGTGGGTGGGAGAGGGGGTGCTGTTATGGGGACCCAGCCAGAGCTGGGGCCAAGGAAAAAGGGCTGCCAGCAGCCCTGTGACCTTAGGGGACCCAGAACCATGGCAAGGCACAGATGGAATGGCCAATAAATGTCCCCACTTTCTCTCTTCCTTTGGCTTCCTGCTGGAGCCTCCCCTTCCCTTAGCCAAACTCAGCATGTTAAGAGCTAGCCTGGGTCCAGCCTTAGCCTCTCCCCAAGGACCCTATGAAGTTAAGATTACGTGTAACAGGTACAGGGTCTTCCTGTCAGCACTGGGGTCTCCCCCAGCACTGCGGCCCCACCTCCAGTGCCTCAAAGTGTTCAGGACATGTTTGTGAAATTGAACCAAACTAAGCAGACGTTGCCAACGCTCCATCTGCCAGCCCCGGCAGGAGGGAGAGAGAGTTTCCCGGCCCCAGCTCCCACTGGAGGGAAGCGGAAGTCTCTGCCATCCCAAGCACACGGCCACGAGCCTGGCCACCGGGGAGCCGGCTGGCATGGCTGAGCCAAGGGCCGATCCAGCCATGAGCTCCTCCAAGTTCCAAGAGCCCATGCTCAGGGGCTGGTGCAGCAGAGCGGGGAGGTAGGAGGGTAGGAGGAGGGGAGGGAGAAAGGCCAGCTCATTTACCTCCTGGGAGGTGTGGACATTCCTCTCCACACCTAACGTTCTTTCTTTCTTCAATCCCACAAGCATTTCTTGGTCATTTAATATGTGTTTTTAATCCTATTCAACCCTCATGGAAACCTGAGGAGGCAAGGTCTCTTGAGTCCCATTTTACAGATTTCATCATCAGTAAGCACTTAATGAGCACCTACTGTGCCCAAGGCCCTCGTCTAGGACTTCAGGATGCAGTAGTGGACACAGAAGAGGCAAAAATCCCTGCCTTCGTGGAGCAGGGGTTCACGTGGGGAGACAGTCAAGAAACAAGATACATTTGTAAACATACATGGCTCGTCAGATGGTGATAAATGTCTAAGAGAAAAACGCAGTAGAGAAAGTCAGGGAGAGTTGGGATTTTAGATGAGGAATGTGTGGCACAGAGAGGTTGAGAGACTTGCCCAAGGTCACACAGCAGTGAGTTATGGAGCTAGGATTTGAACCCAGGCCAGCTGGGTCTGCAGCCTGTGCTCTTAACTGCTGTGTACCAGTTGCTTGAGTTTGAGCCTGTTTCATGCTCACTTGAGAACCTGTGGGAAATGCAGATTCCAGGGCCCAGCCCTGGTTCTATAAATTCTTTGGGGAGCCTGGGAATCTGCATTTTAGGTGTTTTCTGAGGCAGATGGTCCAGAGACCTGGCTCTGAAAAATGCTGGGAATGGTGCCAGAGGGGTGGGAGTAGCCCTACGAGAGCAGGGTGGCCAGCCGGATGCCATCTCCATGTTGTCCCTGACAGTGTCCTGATCTGACCATTTCCGAGGTGGTAAGGTTGCTCCCCGTTACAGTGATTCGAGCACAGTGGGAGCGCTGCCCTGTGGTGGCATGACTTTTACGGGCGGGTTCATTTCTGGCCGTTTCTTTCTCGTTGCTTTTTTTTCTTTGTTGGCTTTTCTGTTTTACAAATGAGGCCCTGCATGAAGGCTGAAGAAGGATTTAAAGTCCAAAAACGTCTTTTTCTGTATGTATTTTTAAAACATCTTCCCCCATTCTCCTCCTCTCTGAACCTAACCACCAGTGAGCAGCAGCACCCGGGGCCGCTGGCTGGAGCCCGGGTGCCCTGCTCTCCTCTCCCCACCGCCTTCCTGTCGTGGGGGCTGGGAATGTGAATTCCTCTCCTGATTCTCCTTCTGGGGGCTGTTTGACAGTGCATGGCATGGGCCATTGGATGCCAGGCTTTTCTATGTGTGAAGCTAGTTGAGTGTTTTTTGAAAGTTGATTCAGAGAGTTCCCACAGCTAAGAAAGCCTAGTGAGAGGAAAACCTTTGCATTGCTTTCCAGCTCATTAAGACAGGATGCAGGGGCCAGGCACGGTGGCTCATGCCTGTAATCCCAGCACTTTGGGAAACCGAGGTGGGAGGATCATTTGAGGCTGAAAGTTCAAGACCAGTCTGGGCAACATAGTGAGACCCTGTCTCTACAAAAAAAAAAAAAAAAAATTAAATGTATCTGGACATAGTGGCATGCACCTGTAGTCCTAGTTGCTTGGTAGGCAGAGGTGGTAGGATTGCTTGAGCCCAGGAGTTAAAGGTCACAGTGAGCTATGATTGTGCCACTGCACTCCAGCCTAGGCAACCAAGGGAGACTCTGTCTCTGAAAACAAAGGGAAAAAAAAAAAACAGGCCACAGAAGAGTCTTCATTGTAAAAAGAGAAGGGACATTTTTGTCTTTTATCTTCTGGCTGTGTGTGAAAATAGACCTCAGACTGAGTTAGACGTCAGGCTTATACACAGAGGGGACAGCAGTACACTTACCCGATAGCAGGTGCCCATTCCCCTTGGGGAGCCTTGGTTCGATTGGTCGATACTCGGGCCAAACCTGTTTTTAAGTATTTCACATGTCGCCCCTGGTCAGCAACAGGGTCAGAAGTGAGTCCCCAAGGCCTAGTTCATGTTTTGTGAACAGAGATTCCATGTGCCTTTTAGGACGAACAAGAGGAAGAAGAAGCAGCCAGCCAGAAACTTGCTCTACAGAAAGCCAAAGAGGTGGCGGAAGTGAGTCCTCTGTCGGCGGCCAACATGTCCATCGCTGTGTAAGTGCCCCGAATCCCTGGGTGCCTCCCCGCTCCTCAGCCTCCACACTCTCCCAGGCACAGATTGGGGAAGGAGTCACGGTGGTCCTTGACAGAACCGAGCTTTAGGAAGAGACACTCTTGTCCTTCCACCTGCTTTCACTCAATAAATATTTAGTTATAAATATTATAATTAATATAATATTTTATATAATAGTGCAGCTATTATATACCCAGCGCTGTTCTCATTTCTGGGGATACAGTATTAACAAAGAGAAAACAAAAATCCCACCTGTGTGTAGCAGTTCTAGCAAGGGAGAAAGTCAATAAATGAGATAAAGAAAGTATGTATTGTGATAGAAGGTGATAGGGCAGGGCACGGTGGCTCACGCCTGTAATCCCGGCACTTTGGGAGGCCAAGGCGGGCAGATCACGAGGTCAAGAGATTGAGACCATCCTCGCCAACATGGTGAAACCCCTTCTCTACTAAAAATACCAAAAATTAGCTGGGCGTGGTGGTGCATGCCTGTAGTCCCAGCTGCTCGGGAGGCTGAGGCAGGAGAATTGCTTGAAACCAGAACATGGAAGTTACAGTTAGCCGGCATTCCGCCACTGCACTCCAGCCTGGCGATAGAGTGAGACTCCGTCTCAAAAGAAAAAAAAAAATTAAAAAAGAAGGTGATGGAACCTACAGAGAAACTAGGGAGGGAAATAGAAAATGATGGACGTGAGGAGAGCTGTCATATTAAAGCTGTCAGGGAAGGTGTCACCGAGAATAGGCGTCCCCAGCTCCTGGCCTGTGGACGGGTTCCAGTCCGAGGCCTGTTAGGAACCAGGCGGCACAGCAGGAGGTGAACAGTGGGCACATGAGCATGACCGCCTGAGCGCCACCTGCTGTCAGATCAGAGGCAGCATTAGATTCTCAGAGGAACAGGAGCCCTATTGTGAACTGTGCACGTGGGGGAGGATCATCTGCGCTGGGAGAGGAGCCTAGGTTGCCTGCTCCTTATGAGAATCTAATGCCTGATGATCTCAGGTGAAACAGATTTATCCCAAAACCACCCCCTACACCTGGGTGGGTCTGTGGGAAAACTGTCTTCCACAAAACACCCACGGTGCGGGAAAAAGGCTGGGGGCAGCTCACTAAAACGCTACATGGCTTGAAGGAGGTGAGGGAGGAGCCACGGGGGGCCTGGGGAAGAGCATCCCAGGCAGAGGGAATGGCATAGGCAAAGGCTGTGAGGCAGGAACGTGCCTGATGTGAAGGAGGCCTGTGTGACTGGAATAGTAAGTGTGGGAAGGTGAAGGCAAGGAGGGGACAGAGAGATGACACAGGGCCTTGGACCTTGTGGGTCAGGGGGAGGACTTGGCTTTTGCCCCTAGGTAGGTGGGAGCCGTGGAGGGTTCGTGAGCAGAGGAGGCTGGGACCTGACTCAGATGCTCACAGGCTCCTTCTAGCATCCAGTGGGGAGTAGAAGGTGGCGAGCAGGAGTGGGAGTCAGGCTGAGATGCGGGTTAGCCCAGGTCATCCATCCGAGCTACAGAGCCTGGCAAAGCTCTAAGGCCTGTGACCTCCCTGCTGCAGGAAAGAGCAACAGAAGAATCAAAAGCCAGCCAAGTCCGTGTGGGAGCAGCGGACCAGTGAGATGCGAAAGCAGAACCTGCTGGCCAGCCGGGAGGCCCTGTACAACGAAATGGACCCGGACGAGCGCTGGAAGGCCGCCTACACCCGGCACCTGCGGCCGGACATGAAGACGCACCTGGACCGGCCGCTGGTGGTGGACCCGCAGGAGAACCGCAACAACAACACCAACAAGAGCCGGGCGGCCGAGCCCACGGTGGACCAGCGCCTCGGCCAGCAGCGCGCCGAGGACTTCCTCAGGAAACAGGCCCGCTACCACGACCGGGCCCGGGACCCCAGCAGCTCGGCGGGCCTGGACGCACGGAGGCCCTGGGCGGGCAGCCAGGAGGCCGAGCCGAGCCGGGAGGGACCCTACGGCCGCGAGTCGGACCACCACGCCCAGGAGGGCGGCCTGGAGCAGCCGGGGTTCTGGGAGGGCGAGGCCGAGCGGGGCAAGGCCGGGGACCCCCACCGAAGGCACGTGCACCGCCAGGGGGGCAGCAGGGAGAGCCGCAGCGGGTCCCCGCGCACGGGCGCGGACGGGGAGCCCCGACGGCACCGCGCGCACCGCAGGCCCGGGGAGGACGGCCCCGAGGACAAGGCGGAGCGGAGGGCGCGGCACCGCGAGGGCAGCCGGCCGGCCCGGGGCGGCGAGGGCGAGGGCCCCGACGGCGGCGAGCGCAGGAGGCGGCACCGGCACGGCGCTCCGGCCACCTACGAGGGGGACGCTCGGAGGGAGGACAAGGAGCGGAGGCATCGGAGGAGGAAGTAAGTGGAGGCGACCTCGGATCGTAACGACAACAGCAGCCAAAGTGGCGAGTGCTGTGTGTGTTCTTAGCAATATATTATAAACAATGTATTATAAAATGCTATATTTGGCCCGGGTGCAGTGGCTCACGCCTGTAATCCCAGCACTTTGGGAGGCCAAGGCTGGTGGATCACGAGGTCGGGGAGTTCAAGACCAGCCTGGCCAACGTGGGAAAACCCCAGCTCTACCAAAAAAAAAAAAATTGGCCGGGCGTTTTGGCGGGTGCCTGTAATCCCAGCACTTTGGGAGGCCGAGGTGGACAGATCACTTGAGGTCAGGAATCCAACACTGTGGTCTCGAACAGCTAACCAACATGGTGAAACCCTGTCTCTACTAAAAATATAAAAATTAGTGGTCTGCCTGTAATCCCAGGTACTCAGGAGGCTGAGGCAGGAGATTTGCTTGAACCTGGGAGGTGGAGGTTGCAGTGAGCTGAGATCATGCCACCACACTCCAGCCTAGGCAGCAGAGCAAGACTGTGTCTCAAAAAAAAAAAACACCAGGTGGCTCTATTTTTTTGTTGTTGTTTTTAGTTTTTGTTCTGTTTTGACACAGGGTCTCGTCTTGTTGCCCAGGCTGGAGTGCAGTGGCACAATCATAGCTGATTGCAGCCTCTACCTCCTGGGCTGAAGCCATCCTACCACCTCAGCCTCCCAAGCAGCTGGGACCATAAGCATGTGCCACCATGCCTGACTGATTTTTGTAGAGACAGTGTTTGGTAGAGACAGGGTTTCACTGTATTGCCCAGGCCAGTCTCAAACTCCTGAGCTGTTGATCAAGCATTCTGCCTACCTTAGCCTCATAATGTGCTGGCACTGCACATGGGAGCCACTGCACCCAGCCTCATTGTTTTTATCTTTAGTAGAAATGAAGTCTTGCTACGTTGCTCAGGCTGGTCTCCAACTCCTGTCCTCAAGCAGTCCTCCCACCCTAGCCTCCCAAAGTGTTTGGATCACAGGCATGAGCCACTGCACCCAGCCAGAAGCAACTCTTTGAATCTTCTCAGCGACCCTCTGAGATAGAGCCCCTTCTCACAGACCCATTTCACAGATGGGAAAACTGAGATATTGAGTGAGTTCCTCAAGGTCATGCATCTAACCCGTGTCCTTGAACCCAGGCTGTCTGGCACCAGAGGTCTTGAGCATTTCAGGGAAACTCTAAGAGAAGCCCCACTGTCCTCCAGAATTATATAGGTCTTCCATGTCCTTGCTGTGTGACTTTTGGAGAGGGACTTCGTATTTCTGGGCCTCACATGATAGAAATAGTGGGATCTAATTGGGTCATTGCCAGGGTTAAGTGCGGCAATTTATGCAAAGGGTCTGGAGGAGCAGCTGACACATAAGTGCTCCGCAAATTGAGACCATTTTTGGCCATTTTCAGCCAACCATCTTTACCTAAAGCTATTCCTCAGAAGTTTGAAAAGCCACTCTGTTGGGAGCCTAAGGAAGGAGACCAGGAGTTTGGGACCAGTCTGGGCAACAGAGGCAGACCCCATCTCTAGAAAATATAAAAATTAGTTGTGGTAGCATGTCTGTAGTCCCAGCTGTTTTGTTTGGGAGGCTGAAGCAAGAGGGTCACTGGAGCTAAGGATTTCTTTTTTTTTTTTTTGAAACAGAGTCTTGCACTGTCTCCCAGCCTGGAGTGCAATGGTGCGATCTTGGCTCACTGCAACCTCCGCCTCCTGGATTCAAGTGATTCTTCTGTCTCAGCCTCTCAAGTAGTTGGGATTACAGGAGCCCACAACAGCACCCAGCTAATTTTCTATTTTTAGTAGGGACCGGGTTTCCTCCATGTTGGTCAGGCTGGTCTCGAACTCCTGACCTCAGGTAATCCACCCGCCTCAGCCTCCCAAAGTACTGGGATTACAGGTGTGAGCCACCAAGCCTGGCACAGCCCAGGATTTCTAGGCTGTGATGAGCCATGATCACACCACTGTACTCCAGCCTGGGTGACAGAGCAAGACCTTGTCTTGGAAAGAAAAAAAAAAGCCACTCTGGGCACTAAGAATTAAAAGGAGAGGCCGGGCACTTTGGGAGACTGAGGCAGATGGATCACGGGGTGAAGAGATGGAGGCCATCCTGGCCAACATGGTGAAACCCCATCTCCACTAAAAATACAAAAATTAGCTGGATGTGGTGGCACGTACTTGTAGTCCCAGCTACTCGGGAAGCTGAGGCAGGAGAACTGCTTGAACCCGGGAGGCAGAGGTTGCCGTGAGCTAAGATTGTGCCACTGCAGTCCAGCCTGGCAAGAGAGTGAGACTCTGTCTTAAAACTAATAATAATTAAAGGGAGAGCAGAGTTTCAAGGCTCTGGATGCAGTGGGATATGGTGGCTCATGCCTATAATCCCAGCACTTTGGGAAGGATCACGTGAGCCCAGGAGTTCGAGACCAGCCCGTGCAACATAGTAAGACCTCATCTGTTAAAAATAAATGAAAATGTGAAAAGGCTTTTGGGGCATCTTCCAGGCCAGCCCCTTGTCCATTGAGAACCAGCATCTTCTTTTGCATAATGATATTTTGTAATACTCTCTAGAAGATGCTATAGCGATTCTGCACAGTGGGACTCAACAACTTACCGGTTAAAATAGGCATTGTAGAGGTTGTCCTGTTACAGATTAACCTGTTCTTGGTCCTCTTTTGTTTTACCATCAGGGCATAATACTGATTTTTTTTTTAATGATGGGGTTAAGTGGTCCTATTGTATGACGTATGAACCAGGCCAGCACTTCTCAAAATTGAATGTGTATGTGAATCCCCAGGGATCTTGTTAAAACACGTATTGTAATTTGGCAGGGCCAAGGACTCAGTGGAGCCTGAGATTCTGCATTTGTAATGAGCTCCCCGGCGAGACTGAGACTGCTGGTCCAGGGACCGTATTTTGAGTAATGAGACTCTAGGGGACATAGTGCAGTAATTCTGCTATTCACACCCATACACAGAATCACCATGAATTGACAGGCACAAATGATGGCTGACTCTGGGTTGTGTGGACAGTTCAAACCACAGGAGGGAAGTCACCAGCAGTGTCAAGATACTCCGCAATGGTGAACACCTCTTGGTCAGGTTCCATGTATGGAAGAGTCTGGTCTTTCTTCCATGTATTTAATAGTTTCAGTTCAGGAAAATGCAATGTATATTAAAAACATGCAAAAAATATTTTGTGTTCTTATGAAAAACAGAGTTAAGTTTAAACTAAAGGCACAGGATCGGGTGCAGTGGCTCCCGCCTGTAATCCCAGTGCACTGGGAGGCTGAGGAAGGGGAATCACTTGAGGCCAGGAGTTCAAGACCAACCTGGGCAACATTAGGAGACCTCCCCTCTATCTCTACAAAAGAATTTTTTTTTTAATTAGCCAGGTGTAGTGGCAGGTGCCTGGAGTTCCAGCTACTTAGAAAGCTGAAGCAGGAGGATTGCTTGAGCCTAGGAGTCCAAGATTACAGTGAGCTATGATTATGCCACTGCATTCCAATCTGGGCAATAGAACAAGACCTTGTCAAAAAAAAAAAGAAAGAAAGAAACTAAAAGCACAGGTAATTACAGGCAAGATTGTTCACCTCTTCGAGGGACATTGGAACGTCATGAAGAGGAAAAGATAAGTCTTTCCCATATGGCACTGACCTGTACATGGTAGGGTGGTTAGTACACCTGCCTGCCATTCGCCACATACCCACAATGCCCCTCAGTCATTATGTTATTAGGTTTCCACGTAGCTCTACAACACCCTCCTGAAAACCATTGTTCTAGGTCATTCTTTCTTCTATGGGTTCATTCATTCATTCAGTTAGTACTGACTAAGTGCCTACCATATTCTAAGCTCATGATGGGGGTTTAGTCAATTTATCTTAGTGAGTAAACAAGTAAAGCAGTCTGAGGCATTCTGAGAAATATGACCAAGAAGCTGCTCCCAGGGTCTCAGGGCAGGTTTCCAGAGGAGCAACCTGAGAAGGGAATAGAATGTTTCAGTCTCACAACAGCATGTGCAAAGGCCCTGGGGTGGACCGGAAGGAGGCCAGTTTGAAGGACATGAATTTTGATGAGAAGGTGACAGGCAAAGAAATGAAAGGGGCATGGATGAGACCGGGGCTGTCAGTCACTCAGGGGAATGAGAGGTCAAAAAGGGAGTTTGGGTGGAATAAGGCATTTACCACAGCATTCCATAGACAGTAAAGACCAATGAAGTGCCAGGTGCAGGCCAGGCGTGGTGGCTCACACCTGTAGTCCCAGCACTTCGGGAGGCCAAAATTGCGCCACTGCACTCAAGCCTGGCAAGAGGGTGAGACTCTGTCTCAAATACTAATAATAATAATTAAAGGGAGAGCAGAGTTTCAAAGCTCTGGATGCAGCGGGATGTGGTGACTCATGCCTATAATCCCACCACTTTGGGAGGCCAAGGTGGGAGGATCACATGAAGTCAGGCAGATCACATGAGGTCAGGGGTTCAGGACCAGCCTGGCCAACATGGCGAAACCCCATCTCTACTAAAAATACAAAAAATTAGCTGGGTGTGGTGGTGCGTGCCTGTAATCCCAGCTAGTCAGGAGCCTGAGGCACGAGAATCACTTGAACCGGGAGGCGGAGGTTGCAGTGAGCTGAGATCACACCACTCCACTCCAGCCTGGGTGACAGAATGAGACTCTGTCTCAAAAAAAAAAAAAAAAAAATCCAGGTACAGTGGTATGCACCTGTCATCCCAGCTATTCAGGAGACTGAGGCAGGAGGATTGCTTGAGCCCAGGAGTTCAACACCAGTCTGGGCATTTAGAGAATAGGAGGCCAGTATACTAAGTACCCTACCATGTACAAGACAGTCTCATACAGGAAAGAATTATCCTTTCCTCTTCATGACTTTCTAATGCTCCTCACACAGGTGAAAAATCTTGCTTGTAATTATCTGTGCCTTTGTTTCTTTGTTTAGGAATTTTTTTTTTTTTTTTGAGATGGAATTTCGCTCTTGTTACCCAGGCTGGAGTACAATGGCATGATCTCGGCTCACCGCAACCTCCACCTCCTGAGTTCAAGCAATTCTCCTGCCTCAGCCTCCCGAGTAGCTTGGACTACAGGCACGCACCACCATGCCCAGCTAATGTTTTGTATTTTTAGTAGAGATGGGGTTTCACCATGTTGACCAGGATGGTCTCGATCTCTTGACCTCGAGATCCACCCACCTCGGCCTCCCAAAGTGCTGGAATTATAGACGCGAGCCACCGCGCCTGGCCTTCTTCGTTTAGGATTTTTTTTTCTGAGACAGGGTCTTGCTCTTTTGCCCAGGTTGGATTGCAGTGGCATTGGTCATTTGAGAGATGAGCAAGATGTCATCTCTAAACAAAGATCAATGATGATTAATTACTCGTGCCATTACTGTCCCACCTCAGCCTCCTGAGTAGCTGGGGATACAGGCGTGCACAACTGTACCTTGCTTGCTGTTATTACTAATATTACTATTATCAGCCTTCTTATTATTGAAGGAGGCAAAGTGACAGGGACAGAATGTCTCTCCCTCACAATATGCCAGGAAGTTTTTGAAAGGCAACAGTAAACACTGGGGATTCCAAGAACAGCAAAGCCTAGTTGTGAAAAGCAAGGGCTTTGGGGCAATTAGTCAGATTCCTGTCCTGTCACTGCCCGGCTGTGTGACTTTCAGAATATCCCTGCTCCTCTCTGGGCTTCCACTTCCTCATCTGTAAAATGGGCATAAAAATAGTAGCTACCTGCTACTCTGAATATAAGATTTAACTGAGTACATGTGAAATGCTTTGAGCAGTTCCTAGCTTACAACAAGAGGTCAATTAATGTTAGCTATTTTTTTTTTTTTTTTTGTAGAGTTACGGAGTCTCACTATGTTGGCCAGCCTGGCTGGTCTCAAACTCCTAGCCTCAAGAAATTCTCCCACGTCGGCTTCCCAGAGTGCTGGATTTACAGGCACGAGATACAGTGCCTGGCCATGTTAGCTATTGTTAATATAAATATTATCAAGTACTGAGTGAATGCTATTTTAGCAGTAGTGGTAAGCACGCTCTAAGTGTCAGCTAATACTGTCACTGATACTCTCATCAATAAATGTAAAAAACAGTAAGGACCGAGCTTGCCCAAATCCCACAGATGGCTCCCGCTCCCTCTCTTCAGAGGAAGAAAATATCTCCCCACTTTCACCCTCAAAGCCCAGCTGGCCAGACCCCTATTCTGAACAGAAGAGCACTGCTAATTCCATTTTGTTCTTGTCGTTGTTCGAGACAGAGTCTCGCTCTGTCACCAGGCTGGAGTGCAGTGGCGCCATCTTGGGTCACCAAAACCTCCACCTCCCGGGTTCAAGCGATTCTCCTGCCTCAGCGTCCAGAGCAGCTGGGATTACAGGCGTGCACCACCACGCCCAACTAATTTTTGTATTTTTAGCTGAGACAGGGTTTCACTGTGGTGACCAGAATGGTCTCGATCTCATGACCTCATGACCCACCCACCTCGGCCTCCCGAAGTGCTGGGATTACAGGCGTGCGCCACCGTGCCCAGCCACTAACTCCATTAGTAGACAGTCAGACACCTTGGCCGGGAGGGGCATTGTTCATTTGGCTGATAGAGAGGTTCTAAGGATCTTTGGAAATAAGACTGCATCAAGATTCTTAAGAGAATCTTGCCCCTTAAGAGAAAAGAAAATCCAAGATCAGTCATTCATCTGCTTTAAAAAAAAATGGCAAAGATAAAACTTTATTTGAGAATAAAGATAATAAAAGACATTTTAGTTCTCTGCTGTGACAAAGCCAGCGGCCTTCAGAGGTCTGCCTTGTGCATTTTTCCTCTTCTTCAGCCATTCCTTGAGGCTTTTTGCAAATGTACCTTGTGTTTTTCATTCTCCAGCATACTGATTTTTTTTTTTTTTGGGACACGGTCTCGCTTTGTCACCCAGACTGTAGTACAGTGGTGCAGTCACGGCTCACTGCAGCCTCAACTTCTTGGGCTCAGGCAATTCTCCCACCTCAGCCTTCTGAGTAGCTGGGTATACAGGTGTGCACAACCATACCTGGCTCATCTGTTGTATTTTTTGTAGAGACAGGGTTTTGCCACGTTGCCAAGGCTGGTCTCGAGCTCCTGGGTTCAAGCGATCCTCCCACCTCAGCCTCCCAGAGTGCTGGGATTACAGGCGTGAGCCACCTTGCCAGGCCGATCGTATTTTTTTCCTTTTTGCTCACTTTGTCTTTTCCTCATTCCTACCTTCATCTCTCCTTCCATGGCTCACTCCAGTGAAAAGTAGACCGATGCACCTTCTGTTTCATACAATTCGATGGCTGCTGGCCCCAGATCCCCCATACCAGGTGGCCAAGCCCAGTGGCCCTGCAGGGTGGACAGAATAAGGGTGGAACTTTCCCAGACTCTCAGGAAAAATCTATGGAGGACAGAGCTTCTGCCTCTCCCTGGCAGCCAGGCAGTGCCTCCTCCCAGGCCTGTCTAGGTGCAAAGGGAACTTTTGCCAAGACCGACCTGCTCCACCCTAGAATTTTTATCTCTACTGTTTGCATCCTAATGCCACCTGCATCCATCACCATGACAACCCACTATCCCCAAAAGGAACGGGAAGAGAGATGCTGGACTTTTTTTTTTTTTTTTTTGAGATGGAGTGTCACTCTGTCACCCAGGCTGGAGTGCAATGGTGCAGTCTCTGCTCACTGCAACCTCCACCTCCTGTGTTCAAGCAATTCTCCTGCCTCAGCCTCTCAAGGTAGCTGGGATTGTAGGCGCCTTCCACCACACCCAGCTAATTTTTGTATTTTCAGTAGAGATGGGGTTTCACCATCTTGGCCAGGCTGGTCTTGAACTCCTGACCTCATGATATACACCCGCCTCAGCCTCCCAAAGTGCTGGGATTACAGGCGTGAGCCATTGTGGCTGGCAATGCTAGATTTTTGAGTTCCACAGTTTAGCCTGCATGGGGGGCAGGGGTGCATAATTCTTAAGCACTCTAATTCCATGGCAGCCCCATGGGCCCTAGTTTTATTCGTTGTTGTTGTTTGCTTGCTTTTAGAAACAGTGTTGCTCTGTTACCAAGGCTGGAGTACAGAGGCACAGTCATAGCTCACTGTAGCCTCAAACTCCTGAACTCAAATTGTCTTCCCACTCAGCCTCCTAAGTAACAGGAACTACAGTCTCATGCAACAGTGCCCAGCTTTGTTTGTTTGTTTTTTTTTTTTGTAGCGATGGGGCCTCACTATGTTGCCCAGACTGATCTCAAACTCCTGGACTCAAGTGATTTTCCTTCATCAGCCTCCCAAAGTGCTAGGATTACAGGCGTGAGCCGCTGTACAAAGCCACCCCATCAAAGCGTCTAAAACCAGAAAGCCCAGCTCAGCTGTTTTCCAGCTGGGTGACACTGGGCAAATGACTTTTTCTCTCTGAACTTCTGTCTCCTCCTCTGTAACATGGGGCTGATCACTACACCCATCTCAGATGGTGGTGGTTGCAGGGATGAAGTGAGTTAATACGTGAAGTCCTTAAGACAGTGGGGTGGGGACACGAGGAGGTGAGCAGTAAACAAGGGTTGCTGTTATCACCCCCGCATAATCTGATCTTGGAGTCTGAGCGTGCCCCATGCAAGGCATTCGCCACCCTCTGCAGAAGGATGCCAAAGTGATTAGCTGGCACAAGAAAGCCAGGCAGAGCAGGTATTATGCAACTGGCCACCTATTCCAGGCGGAGACGATGCCAGATCCGCAGGGGAGAAGGGAAAGGGACCCAGCTTCAAAGTTCTCTCCCCCTTTTGAGTTCTCCTTGGAGACACTTTGGAAATGAAACCTCCTGGAAATTGATATGTGGCCTCTGCAGGCTGAGCTTATTAAAATTTCCCAACAAACAGCCAGCAGCAACTCTGTGAGGAAGCAGGAACAAGAGAAAAGAAACATTTGCAGATCCTTTGCCGTCCTCTCTTGGCAGAGGACACTCCTCTGAAAAAATGCCCCCATGGGTTTGTTCACGGCCTCTTGAGTCGGTGGCCAAAGGATTTAGGTTCTCTTTGAAATTGTAACTTTACTGGGCCTGCTATTTGGTAGGGATATCTCTCTTATATACATATCTATACAGGGACAGGTGTAATCATACCTGTAATCCTAGCACTTTGGGAGTCCGAGGCAGGTGGATCACTTGAGCCCCAGGAGTCCAACACCAGCCTGAACAACATAGTGAGACCCTGTCTCTACAAGAATTAATAAAAATAACCAGGCGTGGTGGCATGCACCGGCAATCCCAGCTACTCGAGGTGGGAGGATGGCTTGAGCCCAGGAGTTAAAGGTTGCAGTGAGCCATGATCACACCACTGCACTTCAGCCTGGGCAACAGACCAGGACCCTGTCTCTTAAAAAAAAATTATTACACACACACACACACACACACACACACACACACACACCATACAGATGATGAGAAAATACTCTCAGCCAGGTTTTCATGTGATACACATCTTCTCAAAAAGCATCATGGTAGGGCGCGGTGGCTCACACCTGTAATCGATCCGAGCCCTTTGGGAGGCCGAGGTGGGCAGATCACGAGGTCAGGAGTTCGAGACCAGCCTGGCTGACATGATGAAACCCCCTCTACTGAAAATACGAAAATCAGCCGAGCGTGGCTGTACGCGTCTGTAGTCCCAGCTACTCGAGAGGCAGAGACAAGAGATTCACTTGAACCGAGGAAGCAGAGGTTGCAGTGAGCTGAGATCGCGCCACTGCACTCTAGCCTGGGTGACAGAGTGACACTCCATCTCAAAAAAAAAAGCAAAAAAGCATCACAAGCAGGTTAGAATTAGGAATTTCTTTGTGGACTGTCTAAGATGTTGGGGAAATGCTGATTTAGAATTTACCTCATTTAGGCCAGGCCTGTAATTGTAGACTTTGGGAGGCCAAGGCCAGCAGATCCCTTGAGATCAGGATTTTAGCCCGCCCAACGTGGCAAAATCCCATCTCTACTATAAATATAAAAAAAGAAATTAGCTGGTGTGGTGGTGCGCGCCTGTAGTTCCAGCTACTCTGGAGGCTGAGGCAGGAGAATCGCTTGAACCTGGGAGGCAGAGGTTGCAGTGAGTGCATCAATCACCAAGATAGTGCATTATACTTCAGCCTGGGTGACAGAGTGATACTCAAGATACATAAGATAAATATATTTTTATTTATTTATAAATGTGTACATTTATACACAATTATAATACAATTTATAATTTATAAATGATTATAAATAAAAATATAAAAATTTATAAATAAATTGTTGCAAAATAATACAATTTATAAATATACACATTTATAAATGAATACATTAAATATTTATTTATTAAACTCATGCCTATAATCCCAGCATCTTAGGAGGCTGAGGCATGAAAATCACTTGAACCCGGGAGGTGGAGGTTGCCATGAGCCGAGATCCTGCCATTGCACTCCAGCCTGGGCAACAGAGTGAGACTGTCTCAGGAAAAAAAAAAAAACTATTTATTAAATAGTTTTAAATTATATATATATATATGTATGTATGTATGTATGTTACAAAACAAGTGATACTTGTATGTTTCCAAAATATAACAGCGGGACAGGCGTAGGATAGATGTTCCCATTGCTAAAGGCACTGACGAGGGATAAAGAGGTCGCCAGTCCTAGGCAAGTGCTAAATCCAGGGCGACAAATCCCATTCGGTTTCAAGGCCTGAGAATAATCCTCAGTGACTCTCAGCTCATTAACATACTTAGTTCTCAGAGCCGGAGTCAGTGAGGTTCCACCCCCACGTTACAGGTCAGGAACTGGGGCTGAGTAACTCACTGGAGAGCGTGTGGCAGAGAAGTTCCACGATCACCGCTTCAGTCTCCGAGATATGCGCAAGATTCTACTCCTGTTATCTAGAATTTTTAAATGAGGGAACCTAGGCTCAGAGAGGTTAGGCAAACCACACAGGGTCACACGGCTAGTGACATTGCCAAGGCTTCACCAGGTGTGGGGACTCATGCCTGTAATCCCAG